>NW_008824059.1:1196330-1196821 GCF_000699105.1 Pygoscelis adeliae
TTCCTGCTGTCTCTGTTGCCTACAAATCTGTAAGGTGATTCTTTCATGAGGCTAGTATGCAGATTTGTGTCAAATTTGTTGTCCCCTTTGTTATCCCCTTCTACTCCAAGAAGGGGACAACATAATCACCCATAATCACTGCACATCTTTCCCTTCATAACAACTATTTGCAATCTGTGCTCTTTCCTTTGAGGTTCTTGAAATATTTTCCCAAACTTACTCCCCCATGCTGTTTCCTACTCTCTCTCAAGCTGCCCTTGACTCTTTGCACGCTCTCTTCTGCATTCTTAGGCCTGAGCGATAACCACTCATTCAGTTAGAGACATGTTTTATAAAAATCTTAGCCTTTTTCAATGAACCTTTTGGACAATTCTGAGGTCAGTATCGACCTACTCTTTCTGGACATTCTTATATCTGATGTTAAATGGGAAGCGGAACATCTTACAGAAAAAAGAGTTTTGATGTAATCAATCTTGGCTGAATTTCTCTGG
>NW_008824059.1:1196850-1199040 GCF_000699105.1 Pygoscelis adeliae
TGCTGAACCTTTCAGAGAGTTTCAGATCCTTAAAGACAGACTTTGACAGGTCTTCTGAAGCAGAGCCACCCACACTGAGAAAAGCTCTTTTGGAGGGCCCTGCACTGTGCGAAGATATCTGAGAAGCTCCTCTGCCACATTAGGCTTCCAGCTGGGAGAAGACCTCTGAAAATAAGGACATTGTTACCGTAAGTCGGCAGTGGATCATTCCAACCTAATGTGTGCCGGGCACCGCAATAAAGAATGCCTGTTTTCTAAAACTCCAAATTGAGTCTTAGAGAGTTTTTCATCTGCTGACTTATGGTGACAGATTTGGCGACCCAGATGGGACACTGCTCTTGAGCCTTGACGGATCCTGGGATCGCGGAACCTCAGCCGGCACCGAGGGATTCTCGGAGAGGATTCCTCCCGATCCCCAGACTGAAGAGCCCCTGAGCAAAGATGGTAGCAACATAAAGACTTCCTTTACACATTCATAACAGAAACTCTGCAAAGGTATTGCCCCTGCAGCAAGACTGTTCACTTCAAGAGCACAGGAAAGGTCTGAGTGCTGCTTGGAAGGTGCCAGGTACCTAATGTCCATGCCATGGAGAGAGGCAATAGAATACGACTGTGTCTTACACTGCTTCATGTAGTCAGGACGGTAAAGAATGCAAGTCTGTGTAGTGCATGAAGAGTGGAAGAATGTGTTTATATGGGAGCCAAGAGGAATAAACTCTCCAAGACAGGGTTTAACATGATGTCCCCAGACAGAGAGGAGGGCTCCTCATGCTTCAACCTTCTTGTGCTTCGCTGTAATTTTCTGCTCTTCCTCCCAAGGACCGAACCCTGAACTGGACCCTGAACCCCAGTCACCGGGGTGGCTCCTATCCCTGCCTATCTTGCTTGGTAGAAACATTCATGCACTTCACCAACAAATATCAGCCACTGTGAGGGCTCCGACGCCTGGTAAGCATGTCAGCCAGCCCATTCAGCAAGGCCCCAGCTCCACCCCATACTGAAAGGGCTGAAACAGCTCCACAGTAAATACAAACATCTAATGGAATGTAATTACCATCTGCTGCTTTCCAAGGCAACACATCCGAATTACCAATTGGGAAATAATTACAGCCCACAAGTCTCCATCACAAGGGCCTCAGCTTCCCTCTTGAATCTGCATAACTTCCCGATTCCTCACAAACTGCAGCCCTGCTGCAGGTGCTGACACATCTCTTACCTTTCTTTAGTTGCTGAAATGCACCAAACATCAGGAAAGTATTAGTTGAAGGAGTAAATAGCAAGATCCATTCTCTGAGGGCTTGTCTTGTATCAGCCAGAGGCATTTCATAAGCATTTGATGTTACTTACCCCTTAAGCAAGGATTTGAAGCTGTGAGGGAAGGCAGGGCAGTACAAGCCCAACTTCTGTTCACTGCTTTCAGGAATTTTAGCACCTATTAAAAAACCTAAAACAAAGAAAGAAAGCTAGTTACTTGCAACAGGATCCTTCAAGGCATGAGTTCCACAACACTAATCACAGCCCCAAATCCTCTGCACAAAAGACCCATGCACATCTGCCCACATGAGGTCGCAGGCTGAAAACCCTGGCTGTAAATTAGCCGAATATATATGAAAAATGGCCTCCTTTGCTTTGCTTTGTCTTTGCCTCACCCTTCTTTCAGCCTGGCAGCAAACGGCGCAAACTGTGCTGCCTCCCTGCCAGCCTGCACAGTGCTGCTGTGTGCACTGGGGCATTCAGCTAATGCTCCAGCTACGCAGAATGACAGTCATCTGAGGCACCTCTTGCGGGGCATTCAGCTCATCCCACAGCAGCACAACAGAACTGATTTCATTGTGTCAGACCCTCCCTAATAGCTGGCTGTATATCCAAAGGGAGGTGGAGAGAGCAGCTTCTGATCTGTGAACTGATAATAGAATGATTAGCGAGTCCTGACTCAGATTTTCACTCTGTTTGCAGGCTAAGGACTTCATTAGCCTACAGTTAAAGGTGCAAATATCTGACAGTTACTTGTACAGTGAGGCTTTTAACTCTCCTGAGCACACTGTGCTTTTCTTATATGTGTCCCTATGTTAGCAAGCCCAGATTGCCGGGGAGGCTGAAAAGCCCTTCATAGAGAATGGCTGCAGAAGGGAGAAACTTTGCACTACAAATTCCATTTCTACTCAAAAAAAAAAAATCATAGAATCATAG
>NW_008824059.1:1199578-1214209 GCF_000699105.1 Pygoscelis adeliae
ACACAAGGGAAAGGCCTTGTCTTTTTTGCTTTAGTCTATGGAATATAGACTTCTTGAAGTTCTCTGAGTGTGTGACTTTCTAAACTTTTTTCCAGTGCCAGTCTCAACCTATTGTTTTGGCTGGTCCATGACTCAGTGTTCAGTTCTCCATATAATACTTCACCTACATCAATAACACACCCTGCAAACTCATTGACTGATTAAAGAGTGGCCTTTTCCCATTAGGGATAATTTCAGCACAAACATCTGGGTTTTGGGTCATGGAACAACCTTTTTCATTGCCTTCTCTACAGACCAAGGTCTATAAATTGAATGCAACACATAACAAGGATGTGACAACAAAAAAGCTATCTTAATCTTAGCTTTGCCACACAGTGTAAGCTACAGAAAAAAAGCTGAAAAAACAGCTTCTAGTAAAAGGCATTGTCAAATACCATGGAAATTCTGGCTTCTGAGGACTTCATCTAATTTGATTAGTCTCATTCTGGGAAACTGATTGTACTTGACTCTGGCAAGTAAACTGAAGTCCACTTCTACACCATGTGGAAATGACTTGGGTCTTTCTTCAGTCATCAGATAAAGATATTCCTCCATTGCTTGTAGTTTTATGGAGGACAATTCCCTCCAAACAGTTCTGCAAAAAGTAACCTTTTAAAGACTTGACCTGGAAGACTGTAACTTGCACATACAAGTACATTAACAACCCCATGCAGCGCTACAGGCTGGGGGAAGAGTGGCTGGAAAGCTGCCTGGCAGAAAAGGACCTGGGGGTGCTGGTCGACAGCTGGCTGAACATGAGCCGGCAGTGTGCCCAGGTTCCAAGAAGGCCAATGGCCTCCTGGCCTGTATCAGCAATAGTGTGGCCAGCAGGAGCAGGGAAGTGATCGTGCCCCTGTACTCAGCACTGGTGAGGCCGCACCTCGAATACTGTGTTCAGTTTTGGGCCCCTCACTCCAAGAAGGACGTTGAGGTGCTGGAGCGTGTCCAGAGAAGGGCAACGAGGCTGGTGAGGGGTCTGGAGAACAAGTCTTATGAGGAGCGGCTGAGGGAACTGGGGTTGTTTAGCCTGGAGAAAAGGAGGCTGAGGGGAGACCTCATGTAGTAATGTTTGTAGGACTTTGGGTAAAAATGAAGCTAGAAACAGAATCCCTAGGCTAAAATAATGAGAAAGCAAACATCGAAAGAAAAAAAACATTATTGGCACTGCCAAACAAGTTGCACAGGACTTTATACACTAGCATTCCACGAGTTGATCATTGCTCTTGGACACAGAACACATGTACGCAACCATTTTTAAATGACAGAGGTAGACTACATACCTTGTCATAACAAACAGTATTGTAACTTAATCTAATTTTTGATGCATGTACACATGACTGAAGAGTTTACTCAGCTTAGAATTTCCAACTTTTTCCTCTGTCAAAGATTTCAATAGTGTGAAAAGGATTAATTAAATATGAAAGATGCAAATGAACATGAAAAAGTTACAAACCATACCCTGATCCTATTTTATAAACAGTGTCATGAGACATGGTGTGTGTTTTCATCTTCAGTTTTGCATAGAAGAGATGCAAGAAAAACAGCAGACTTTGTTACGAAACATGTGGATGTTTTTACTTTAAAATACAAAGTTACCAGAAATACAGACTTAGGGCACTTTAGGTACATTAAAAATAGTACAACTGGTGATTGCTCTTCCTGGCACTTCTTCTATCCAGGAATTATCAAAAGTGTTCCTGTAGTGGTTAAACATTGGAACAGGCTGCCCAGGGAAGTGGTTGAGTCACCATCCCTGGAAGTATTTAAAAGACGAGTAGATGCGGCGCTTAGGGACATGGTTTAGTGGGCATGGTGGTGTTGGGTCGACGGTTGGACTTGATGATCTTAGAGGTCTTTTCCAACCTTAATGATTCTATGATTCTAAGGCAGTGGTGATGGGTTAAAGCAATATTAGTGTTCAGAAGAATGCTAGACACTAGAAAGGAGGACTGGTCACATATTACTCTTGAAGGGTAGCTCAAGGTCAAATACATACTGAGCTGGTGAAAGACAAGGGCTGAAAATAAACAGACAGGATGATAAATTTAACATGGAAATGACAGACAGAGTAGAAATGACTGTCCAAGAAAGCCAAAATTTTCAGATATAAGGTGATCAGGAGAATTTGGAGGCCATATAGCAGAGGAAGAGGTCAGATGCTGGTAAAGAAACAGATGCAAGGAATAGATTTACTGCAACAATGAATACGCAAAAGAAATCAGCACAAATGTAGATGAGGTGACTGTGGAGCAAGGAGGAGCACCTCATCCTTTAAAAATAAAAGGGGACAGTAAAAGTAAGAAGGTTTGGAGTCCAAGCAAAACAGAGGGCAGAGTATATGGAAAATGAAATAGGAAAGCAGTAAGGAGAGTGTTCTCAGACAGAAGACAAAGGAAGAAGACTGGAAACACACAAAGAACAGTAGAAAGGTCTATGTGGTCAGGAAGTCCTTATTAAGAACTTCTAGTGGGACTCACACCAGAATGAATCAGACTGAAGGGAATGTCACGCAAATATAACATTGAAAAGCATCTGGGACTGTAAGGAAGTATCCAGATCACCTTTTTTATTGAGGCAAATGACACTGCTACATTCCCAATTAAATACATAAAGGAGGAATGTGCCAGATAAGGGAAAACTTTCTGTAACCTTCTGTGGGATTTGTAGGATCTCTTGAGACACAGGGGAAAAAAAGGATAAAATAATGAGGATTAAAAGACAGTGCTAAGAGAAATGGGATGTTCATTCTCTGGAAGGAACTCACAGAATAAAATACTGCTCATAGCATGGAATTCACTTGAGGAGAAAGTTGGTATGATTGAGGAAAAAATGAGGGGAGAAAGCCGGGAGAAGCTCATGTGTTCTCCGTATCTAGTAATAATACACAGGAGAAGGGAAGTCTGGTATTCAAAGACAGCGTGAATCTTGGTGAGGAAAGTATGTGCACTGAAGAAAGGAAAGGATGAATACAAGCCAGCAGGAGTCTGAGTAGTAGTAAAAATCTGTCAGAGAACCTAAACAGATTAGTATAAAAGGACTGGAGCGTTAGTGTGTGAACAGCAGCAACAAAAAAAGGAGAAACATAGCTATTGTGAAGATGTGAAATTGGAGTTGATAGAGTTAACAAACACGGAGGATCAGCAGTTGAGACAGGCTCTTGGGTGTGCAGGCTTTGAGAACAATACAAGTCAGGTGGTAACGTGATGGGCTGATGAGAAAAGCAAGGAGACCACATCAACAAAAGTCTGTCATGGCCATCCCTAATCTGGGACAGAATGGTAAAAGAGATTCTACTGGAGAAGTGTTTATAATGAGCTGAAGGCTTGCGGGATGGGATCTAGAAACGAGTAAACATTTATGGAGTGTTAATGGAGGATTTTTGTCATCATGGGGGGATCTTAATTTCCTAGATAATAATTTACAGAACAAGAACAACTCACAGTGGTAAATCTCTGGTGTCTTGGACATGATAACTCACGAGTTTCTTTACCAAATAGTCACTCCATAAGCAAGAGGCAATACTTACACTGAGGAGTTGTGAGGCATTACACATTACACAAAATTACCGTGGGTGGAATGATCATAAAAGGTTTCAACTGAAGTTAAATAATAGGTCAAAGGATGGATCTATGAGTAAAGTTCTTCGTTTCAAAAAGGAAAGCTTTTATAAACTCAAGGATGTGTTTAGCAAGGCCTGAAGAGCTCTCAGACTTCAGTTCAGAAACAGCGTATCAAATTCCAGGTGTAAAACCATTAGGAGTCTGTATCCAGGCAAGGTTTTCAAGGAAGAGGGCTCCACAATTAACTGAATTTAGAAAAGACATATTAGGAATAAGCAGAGCCTAGAAAGAAGGACAGCAACTAGTTCTGTAAGCAGTGCAACCAGGAAAGCGTGGTTGCTTGTGGATATGTGTCTTGTTTCCTGCACACACAAAACAACCAAAACAGCAACAGAAACCCCAACCTCAAAACATTAAACAAACTCTCCCATACTACTTATATCATGCCCACCCAGCAAGACTCTGCACATGCTGTGGATAGCCTGAAGGTACACGCATGCTCTTTTGCAGGTAGAACAGGCTGGCTGGGAGGCATGCACTGACTGACAAGGCGGCAGCTGCCAAATGGCATATATAATGGCTGAGAGATTTTTTTTTTCCACTTTTCCCACTTTTCCACTTTTCTCCACTTCTCCCCTCAGTGGAGACACAAATTTGAATCTCTCTCATCTACTCAGGTGCCAATTTTTGAAAAAAGTTGCAGCATCTTAATTATCATAGGTGCTTCTACCATCCTTTCAGGTGGGGTTGAAATTAGCCATTGAGTTTGAAAGTTATTTCAGGAGAGGAAGGGGGGGAATGAAAATCTTTTTTTCCTTGGGAAACCAAGCTAAAAGAGATTGATCAGCAAAATAGTACATCTTAGAGGTCAAGAAGCATAGTGAAGGTAGAAGTGTCAAGTGTCAAAGTGAGTTACATGTTAAACCAAAAAGAAAAAACCTCTTTGGTTATGTAAATGAAATGAGGATAAGAAAAGAATAAGTGAGTCTACTGTAAAATGAGGGGGATGCTAGATTAAAGCCCTTACTCAGTAAGACACCAAAATAAAAGGAGGACTTGACTTCCATTTTTAATGATGTGGATGTTGATCAGGATATCAGAAACAGGATGGACAGTAGGAACACAAGGACAGAGACAGAGCAAATGTAAACAAGCAGAGGTAATACTCGAGGAGCTAATGCACAGCTCCAAGAGGCACCAGATATTTCACCACAGGTTCTGAAACAAGCAGCAGCACTGCAGACTGCAGGGATTATGAATGTCCCTCATCAGGCCAATTGCTACAGGCTTGGAGAATGGCAATTTATTGTTGGGTCCCCTACCCATCCTCAGCTCTGATGTGGATCTCCTTAGACATTTTCCTTGAAGCTGGCCAAATCAAACAACTTTCAAACCAACTAAATTGGGTTTTATTTGAGCAGCAACTGGGACAGGTATGTCCATTCAGTCAGACCTGTTCAGTCCAGTTGCCTGAAAGAAGTGGCAAACTTTACACAGTCCCTCTAAGGGACCTTCTTAGGCTCATGTCTTGGTGCCACATCTGAGGTCTGTCTGTGTGCCTGTTTCCAGCAGTCACTGCTACCCAGCCTGCCAGAAACTCCTCTCAGCTGTGCCTCACTGGTTAACCTCTGGGAGGTTTGATCTCCCCTCCTGATCCCAAGCCCCACAGCCCAGAGGGGAGCACACCCCACTCAGAGGTACCCTTGCTGGGGACAAAACAGATGCCATCCACCATGGTCATAGGGTCGTGATATGGAAGGGCAAACAACATGATTTGGAGCCTGAAAGATGAACTCAGTTTGATGCAAGCTTTGAAATAGATTTTGAAGGCAGAAGTAATTAAAGGCATGGATATAAGTGGGAAATGGGCTAGAAGGAAGCATGGCTTTATCCAAAGGAGATTGTGGCAGGCTAATCCGATATCTTTCTTTGATAAGGTAATGGAGTTTTTAGACAAAGAAAACATGCCAGATACCATCTTTGTGGACTTTAAGAAAGCATTCGATATGGTGTCACATGAGGAACTGATTAGTGATGCTAGAGAAAAATGAAGATTACAGAAGAATTATAAGGGAAAGGAGGGACTGCATAAAGACAAGACAGCAAAGGGCTTGTGTTAAAGGGAAGAGTCAGACTGGAATAAGGTTACCAGAGCTCCTAAAGGGCTAGACTTAAGGCCAATCCTATTTAATATTTTTATTGAAAATCTCAATAAAAATATGTAAAGTGCTAATAACAAATGGTTGGGGAGCACTGTAAATACAGACAAAATCTGGATATTGTGGCAAGAACCAGACAATCATGAGGACTAGAGAAATCAAAATTGGAAGAAACATTCTTCCAAAGAAAACTGGAGCAGAATGTGGTTGTGGAGGAGCCTTGGTGACCCAGGAGTCTCTCTGTGTCTAGGTCCTTCTTTGGGTGTAACTGCTTGTTGTTGCTTTGGAGTTTTCCATTGTAACATTTAGTTTGGCTTGCTGAAATGCCCATCATTTCTCAACATGGGGTTGAGCTTTGTGAACTACACCATTCTTGAGATATTTTTTCCCTTAATAATCTCCCTGTAAATATTTTCAGATTTATCAGCAAGTTAATTAGTTTTGTAGATCAGGATACCCTGTAGTTTTCATTTCCATGCAGGGAACACTGAGTCTCCATCTCCTGGACATTTATTCAGGATTGTCAAGCATGACAGGACTGACTTCAGTTTTAGCACACAACAAGCTCAGGATCCAAAGTGTGGAGGGGGAAGGCAGGTGATGAAGTTTGTTGCCATGGATGGCCATGGCCCATGTGGCTGTATGGCTCTGATACAACCCTTTGGCTGAAGCACCATCAGGTTTTGGAAGAAGAAAGTTTCATGGAGCTATGCAAACCTCAGAAATATCCATTGCATCATTAAGAGTATCAGAAATATTTTCTTCACTTTTTCTTACATTCTGTAGAAAAAACTTCTTGTTGGTCCAAATTTCTGCAATTCTGGGGACTGGTCAAAACCAAAGCACTTTGAGTTTATTCAGTCTTTAGGCCATCACCATTTCTGCCTCTCAGTTACAGAGACAGACAAGCAGATTTCCAGGAAAGAAAAATCATAACTCTACTGAAGGTGTATTAGAACTAACAGATTCTTCATTTACCAAACTGCCAAGCTTTGTGTCAGACTCCTCTTTTGCCCTGGCCCACAGGTGTGCTGGATTCGGCGTGGCAGCCACAGCAGGCATTACCTTAGGGACTTCTTTTAAAAAGAACACAGAAGAGCAAGTGTTTGCTCTCTCTGCAGGAACAGATTGCTTTTCCTCCTTCTCCCTCCCCCTTTCACTTTGCCTCATGGAAAAAACACACATTTGTTTAAAGTATTTAATCCTAAATCTCTTGAAATCTGTACGATTGGGTGTCCTGTATCTTCCTCTCTTCTACAGGCCTTTATACAGGGGGAAAAAAAAGTCACTATCTGGAATTTTGCATGTGATGGAAATTCCAGCTTTTTCTCACATGTGGCATGTTTAGGATTTTCATTCTGAGCTGGGCCACATGGGAATCATTTCAGCAATGGGTCCTGGACGTGCTGCTCAGCTGTTAAGTCTGGGTGTGAATCCAGCTCCATCCTGACCACATCTTAGGGTGCCATCATCTCCCCCTTTGTGGTTTGTTTTCTGTACAAAAAGACTCAGTCCATGATCTGGAAAGATGTCTCCAGTAAACTCCACAGCCCGTGTGTCAGAAAGTGAGTTCTGCAGGACCCCTTTGCAGATTAGATAGTGTCATCTGGAGCAGCAAACCAACTGGGAGAGTGTGCAAAGCCCATTTCCATTCCTCTGAGCTTATGAGCCACTAAGTACAGGTTGTCTGTATAGGAAGCATCTGGCCACACGCAGATATCTCCATCTAAGACAATCCCTCCAGGCTCTCTTCAGAGTCACCAGAAAGAAACAGGTATTTCTAAGGTACAATTCAACACACGCTTCTGAAAGAAATGCTTCCCATTTCTCTTCCTGCCTGTAAAGGGAGTCTGAGTGGACCAGATCAGAGGGAGATGTCTGCATCAGAGGTGTCAGAAAGCACAGTCTTGGAAGTCAGGGTTCATTTCACCCAACTTCAAAGTGTCATGATGCTGAAAGAGCCTCTTGTTCGAAAAAGGTCAGTTCCTTTATTCAGCATTATTCATTATCTTTTCATATCTATTTAACATCAGCTGTTTGAAAAGCTATTATTCCAGCATGTTTAGTGGTGAAATGGATGAAGTGCTCTTCTCCCCCATGCTGTGACCTCTGTGATGGTTGTGAATAAAACTAACGACAATAAATTATAGAGGTGTTGCTGGATATTGCCAGAGGAGTGATAAAATGTGATGGCAGTTAATAGAGCATGTTTAAGAGACACAAAGCAACTGTTGTCTACTGAGAGACACCCAAATGCATTAGTAAATAGAGAGAAGTGGCATTCTGGTGCTCAGGGCTATATCACTCAAAAGCTCCCTGTGGCTTTTAGCTCTAACCTCTCTGGTGCTCCACCTCATAGGGCATCTGTTGCACAGCTATGTGCTGCTTCTCACCCTGAATCCTACTAAAAGCACATCTGGATGTGGAGCTGCCAGTTACACCCAAATTCATCTGCGGCTCTCTGCACTATATCAAGCATGTTTGACACATACTAACGCAGGATACCGGTGTCTTGATCTGTAGTTCTGATAAGTTGTAAGTAATTGGCTGTATCAAAAAATAAGTGAGTCTTTCCCCAGTGGACAGCCTGGCAGGCTAAGCATAGCCCTCAACCCACCTGGAGAAGTTTATATACATCTGTGTTTAGCTTTGCTGTTGACCAACTTGTAAGCTGCTTGAATGCTATCCCTTCCCCAAGTCTTACTACTGGGTGGCTCAGCTCATCTCTCTGTTGGCTGCTTTCCTTCCCAGATGTTAGCAGTGAGCCAGTTGAAGTGCTAGCACAAATGGCTGTGCCAGGTCAGTCCAAAGGTCCAAAGGTCCATCAAACCCATGACCATCAGCTAGCAGCTGAGGCTAAGGAAAGGTGAGAACAAAGCACATCCAGGGTGGATGGTGCACTCAGATCCCCAGCTCCTCCAGCCACACCTGACCATGGGGAGCCTTCTACTCACCTTCCCCCAGTGTCGTCTCAGCCAGGCCCTACACCAGAGGACCAGCTACCTCCAGGCCCTGGCACCTTCTCTGCACAGGTGCCTGCATTTTCCAAGACCCCTGAGCTCCAGCTGCCACTCTGACCTCGCAGTAACTCACAAGACCATGGTTTTCCAGTCTCTAACGCTGTGTCTGGGATGAACAAATGCACTAGTTTCCTTCTAGAATATTCCAGCACCTCCTAAGTGTTTCAGTGACCTGGGTAATTTGACATAGACCTAGTGCATTTGCAGCTCCCATATGCCAATAAGGTTGTAAGCCCCTTCCCATCACTGTAACGACCCCACGAGCCTGCTGTTTCCTCTATTACTCACCTGCTGCCTGTGAACTTCTGTTACTCTGTCCCCATCCCACAAAATAATGACAGCCTCCCTGCCTGACCAGGGCGATGCCAACTCTCACCTCCCTCCAAAACCTTGGTTTACCCCTCGCTCCTTTAATGTGAGGTAACTCTTGTTAGTACCCTGCCTTTATAATCATTGCACCCCTCCTGCCCACACAATCCAGTCACCTGTGCCTCCACCAGCACAGCTGAGCCCTTCTCTCCCCTTATAAACCTGTGTGTGCACAACTCCTACTTAGTCCCTGCCTCTGCAACCCCCACTTTGTTATATCCATTGACTTCCTAATCATGCCTCTCTCCCCTGCACAACTCTGCTTTGCCCCAAGCCTTCCTAAGACCAAGAAACCCTCTGTGTGCCTGAGTCAAGCTGAAACCCCACCACCAACAGTATGGTTAACCTGCAGCAGCTAAACCCACTGCTGGTCCACTGCAAATGTCAACCTCCTCATTCCCTCCACAGCCTCCCCAAAACATCCTCTCTGTAATCCTATGGGATCCCTTGTGCATAAGCCTGTGCTTCTGCTCCCCCAGAGCCCTGTCCCCTCTGTGTGGTGGGGATGTGTCTGCTGCTTCATTCTTGTGCCTGTACCATTTTTCTCAAGGTCCAAGGCCACTGGAGATTAGTTCAGACACTGAGCGAACCTGCTTAGCTTTCCTCACGGCCCAGGGCTCTGTAGGAATTGCTGTCTGTTGAAGAATATCTGTGCTTCTTCTCGCCATCCTGGCAGTACTAAATAGAATCATAGAATCATAGAATCATTAAGGTTGGAAGAGACCTCCAAGATCATCGAGTCCAACCGTCAACCCAACACCACCATGCCCACTAAACCATGTCCCTCAGCGCCTCATCTACACGTCTTTTAAATACTTCCAGGGATGGTGACTCAACCACTTCCCTGGGCAGCCTGTTCCAATGTTTAACCACTCTTTCAGTAAAGAAATTTTTCCTCACATCCAATCTAAACCTCCCCTGGCGCAACTTGAGGCCATTTCCTCTCGTCCTTTCGCCAGTTACTTGGGAGAAGAGACCAACACCCACCTCGCTACAACCTCCTTTCAGGGAGTTGTAGAGAGCGATGAGGTCTCCCCTCAGCCTCCTTTTCTCCAGGCTAAACAACCCCAGCTCCCTCAGCCGCTCCTCATAAGACTTGTTCTCCAGACCCCTCACCAGCCTCGTTGCCTTTCTCTGGGGCAACAAAGGTAACACATCACCTTGCTCTTTGCTGTAAGACCTTTCACTCAATCTGGGATGTGGAGCATTTGTGCAGGAATCGGGCAGTCAGTGTGGCTAACAAATAATTAATCATCTCTGTCCAGGATTAATGCAGCAAAGGCATGAACTAAGATTATGCTGTTTTATAGATGCAAGGTTGTAACAGACCTTTTCTATATAGAAAGGTAGAATTACTTTCTCAGGTATGCTGCAGGCTAGCAAAGGAGTAGCTATGCGGTGTAAACCAAGTACAATTCTAGTGCTCACATGCCAGGCTGTAGAGATGGAGAGCATGGAGCAACATGGAAGGTGAGACTAGACAAAGACTCCACTTGCTCCCTTATCACAGGTCCATGCCAGCCGCTCTTCATCCTGACTCTTCAAAATGCTGCCAGAAACACAAACAACCATCTCCTTTGAGAACTCAGAGCTCAGGCAACTCGCCTGATTTCCAGATGGCTGAAGTTACAGGAGGTGAATCCTGCACCAAGTAAATATCTAGACTTACAAGCAATGGGGAAAGTGCAAAGTCAGTTCTTCCTTGCGCATCTTTGTCCAGCACGTTCTTAAATGTCAACTGCCTGTGAAATAAATTCATTTCAGGCCATTCTTAAAACAATCAATGGTAGACATCAATGCATAAGGTTTCTGCCTGCCACAAAGGGCCTGGGACTTCCATACCACATAGATCTCCATGCTTTATAACACTAAGCATAACTGCTAGGAAGGAAACAATACTTTTCCTTATATGTTTTGTTCTGGGTGAATGCAGTCAGTTGGAGGGCAGATTCATTTTGAGTAGCCATGTCAGGGCCTGATCTGAACATAGGAAACCTGTGCTGTGTGATAGGAGAGTGTGTGTTAGCTGAGGAGGTGGGTGGAGGAGTTACAGCCTCATAAAACTGCCTAGTAAATCTCTGTCCAGTGTAAATGATTTCAAATACATTCCTCCAAGTCTCCTGGGTAGGTAGTCTGGGAATACAAAGGAAATGAGGCAGTGACTAAAGTTACACTGAAAACAGCTACTTAGGAAGGTATGAGCATTGGCCAGCGACAAGAAAGGCTTTTTCCAGAAGATAATGCACAACCAAAGGGCTGCACTTGCAACTCAGAACCTAAATATAAGGTCTATGCATCCCACTTGTGCAGCCCTGTGATGTCCCACAGAAACAGTGTCAGGATGACTGGCACACTGCCTGTACAGATGGAACAGCTCTGACCTCCTTCAGGCTCTGGGGGTGCTCCCCACGTTACCAAGGGCTCTTGTAGGCAGGTGTGGTGGAGCAGTGCCTCTGTACCATGGGAATCCCAGGTCAGCCCAGATTTGGGCTACGGCAGCATGGTAGTGTTGGCGGGTCAGCTGCTTTGTGCTGCACAGATGTGCTCTTGCCTTGCAAACCTGTCTGCCAGCAGAAGGCCCTTGTGCACCTCTGCAAAATAGCTCACTACTCCTCCACTACAGGAGCAGAGCAGCATGGATGGTCTCCTTGGTGCCGAGTTCAGATCACTCCTGTCTTGATGGCTAACAGAGTAGCATGAACTTCCCATCGATTGCCACATATTGTGGCCTTTCTCAATCTAGCTGGTATGAGATATTGCCCCAGTGATAAGGATGCTGTGAGGACACTTCTGTCACTAGCTTCCAGTCTTGGCAGAAGAAGCATGGGAAGACAACATATTTTGTTACTCTAGACAAAAAAAGGAGAAGTAGCTGGGGTTTTTAGGAGCTTCTGAGTGTCTTTTTGCTTTTCTGCAATAGTCTCCCAGCAGTACCAACAGAAGCAAGAAACTCAGCCCTGCCATGGTCTAAGTGAGAGAGAAGCAGACTCCTCCTGACAGATTGCTGCGCCAGAGTTTGGTTTGTCAGAGCATGTACAAACTCCCTGTCTACAGCAATCTGGGATGCTGGAAAAAAGGCCCATAAGCATGCCCTGTACTGATCCCACCCGAGGCTGAAGTGCAAAGTGCCTGTGCCTACCTGATCTCTTAGCAAACTGAGATTATCCTGAGACTTCAAAGGTCCTTCATACCCACTCTTGTAGGTCCTGACAAACTCTCTAGATGTATGAGGCACTCAGGTGCCTCTGCTTTTGTCTCTGGCTTTAAATCATACTCCCTCAGTCCCCTTACTCCCTCCATCAGCATGGGGTTGCAGAGCCCAGTTCACAACTGTTCTCCTTCGAGCAAGGGTTGCTCCAGCTCATTCTCCTCCGTGGTCTGGTCTAACCACTAGTCTCAGATGGCTTAGGCTGGACTTCCTTAAGGAACTACCTGCCTTTAAGTCTACCCCAAATTTGGGAAGGTTGAGGCATTTCCGTCAGTATGAACTTACTGTTCTTCTTATCTCTTCCACCCTCTTGCCAAAATGTAAATCCCAGCCAGAGACTGAGCAAGATGGCTGTGGTAATTACGTGTGAGAAACAGATCCTGGAGGAGGGCATCTCAAAACAGTGCTCTGCTTGCTCCGTGGGTCTGAGAGCAACTGCAGATAAGAAAGGCCACTCCTGAACAAGAACAGAAGAAGAAGGAAGGGTAAATAAGGCACAGCAGCACTCATCTCCCATTCCAAACAGCAGCAGCCCAGAGGCTGTGATTGCTAATTAAACAATATCTCCCATGCAATGCAGGCAATGAGGGTGACATTTACCTCTTGTAGGCTATAAATATCCAGCCATAAGCAAACATTTCTAATCAGTGATTATGGGTGAGATTATTTTCCCTGACGTTATAAGTGATTGTTTGTTTATGCAGAGTTAATGGGCAAGATCATGCTGGAGGTGCTGGCCAAGGATTCAGACCTAGCATCTGCACCAGTGCTTTGGCACAATGCTGAACTGGGTCACCAGGCTTGGGAGGACATCTCAGACCCTCCAGCACAAGCTACATCTGAGCCCTGCAGACTTTGTTTTCAAGATCGCTGAGGCAAAGAGTAGAGTGGTAATGGTTCCGTCTCAAGGAGCAGCAGTTCAACACAGGGAGGGCGGCTATGCATGGCCTCCTTGATTCAGAGGCTGCCTCCTGAGACAGACAAGGAGGCTCTGCCCTTGCTGTGAAGTGAGCAGTGTATGGGGGCATTACCTGCCCACCTTTCACCTCTCAGATGGGGTGAAAGCAGCTCTGATACACTTGGGAGGGATTGAGCTTGGGATAACTGCTGACAGACTGGATAGAGGAGATCTTTACCCAGCCCACGTTCAACCCCTCCAGAGTCTGAGACCATGCCAAGGTGGCAAGCTCCTCTTCTCTTGCAGGCTTCTGCGTAAGGACTAGCTATGGAATGTGAAACCAGTGGGGACAGTGAATATGTTTGGATTAGCCCTTAGCTGTTGTCATAGCCATCTGGGGAGGTAGAGACATTCTTCACTGCACCAACCTTTTCCACTCCAGCGAACACCCCCGGGCTCTCTACACCACCCACTGCCTTCAGCAGCTGTATAGCGGCACAGAGCAGGGAAATCCAAAGGGTCTGCCTGGGTAAACTCCCGCATAGTGACAAGCAGTGCCAACAGCCCTGCAAGGGATGCAGGGAGGTATGGAAATGCGCATGCTGTAATGATTTGTGACAGCTCCTGTCTTACTTCAGGGAGTGAAACGCACCAGTGTGTGGGGAACATGTGGAAGCAAATATAGCAAAACAAGCTTGGAGAGCTGGGACCAAGTGGAGCTAGGGGAACTCCTATGCCAACAGCATCTTTGCTGATGTGTCTATATTTTATTCAGTATGGTTTTTCCTCCTAAAAAAATGAAGCTGCAGGGACTGAGACAATGCCCTTCTCAGAGACATGGCAATATAACAGCTGGGCTTATACCTCCTGGCAAGAGTGCTTCTCAAGCTCTCCCTCCTGTAGCCTAGATGTTGACCTAGCAAAGCACCTACAGGACTCAGTACTCATAAACATTTTCTAGGCTGTTCACACGCTCATTGCTAAACTACCCATCACCTGTCTCACCTGTTTAGACTGGAAGGTTGTTATTGCACAGTCCTTAGCACACCAGGCCTTGGCATTGGCTGGTTGCTCTTTGCACTAGCTTCATGCAAAGGTAGTAATTAATCCCCGTTTCACTGCACAAAGTAACGAATGGCATATCCCACAGACCATCACTCTCCTGAAAAAGAAATGGTTGGGTTCTAGATATTGATCTTCTCGGTGGCAGTGCTGCTGATGGACAGCACCATTGTCAAAGCACGTCAAGCTCTAGTGCTCAGGTATCACACGTTGCTACTGAGTAGAGTTTCAGAGACCAGCTCACAGCTGCCTCTGGGCTATGAGCACCTGGGAGGACTTCTTAACCCCCCTCACAGGGACTTTGCTGGTTGCATGG
>NW_008824059.1:1214227-1215712 GCF_000699105.1 Pygoscelis adeliae
TACTGATCATGAGTTGACAACTCAACTATCATGTCATTAGGTCTGATGTATTTCTCAGATATGTCTGCTAGTTCCTGGCAAGTCCTCCAGGACAGTAAACAGATGAGGTGAAGAACTTTAATTTCAGCATTAAATATCCTAAGTAAAACAGTGGTTACTGAGTTGGAAGCTCAAAGATAGGATGCAGGCAGTTTTCCTTTGTATTGTTCCCTGCAAGTAGCTTGGGTTAGCAGTGCTAAGAGAGGTTGTGCCCTTTGGGGGAAATTAGCAACTCAAGCTGGTGGCCTACTCCCCACACCTGGAAACACGTGTCTCCTTATATCCTTGCAGTTCCAGTGGCTTGGATGTGCACTGAGCTGTTCAAAGTATTTGTAAAACTATTTTCGTTGGAAGCGAATTCACAGCAAAGTGAAATTTACCATAAAAAGTGTCTGCTGCCCAGGGAAAATATTGAGGCTTTTCCTGAAAACAGAGTGCCTCCAGAATCAAAGCATTTCTGGTTCCCTGCCAAATCACATAGCCATGGACTCCTGTAACACGCACTCTTGCTCAGTAAGAGGGAGAAAGCAGTGCACCATTGGAGAAGGAGTCCAACCAGAAAGTCCTCATAAAAACCCACAACCACTGCCGCAGCTACCATAACATGCTACAACACTGTTCAGAACTGAACTTTGCAGGAGCTTCTGTGAGTTGCAGCAAAGCTGGGGATTTATGCGGAGAAGAAACTATGAAGCTGAGTAGGGACTTCCATAGCAGCAGAATCAACCAAGAAAGCAACACAGTAAGCTCCCTCCATCACTGCACATTTGCAGATGAATTTCATAGCTGTAGATGAATGTGGGGAAAGCTGTCCCACCTAGAGTGGTATTTCTGCATGCAGCATGAGCTACATGCTTGCTTCTTTTGCCAAGTCATTAGTATCTGATATTCTTCTCTTAGGGTCATTTCTTCTCATTTCTTCCTTGGAGGTCACAGTGGGGCCTCCAACCCCATTTAGAGGGCAGCAGGGCATCTAGGGAGTACCGAAAAGACCAGAATCCTCTAAAAAATAGCTGCTATAACATGGCCGTCCGTAGTATGCAAATGCTGCCTGGTACTGATTTCAGATCAGCCTTTCTCTCTTCTCTCTTCTCTCCAGCCAACCAGCTTTTGCTCCTATGATAAGGCTGCGTGCCTTATGGTGACTTTATACAAGCCAAAGAGAAACACATTTGAATACCAGCAGGTCACTGGACACTGGGAACCAGTTGTCCTCCACCTTCCCAATCTCTTCTGGGCACTGGCTACAGAAACTTAGCATATATATTGCTGCAAAATAATATTACTTACTGCTTTATTTCCAAAGCCAATGTCTCCATCACAAGAGTTATTTTCCTCGATCAGTCAGTGACTAGCAATGCTGTTAAAGAGGTAATGAGAAGATAAATTGTGCAAGGCAGCTGACAGCAAGAGCATGAAATTATGTCTCTGAGGCTTGTTGTCCTC
>NW_008824059.1:1215819-1217354 GCF_000699105.1 Pygoscelis adeliae
GCACTGATTGCAAACATAACTGGGTTGGTAGGAGTGCTGGGATTGCCCTCACAATATCATCCCTGCATTTCCCACCAGGGCAGTATTGAGGCTGCAGGGAAGTTTAGCAGGGACTAATCAATCTCTTCTTTGAAAGTACAGTTCAAGAGGACCAAGTAAATAAGAAGGCAAGGAGGAAGGGAGAGCACTGTACTCAGGGCTGAGCAACAGCGCAATTTTATACATGGAAGTAGTATCTGGCTGGGTTTTGCCACATCGACTGTGTGCCTCGGAAATCAGTCTCCGTCTGCTGATGCCTGTAAGAAAAATAAGCAGGGTTGGGCCTCAGAGTCCTGGGATGCAGATGGTGGCACCCTCTAGTTTTTAGAACATGGGATATCCAGGGGAAAAAAATTGTACAAAAAGAACGACAAAATTGAGATTGTAATGGGGACATAACTGTGCCCCTATTCCTTTAGTACAAGGGGACACACTCAGTGAAGGGCTGCCTGGTTCCTGCCTGTTCGTACCCAGTGGTTAGGTCCAGCCTGGACCTCCTAGTCCATGCTGGGCAGAATCCTTTGCATGTGCAGGTCTTGGTTGCTTTCAAAATCCTGGAGGTGGACTTTGGCCATACCCAGAAGAGCAATTCGTTTACCCTGTCTCCAGCATTCACAGAACAAGTTACCCATCATCCACACTCTTGCTGGAAACACTATTATCTGCTGCCATCTAAGTAGGACCAGACTTATATTTTGGCTACAAATGACAGAGCTATAAGAACCTTTTGTTCCTCTGTCCTGGAGGTATCTTGGCTAGAAATGCAGGTCTTTATATCTTCGCTTTGACCATCTCCAACTTTAACTTGCTCAAAGGCAGAGAGACCTTCCTAAGCACATTCAGTGACAAGATAATGGAAGGGGAGCAAGAAGACATCAGGTGATTTGGGGATCTGAACAGGACGTGTCTGGAGAGGCATCAAGGGCCAAAGACATGCAGCAGACAGTGATAAGAGCTATGTGTCGCAGGTGGCAGATAATAAGGTGTGTGCAGGGTAGGTGCATCAAAGACAGCAGCCTCGTACATATTGTGTGGGAAGGGTCATGAATATCATGGACAACATAGTGTATAAACTGAGGAAATGATGTGAATAGACCATGAAGGGTGTCTGTGGGACTGCCTAGCTTTAGATACAGTGCTGCACTCATAAAAGGGATCTGGTACCAAGGAAACAGGGGCAACGTTGGCCACATGGCTCTGGGAAGCCCACAGTGCAGAGCAAGTGAAGGTTTTGTTAGACAACATTTTTCTGCAATAATACTGACTTCCTGGTGGGAACCAAGTGGTGTCGCTGGTCTCTGCTGTCAGCCTGAATGCTGCAGAGTCCTGTCTGGTTTCCCTGCTAATGATTCATCTAGCAAGAGGGTTGCACTGGAGAGCAGCAGAAAGAGTTCATGGAGAGATTGCATTAGAAGCTTTGAAATATTGATGTCTCTGTGCTCTGCATAAACTGTCCCTCCTCCATCCCCCAGAGCAGGGAAGAGTGGCTTGGGGGG
>NW_008824059.1:1217602-1232908 GCF_000699105.1 Pygoscelis adeliae
GCCTCAGCACTGGCAATCAGGAGATGCAACTCTCTTGACTGCAGTGTGCAAAGCACAGAAAGGGCTTTTAATTCACGAATGACTAGAGAGAGACAGGCAGAAGCAGGACAAGGCTGTGGCTGACAGATGGGAATTGCCATGGGACTCTGAAATGCAGAGCTCATCAGGGACCTGCTTCTCCAACCCTGGCCTGCTGAAAGCAACAGCACAAAGGGGGGAGCAGAGACCACCCAAATCAGGTGGGGGCTGCTGACCCCTGGCAGTGAGTCCCACATTCAGCCATACACCACAGCCTCCAGTGGCACTGCACCACTTTGCACAGCAATTAGGAAAAAGGTTTGGGTGTTCCCAGGGCTATCTTGTCACTGCGATGAGGGGACGTGCTCGTGTGGAGTCTGCTGTGCAGGGCTGGTGGGTGGGCGGCATGGCTTTGCATATGCAGCAAGGAGCTCATGTTAACAACGACAAGAGAAAAGAGATGACAGTTGTCCAAAGATGCGTCTCTGTGCAAGCAGGGATGTGTGTCTGTGCTGTGAGTTATATGAGCTCTAATGGAGCATGATCTACATGGGAAGATGCTCGTGCATAGAAACTACATCTTCCATGGTGAAGTCCCCCCTGAGCCTGCTAGGAGTTTGGCTTGATACAAAAGGGTTGTTCTGAGCCCCATGAAATGCCGTGCAAAGTTAGAAGAGCCAGACACAGGACTGCTTTGTTACCACATGGCATACTCTGAAATAGTCCTTAGTGTCTTCATCCATGCCCTTGGGACAGACCTGCCTTTGTCTCGATTCAACAAGCAGCCTCACCAACCAGCTATTTTGTCTTCCAAACACTCATCGAGCTCCAGCTCAGAAAGGCAGGGAGAGTGAGTTCTGTTAGAAACTGCATGTTATCTCAGGATCCCTTCACAGGAGGAGGTTCATATCTTCAGAAGCTTCAGGCCAAAATAGATATTCAGTGGGGCTGCTGCTTTACAATTTCCTTCAGGAAGTGATGAGACCTTTCTCCTGCATCCCAGACTCTGGATCAGACCCAGAGACCCTGGCCTGGATGGTCAGCATTTGCTGCAATGGGCCTTCATGGCTTTGGACCATGTCCCGACAAGAGCAGGCTCTGCTGCAGAGAGGACTTTCTGCTCTCCAGGAAGCCATCCCTTGAGACCTTCCCTGCAAACCAGAGCTGTTGCTGTAGAGTGAGCACTCAGCAGAGGTTCTTGAGCAGGCACAGTTCCCTGGCATAGTTGCTGCAGGAAAAAAGGGAGCAGGGAAGTATTCAGGACTCCCTGTGAGTTTGTTTTGGATTTTTTTGGAAGCTGCTGGCACTCATTTGAGATCGCTCTTCCATAGCAATTTTCCCTGCAGGTGGCTGCTGCTCTCCAGAAGAGACCCCAGACCCTGCCCCATCAGTGCTCCCCCTCTGCACTCTCAGGCCATTCTCAGAGATGGCATTGCAGAATGAAGTCCCCTGTGCACAGCCACGTGCCAAACGCCGTGGCTGTGCTGCAGCAAAATGGCTAAGCTTCCTGGGCACTGCCCTGTACTCGTAGCAGGAGGGTGAGGAGGAAACAGGTATTGCCAGAAAGCTGTTTGCAGCTCCCTTTGGGCAAGAGGAGACTCTACCTGCACCCATTTTATGTTGACAGGAGGTGCTGATGGTGGAGCTTGCAAGCTGCCTCCCCTCCTCATCTCTGCTCTCCCAGCAGTGCTGACGTTGCAGAGGTGCAGCCACAGTCGTCATGTTGTGACACTGCAGCAGGAACACAATGTCACAGCACTTGCTTTGACTCTGGAAGCCTAAGCCTGTGGCAGAGCCCTTCTGGGCTGGTGGCTGCATCTCCACTGAACCTCCCAGAGTGCTCCCAGGACTGGGCTTTATTCAAGATTCCCCAAAAAGATGTCATCTGCTCCAAATTGTCACATCTACCCTCACCGTAGATACTACCAGAGCCTTTCTGCTCCCCAGAACCCATTTTTCAACCTACTGGCATCTTTGCAATGGCAGATGGGACATGGCAGCTGCAGAGTCCTCAGATCCATCAGCACAGAGTGAGTAACAGCTCCTTGGAGGACATAGCGGTACAGCAGCAGGGTCCCTGGCCCCAAGGGCAGGCAATGTTTCTGCATCCAGCAGAAAGACAGCTGATGGCGCTGGATGGTGGCCATACCTAGGAAGCCCACAGGGTGCACATGAAAGTGTCTCATCCGACAGGCTGATCCATTTCCGACACGCAGGTGGCAGAGCTGGGGCAGGAAGGCAGCGTGTGACAACATCTAACTCCATACCTAGAGTGTGGAGTGCCAGGAGTGCCAGGAGCCAGGGGACAGCTGGACTCTAAGCAGCATGGGGAAGGGGAGATCTGGGGTTGCAGGGAGAGCGATGCACTCTTGCCAGGTCATTCCCTCTCCATTGCTGAGGCTGGTTCAGGAATTTTCCACCTGGGTGTATTTAGCTGTCCCCATGCTGCACAGCCGTGGACTAACCAGGCCGCACTAGCACAGAGAGGCCAGCTGGGGTCTCCACCATACCAGATGGAGAGAAACTGAGGCTCTGGGCAAAAAGACCCTTGAGGAGGGAGCTGCAGCTCATGTGACCCACTGGGATTGCCACGAGCTGGAAGGCCTTTGGGAGCCAGTCCAATGTCATTTGGGCTCTGCTTCCCTGATTTCCCACTGCAGGGTGGGAGCAGCCTTGACAGCTTTCTGGGCAGGACTGGGAGCTGGGGGAGAGCTTGCTTTCAGCCATTGTCCTGTTTCCTATCTCATTACTGCAGACGTTTGTTGAGGGGTCTGTCAGTGGATAACTCTTTCTTCCCCTATGAGGCAACAAAAGCCAATTTTGAAAAATTCAACTCTTTCAAAGAATGGTTGTTCTCTGCCCAGCCCCAGGGAGTATCTGTGAATATGAATAGTTTCATCTGGCAGCCTTAAGCTGGGACACCGTAAATGCTTAGGCAGCTACCCATGGCAGTGCAAGTCAAGGGGCAGCAAAAACCAAAGCTTTCTGAGCACAAGCAGATCTCCTGTGATGACCTGGCTGCAGGCAGGCAGCAGACACTGTTGGGCAGGCACTTCTGGCAGAGGTCTGGGATGGATGGCTGAGGGCATACAGTGTGCAATTTATACTTTTTATAGCTCCTCATCTGGCTTAATGTTGCATTCATAGGTTGCATGTTGCTTACCAAGCAGCAGGCTAGACTTGTGACATTTACAGCAACCTCAAAGACAGGTGCTGTTGCTGCAGTGCTTTCCCAGGCAGCTAGAGATTTGCTGGCTCTGATGAGCTGAGCACCATGGAGCCTTGTCCAAAGAGGAGTACCTTCTCTTACCTTTTCCACAGGCCCTTCTCCTACCTCCCCAGCATGCTGAGTCTCAGTCCACAGACCCCCTTCCCCAGAGAACATTGACTTCTACTTCCAAGTTTCCTCTTGAAAGCAGCCATCATAGCCCCTTTATCAGAAAAATTGTCCATGGTGTTGCTAGTTCTGTGCTCCACTTTCCACCAAGGAGCCCCTGCCTGAAGCCCCAGCCCAAGCCCCTCCAACACCCGATGAGTATCCAGGGGTTCCCTGTGTAACCCAGCCTTTGTATCCCCCTCCTAGGTACATTACCTCTCTCCACTCCACCCTGCAGCTCAGCTCCTTACAGCTCAGCCCAACCAGCCTTGCCCAAACCAGCAAGCCCGACCTCCCCAGGAAATTAGGATTTTGGCCTAAGCATTGATGCAGCTCTGTACCATAATCTGCCCTGCTGTCTCTCTGCTTCTCATTGCACAGGGGTGGGGAGATGATTGAGAGGAGAGGAGGAGTCCTGACAGCTACTGCCATGGGCCAGATCACATCTCAGCCCGTACGACACTCATTAGCCTGCAGCCTTGCTTCTCTACTTTTCTCCCTATTGCCTGCAATCCATGTTATATTGGAGAAAGGAGCTCTTTTGCAAAGTGGGAGAGAAATGAGAGCAGGGGAAGGAGAGCGAGAAAAGAGAAAGGCTGGATGAAATCTTCTAGACCCTCTTATGCACCCAGGTTATGTTCCTGCATGAGAAATTCTTGTCTCAAGAATCACTCACAGTGTGACTTGCAAATGCTGCTCTTAGTCCGTATCATGCTCCTGTCTCCCAAGAGTCTGGAGAGTTGCCATCTGCATAGACATCTCAGCAGTTGTGTCCTGGAGCAAATTGTACTCACGGTTACTATAATCCCACTCATCCACTTTTAGCATTTTCATGAATTGTTGAACAACTGCAGTGTTCCACCCCAGAGCAGCTGTGTTTTGGTGGTCGGTGTTAAAGATTTAAAGCAATATTTTTTTCAAGTGTGCTAAAATTCTTTGTAAGATGCCATGTTCATTCACTGCTCGTCAGCTCCCACCATGCTAACGTGTCTAAACCACTGGCCATGGCACCTTGCCTATCTGCGCTCTGCTCCTGGGAAGCTGTACGGCATTGTAGCCCCAGCACTGCACAGCTACAGCATGGCAGGGAGCGTCTCAACGAAATTATGGCACTTTCATCACCCGTTTTTATTACTGCCAGACCCAGCCTTTGCATTCTGGTCAGGAGCTAATGAATCACGATTCATTGCTTCACTTGCAGAATGCAAAATATCCAGGAGAGAAGAAATAGGAAAAATCCCAAGTCTCGCTCAAGGGTCTGTTCTCAGCCTGCTTCCAGTGAGCAGCACTGAGAGGTGCCAGTGTTTACCCTGTAACTGAGCTGTGTGCCAGGGGATGCTGCTCTGTGACACTCCACTGTCCCAGGCTCATTAGGCTCAAAAGGATCATCTGGGGATCACTGAGGACATTACAGGTTGCCATCGCAGGCGACTGTTTCTTATCTTCCTGCCGTCTCCCACTTTAAAGGCATCATTTTTTCTGCCTCTTTTCCTCTTACCTGGTGGGTTTCAGAACTTCACTGGGTGGCTTGTTCAGGACTTTCTCCTAATTTCCAGTCCAAATATATTTGTAATCAAATCAGATCTGTTTGATCTTGTATCTGCTCCCCGCTCATTGCTCCTTAGCACAAGAGACATTCATTAAGATTAAAAGGGGAAAATGTAAATCTTTAGTTCTTTTTACCCAAACCCATGTAAAATCCAGAAGTTGTGAAGCCAGAAGTTAGGTGAGTTTAAAAAAAAAAAATTATACTGACAACAAGAATCAGGTTCTGTTGACATTAATAAATAGTAATAACTTATTAAATTAATAAATTCATATTTGCCACCTAAAATTGAAAGGCATATTAAAATCTTAGGGCCAGAATTCAGAAGCAGTCCCCAACTCCCTAAGACCAGGCAAGATTGTATGTGGAAAGCGAAAGGCCCCGTTGCTGTGGCTGGGGGCTGTTCCACCCAGTGGGAAGCTGGTGCCGACTGCAGGCAGGACTCGGGACCTGAGGGACATCTGTTCAGACACCGCCGTCTACGTTGCTCTTCACCCATCTCTCAAAGTGCCTGGGACTGATAGCACAGCTTTCTCCCCAAAAGTCTTTCCCTGCCATGCACGGGTTTCATGTGCAGAGGAGGACTGCTGCAAAATGAAAAATGACTTCCTGGTAATTGTATGTTGTCTTGCCAAGAGGAGGTTTGCAAAGGGATGTTCCCCCAGTCCTCGTCTTCTCCCATAGCCCTTCCTCCTGCCGTCAGTGCTTGGCGGGCAGCAGGTCTCTCTGAAGGGAAGCATTGGCAGCTGTCAGGCTGCTGGCAAAGCTGAGAGCAGCAGAAAGAGCAGGGTGTAATGAAAATAGTGAACCTTATTAGCTTCATGCGTGCAGGTGGGGACTGGCAGGAGAGATTCCCAAATCACAGTGAGTCACTGCTGTAGCCTTTCAGAGCAAATAAGCCTGATCAAAATATTAAACTGCAAGAAAACTCAGTGACATTTTAAGCAAGAAGAACTAGAAGCCACAAAGTCTGTGGATGTAGAGGGTGGGCTGTGATCCCAGGTACTCTTAGAAAATCATCTTCTTCCAGCCTGTGCAAGACAGGCAGCAGTGCAGCCGGTTTGTGGAACATGCAGGTTCCCAGGGTTAACCTGCACCCTGGCAGAGCAAGTTAAGGGGACCCAGGACCACTTTGTGGAAACGACATATGTCCCAGAACCACCGATCCACAGCATAACCCCTTTGCTCTGGCCACCGACCCCACGCAGAAGCTTTCCTGTGACCCTGCTGCCTCGCAGAGTGCTCGAGGCTCTCCTCACATTTGCCAGCTCAGCCCACAGGCAGTGTTTGTGCAAAGTCCTTCTCGGGTAGGATGGCAAATCTGGGGCTTTGGCACAGCCTGAGTGTTTTGGAGGGACCTCACTGCACTGGGGGACGCTCATTCCTGGATGTCAGGTCTGCAGACATCCCTACCAATATCCCTCCTGGGAAACATTTGGAAGGAGGAGGGAGAGATGAGATCAGACTTTCAATGAACTTTCCCTGATGGAAAAGGCAAAGCAATTACATTAGCCCTTCTGAATTGTGTTCCTGCTTACCAGGGCGCAGGGCTTTCTCTTCCAAATACAGATGAAAGCGCTGCCTGGTGCCTTTCCCTAGGGGGATTTCAGAGTGGGTGAAGGTGGTGAGGAGAGGGCTGTCCTCAGAGACTCATGTCCCCTTTTCTGCAGGCTGCCAGAGCACCCTCATGGCTTTTGGGGTACAGCAGAGAAGGCAACAATGTGGGGCTGCTCTGCCTGGAGAGCAACTAGGAAACATCTGTGTTCAGAGCACTCCAGCGTTGGGGCCCACCACAGACTCCCCAGGGCTTGTAATCCTGTGGCTGAGCTAAGGGGACTGATACCTGGTTTGCTTTGCAAAACACTCCGAGTTTTATGGATGACAAGTAGCCATAACAGAGTAATGTAGAAACGTGTGAATGTCCCAGGAAAGTGGCAGCCCAGGCCAGGTGTGGCCATGGAGTGGTCTGAACATGGTAAATGCCTTGGTCTGGATGTCAGATGGCCTGTGTAAGACATCACCTGCGAGAGAGGGCTGTGGGGCTCCTGGCAGTGACAGCAGCAGTGGCCTTGCAGGGTCCTTACGGAATAGGGCTGACAGTACCCAGGGCAGCCCAGTCTGCAAGGCTGCGGGTTTGCACAGAAACAGCTCAGCTGAAACCCTGCACCAAAACTGAGCAAGAAAACCAGTGAGCAAGCAGATGGGGAGTGGCTCTTAGAGCCCAGATACTCTCCTCTGTGACAGATGTTGGCTCAGATCTGGGGCAGCCTCTTCCCTTCAAGGATGCTGATTTTACATTTCTGTCCAAATGTTTACTGCTGTATAATCCTTGGAAGAATTTTTTTTTTTCTATGCCACACCTAGTGCATAGTACTGCCAAGTCTGTTTTCCCCAGACACATGCCTTAAGCCAGGCAGATGGGCAGAGACACATGGCTGGAGTGCATCCCATGGCAGAGGGGAGCTTGCCATCTAATGGACACTTCTCTGCTGTGCACCTGCAGCTGGATTAGGACTGCTTTGCACCACAAAGCAGCCATCAGCCGTGCTGAGCCCCAGGAGCCATGAAACATGATCACAGCTGAAATGTTTGTATTTGTGACAGCCGATCACATCAAGTGCATCCGTTATTGAGGAAAGGCTATTGGTCAGCTGATTTCAGCTCACAGCCACCTATGCAGCCTCACTTTTCTAAGCCTGTGGGTTTTCAATGTTTAATGCAACAAGTGCAGCTTCAGCCTTGCCTTCCATCCCTTTTGCACAATGCTGGCAGAGTCCTATGGCCAGCCAAAATGTGGGACTGATCCAGCTATGAAAAAAGTTTTGGTTGATCAGTGCCCCAGTCTAGTTTAACTCCCCACAATCTGGCTCAGCATGAAGGAGTGGGGAGATAGGACTGTAGGAGGAAAACGAGCCAGCAGTACCACCACAACATGACACCAGCTCAGCCCCTCCAGGCACAGAGAATCCACATTGCCCCACCCACCCCCCAGCTGCTATCTATCACTGACTTTCACCTCATAAATGGTAGACAGCATTTGCTGTAGCACAGAGTCTCAGCCCTTTATGTGTATTTCTCCAAGGAACTGCATTTCTCCAGTGGAATTGGCTTTCCTACATTTAAAGCTGCAGCTGGAGGTGATCTGGGTAAAAGAAACCAGGATGTAATACATACGGTGCTAAGCAAAAGTAGTGTTCAAGGGAGGAGAGCCCATGTGTGGAATCGTGAAATGGTCACATGAAATGAGGCTGTCCTTATATTTGGTAGAATTTCCCCAGCCTGATTTTGCAGAAATATATCTCTTCCTCCAAGGGGAAATGCTCCAGAAAAGAGCCTGGGAAAGGAAATTGCAAGGAAGAAAGTTGTCTCCAATTTAGCTGTTAACCAGTTCATTTAAGAGGGCTTGGCTGGCAGGCACTCGATACCTTGCTAACTTCATGTACAAAATGCTTTTTGACAGCATCAAACTGGTGTCATAAAACACAGGGTGTGCAGAAGTTAAGTGTCTCCTGAAGATGACACCTGGTTAAGTGACACTGGCCACCAGCACACTGATTTTCAAATGTTTTGCACAAGGAAAGCAGCTGGAATTACTAGCTCAGACAGCACGAGCTTTCCAAGCTCTGAGATAGTGGTGGACCATGTGAACTAAGGGATAGGAGAAGGGTCTCAGAGGGACTGGACAGTAGGTCTGGTGGACCTGTGGTTCTGTTATCAGTTGTGTGTCAGTACATCTGTGAGATCTACCTCATTAAGCAGATCGTGCCCATAGTCTGGACAGCAGAGCTAAGGAGAGAATAGTGTCATCCTGGCTGTACTGGAGCACGTCCATAAGTGTTGTATAGCATATTGAATGTGATCAGTGCCAAAGAGATGTCTTCTTCCTCTTACTGCTTACACTGAGCACCTCACGTTTTTCCCCAGGAATAGCTTCATGCAGTCATGGCTTTCATTACCTGCAAATGTTTGGTCTTTGACAAAGACCTGGAGTAACAACCAAATATTTGGCTCTAAGTTTTATGAATCATTTCAAAATGGTTGTAGATCTTGTGTAGGGATTTTAGATAACATCACCTCCTGCTCAGGTTGCTCCTCCCTGGCTGCCCAGGAACTAGCTCTCCTCTTTTAGGAGTGCCTCCCCAGTAAGTTTTGCAGCTCACCTCTTGGTGCGGAGGGAGTCACCTTCCTCAAGGGACATGCTTTGCATCTGGACTACATACACTGCAGTGTGTCAGCACCATCTGGACAGCAACTTGAAGGGGCATTGAAGAGAGAAAGCAGATGGAGAGTAAAACAGGGAAAAGGGAGAAGAAAAAAGGCCTTCTCTGCATTGGGAAAATGTCCTGCACACTATTATTGTATCCTGCAGGAACCACTTCGCTATTCAGGGAACTTCTCCCTTTCGTTCTCCCAGTTTCTCAGTCCAAAAAACAGGTAAGGGATTTCACCCAAGCTCTGGAGGCCTTTTAGAGTCAGCAGGGAGAAAGAGGGATGTCCACATATCTGCAGCTTGACTCGGTGATCTGCTTTGGATCTCAGATGAGAAGAAGCATGGGCTCACAGTGTCTGTCTCTGTAGACCTTGAAAGGAATCCAGACGGGCACAGGGGATACAGCCACATTTGTTGTGTAGATATCACTCCAGATGTCTGCCTATGGCATTACTCCAGACAAATGTACTTTCACTTAAATTCAACCCTTAACTTACTGCATGCTCATTTTTTAGGTGAGTGGTATAGAGAGGGGCTTGCACAGGGTAGAGGCAGCGTGGTCAGTGTGGTCTTGCAACCAGCCTTTTGCAGTCCTACCATCCTGGCACACTTTGCTTCACTTCATCTGTAGTTCAGCTTTCTTTGTCTTCTGTTTCACATCTTCACTGTCCCCCCTCTCCAGGGACAGCCCTCACAATAAGTAGTGTGATTGCTAGGGATCTCATGTCTCAGGGATATTTGACCCAAAGGCTGCAGACAGGACTGCTTGCCACATTCAGAAGGATGCAGTGGGACTCCTTTGCTTCATCTGAAATGCTTTGGTCCAGCTGGGCGTAGATTTTCCTCCGGCTATAGGGTGGTCCTTGAGCAGTTATTGAAGTAGAGGGTTTTGCAGGCTTTCAGAGAACAGGGTTGTAAGGCTTGAGAAAACTGTCTAGCTTGGACAAACATCATTTTTCTTATTGAAATGTAGTTGTGACCTTTACTCTGAAGACACGGGCCATGTACTTACGGAAGTTTTGTTCCTGTAGCAGCTTCACATTTGGACCAGAATTACTGAAGTAAACTAGTCACTTAGCACACCATCCCAGTCCCTTCAATCTGACGTAAACATCATTCATCTCTGAAAGGGGCAGCTCCATCCTCATTCTGATCTCCATCTGCTCACCCTGCCTCCCACCTTTGTACAGAAAGTGAGATCAGGAACCTGATCTGGCTGAAAACTAACCTGGATGAGAAAAACAAACAAACAAACAAACAAAAAAAGCAGCAAGAATTTTCTGCAAGATCATATATACACTAACACAGGCACAAGAGAGGCAGGAGATTGGCTGAGGGCTGAGGAGGGAGCAAGACCACCTCCTTCAGTAACATCACCCACTTACATCCAATTAATATGAACACAGAACTGCTTTGCTTGGCCTTGGTGAGCTTGGTTCAGAAATAAAATAAAAAAAAAAAACAATAAAAAAGCTATGTTCCAGCAAGCATAGCTGAGCATTAGATTTGGTAACATAAGTATTCCCGTGGAAGGCAGTGAGTGAGTAAATAAATAGAAATTGCTTTACCTACAGGAGAGTAGTTCATACTGTTATAAATATTATACTCTGCCATATTGCCAGGTTTCGATACAGAAAGGTACTAAATATTGCATAAGTTATCCGGGGAGTTTCAGTATCGCTAACCACAAGTGTTAAAGAAACCACAAATGAGATCTGAAAACAAATCTGAGGTTGGATTAAAACCCACAAGTTCAAAATAAATAAATGTTGAAGACTTTTGTTTGCTTTTTGCCTTCAGGGCCTTCAAGGTGCAAAGTGTTGTTGCTGCCTCTTCTGTACAAAAAAGGAGGCAGTGATCTCCCTTTAATGAAAAGACAGATTAAATTCCTACCTAATCAAATGATCCTAGAACCTGGGGCTTTAAAGATTCTTAATAAAATACTGCACTTCTGCTAAAACTGGGACAATTGGACACACAAGCATTTGTTTCAGGGGATGCTTATTTTCTATGGAAAGAGATACCAGGATGCCACAACTAGCAGCACTAGTTTTAAAGATGTTGCTTCAGTAGTTATGATAGGATTTCCCAAAATAGTACCTGTTTGAACATACCTAAATATATGATAAATGCTGTAACTTATTGTTGGTACAGACAGGTTATTTAGAGACCGTTCAACATGCCAAGCAATTTGGTACACTGAATTCAAGGCAGGTTTCCTGGACTAGCTGGACTTTAAAGAATGTGTAAGGCTGATACTGGACATACAGAGAGATCGCACTCAGCCCCTGCTTGTGTAGACCTCCATCCTGCTGTCCCAAAAAAGAAAGCAAGTTCCTCTAAACACATCCAGATTTTCTCATTTTAAATTACTTTTTTTTCCCCCTTTAACAGTAATCAAATTTTCCCAACATCTAAGTTGCTCTGAGACTTACAAACATACAAAAAAAATTATTAAAAAGATAGTAGCCATTTAGCCATCATTTCAGCCATTTTTGAATTGGCCAAGCAGAAAAATTCTAATTGCAATATATGGAAAAGGGCTTTTTAATTAAATATTTATTTTTTAAAAATTAAAATAATAACCATGCATAAAATATCGAAGGATCTGTGTTTCATACGAGGAACATAGTACTGCTGGTGGTCAGAGTTAGTACATCTGCCCTCAGCTCCTTCAAAGAGTGTGTGTCACCTTCTCCCAAACCAAGTCTGATGGAATGGAAACACTGAAAGAACAGAAAAGGTAACTAATAGTAAGAAGCTAGATTTTGACGCTGTCATATACAGATATTTCTACAGAAGTGCTATTTTGAAAGCCACTGTTTAATGTGACTTCAGTTAGACTTAAGCAGATGCTTAAAGTTAACCATCTGCTTAATTGCTGCTAGGATTAGGGATGGATTTAAATAGAGCTTTTAGTTCTTCCTTAACATAATGCCACTTTCTTTTTGCCTTAATAAAGCACTTATGCCCATGGTTCATTTTAAGTGCTTGATTAGTGCCAGTGAGTTCACTTATATACTTAAAGTTAAGAATATGATCAGTGTTAGATTGTATCTGGATCTTAATTGTCTATAAAGTACTGGCCCAAAGCCATGTTTAGCAGTTAACAAGCATGCAAACAAGTCCTGCATCTAGGAATAGAAAATGCCAGAAATCAGCAAAAGGACAAAATAAACTTCAAACCATTGTGACACACACGTTCTTGTTCCTGGCCCCTAGCAGAGCGCTGTGTAATATAAAGAAAAAGCCCCTACTTCTCTGCCCAAACACCTTGAGGCTGGCCAAGTCTTGTCGGCAGATTAAGAGCAAGTGAATTTCTATGACTTGAGAGTGATTTAAAATCAGTTGACAAGTTAAGAGTCTGCTCATCTTGATCATCATGTTGGTTATAACGTGTCACATTTAGCACTCCTAAGCCAGAACAGAGGCTGGAAAAGCCCTACTGGTCTCCGATCTGCTCTGTGCAAGCTGGCAGCCCATCCTCCTCGCTGTGGTCTCTGGGCATCCTCCTGTAATGCCCTGGGTGACAGGATAAGCACCTATTCGGAGCCATTTGGTTCCATGGGAATCGAAATAAGATTTTTTTTTTTTTTTTTCCTGTGAATTATGCTTGGAGTGTAACAAGCAAGGAGGCTTCTGCTTTTAGCTTTCTGCTAAATCCTGTGTCTTTTCAGTATAAAGAGAAAGTAATATGGGACAGCCAGGCACCCCTGGCTGTTTCCTAAGGTACAGCAGTGAATAGGGTCTTTGACATCTGCTTTCAAAGTGGAAGCACAGTCCAGCTCCACTATACTCACTGGAGAGCCCTTCTTGCAGTGATTTCATCCTCACTTTTTGTTTCTCTTCATAATTCATGAAAGAGGGAAAAACAGGGGGAGGACTTTGCGTTCCCTTTCCTTCTCCTTCCTGTCAATACCATGGGGTTAAAAACGAACATGTGTTTCTTCCAAAGGTATTAACATAATTATCTCTCCACTCTGAATGTGCAATGGCTGGCTGTGTTCCACAAAAGATTGCATTTAACTAGTCCTGCTTTAGAAATCCATACTATTTATATCTTCTCAAATCAACTTCATCTTCAGAAATGCCCTTTAAAGGACACATTTTGTTCTATTCTGACCATATGTTTTCACCATGATCTGCGTATTTTAAATGTGTTTCCAAAGGTTAGCATCCAGGACTGCTCCCCCAGATGCTGTTTGTGCATTGCTGTCTAATGTTAGTCATGCAGCCTGCTCAGCTGTTTGATTTTTGAGAAAACCAGTCCATATTTATCTAATTACTTTGTGTTTGGAGAGTCAGTGTGAAGTTCTCAAACACAGAGGGGATCCCAGGCACTGACTGTCAACACCAGCTAAGTTTGTCCTATGGGGTTTGCCACCAGCCGTGGAGAGCTTTCTCTCCCAGAAAAGGAAGTCCTTGTTCTTTCTCTTCATCTGCATTTCTTCTATTCAATTCACCACTTCTTTTTCCTGATTTGTGCTGGAACATGCGAGAAAAGGCAGCACTAAGCAAATTAAAAAAAAAAAAAAATCAGAGCAAATAAAGTATGAAACGCTATGGAGAGATTTTAAACTCCAGATCAAAAGTGAGTTCAAACATTCCCATTTGGGGGGTGGGGGTCATTGTAGTTATTGCTCTCTAAAAGCAGAGGCACTGCTGTTGAGAAATTCCCATGCAGGATATGCCTCTTTTCCAGAGCCTCCTGCTGGGGAGTCTAGCAAGGCTCTGTTAGCATTGGAAAAAGCTGCCCTTTTCGATAGACTTCATACTCCGTTGTTTACACGGAGGAAAAAACATTTCTTCATCAAGAAAACGGCCTTTCCAAAGATACTTCAAAAGGTATCATTTTCCTTGGAGAGAGATATTTGGAGCTCTGTGTAACCTTTGTCTTCACTGCAGTGTTGCTGTTTTTTAACATCTTAGCCAAGATTGGGAAATATTCGTCCTGTGGTTTTGTTTTTCCGTAGGTGTACTTTTTAGCTGTAGTTGCTCGAAAACAAAAGTTGTATTTTCCTCATACCAAGCCCTTCCAGTCAGTTTGCTTTTGCAGTTTGGCACTTTGATGCTTTTGAAAGAGTCAGCAAGTATCTACATAAATGCGCTGTGAAGGAGAAATATGCTTGTGTGTAGCGAGTTGGTGAGTGGGCATGGTTTACGTGGTACTTGTTCCGTCACCGGATATAAGGTATGTGTGGGAGGAAGAGAACCCACTGTAAATGAACGTGTGAGTTTGCGTATGCTTTCAGTAGAGGAGACATTTTTGTGAGTGAACTTGAAGCCCTGTTTTATGAGACAGTCCTCCCCATGCTACCCATTTTTACTCAGATGTTTGGGGGAGAAGGATTATTTTCCACCTGTTTTTTGGCATAGCTCAATGGGCCATGCTGGTTTTCTGAAATGGTCAGATGCAACCTCCAGAACTTCAGTGCCCATTGCAGCTGAGTATTTTCCACCTGCAGCTGTACTTTCACCTCCTCCTTGATTTCTTACAGTTCATTTAAGCCTCCATCTCCTATAGCCTTAAAATAATGAATGAACAATACCCATTGCTGTGAAGAGGCTGCAATGCACATACCTACCTGTTGCAAAGTCACAAAGATAAGGAAGTGAAATGACCCCTCTCCCCCCTTGCTTTTCTGCCGTGAGGACCAGGTGGTACATACATGTACATGTCAGAATCTACATGCACATATCACATGCACTCACATGGTACGTGCCTGTAGATATACATGCACACTCACGTAAAAAAGTGTCATGGTTTAACCCCCGCCGGCAACTGAGCACCACACAGCTGCTTGCTCACCCTCCCTCCACCCCCATTGGGATGAGGGAGAGAATTGGAAGAGCAAAAGTAAAAAAACTCATGGGTTGAGATAAGAACAGTTTAATAATTGAAATAAAATAAAATAATAATAATAAATTCTAATGAAAACAACAACAACAAGAGAGAGAAAGAAAGGAACAAAACCCAGGAAAAATAAGTGATGCAACTGCTCACCACCCACAGACCAATGCCCAGCCAGTCCCCGAGCAGCAATCACTGCCCCCCCAGTCAACTCCTCCCAGCTTATATACTGAGCATGATGTCATACGGTATGGAATATCCCTTTGGCCAGTTTGGGTCAGCTGTCCTGGCTGTGCCCCCTCCCA
>NW_008824059.1:1232967-1248209 GCF_000699105.1 Pygoscelis adeliae
CTTAGCAACAACTAAAACATCGGTGTTGTTATCAACTTATTCTCATCCTAAATCCAAGACACAGCACTGTACCAGCTACTAGGAAGAAAATTAACTCTATCCCAGCTGAAACCAGGAAAAAAACCCTACTGATAAGAAACACTATTTGTAGCAAGCCCAACAGTAAAATCATGGTTTTACATCAGGAACTTGCTCGGTTATAACAAGTACTTCATCCAGAGCGATGGTTTCTGCCATTTCCTTCCTTTTCTGGGTAAACTAAACTCTGCCTGTAAGTATGTATAACTGCTTACAGTTTAGAAAGACTTCCATTTAAACTGTAAAAACAAGAGGTCAAAAGTAGCAAATGGATGAGTTGAAGTTTCCTGTGAAATGTTAACTCATACAGTTTTTAGTTACTTGGTGGATATTTTGCAAATAAAATATCTGCCTTGAACGCTGCTTGGACAGAGTAGCTCTGGGCATGAGTCACTGCTGCATAGTGAAGGAGGCTTGTAGCAGTCCCAAGATGTGAGAAGCATGAGGCACCAAATGACAGCTCCAGGAGGCGGGCAGGGCAAGCACTTGACTGGTGTCCAGGTGAACCAGACTCCTCTCTTGCCACTGCCAGGGAGTTCCTGCAGCCAAGTCCACACTGAAAATCCTGCTGACAAGTCTGCAGCAGCTCCAGGTGCGAGAAACGCTAGTCTCCTGCCTGACTTTGCTATGCCAGCAGAACATGGAACATCCATGCAACCGTGCGGGTGGCGGCAGCTTTGGCTGCCCTCAGTGATGCTGCTCAGGAGGGCACACAGCGGGGTGGGCAGGAGGGGAGCTTCTGTCGGAGGATGCTGGGGCACTCCTGGGAGGCTCTGCTGATGTAGGTGAAACATCAGGGTCTGCCTTGTGGGAAAGGCCTGGAGGAAGCTGAGCTAGTCAGTTAATCAGAGCCTTTCAAAGTCACTTTGGTTTCTTGTTCCTTAAGTTTCAAACACCTGCAACATGATTTTCTGAAGTGTTGAGCTCCAGCAAGCTGCCACAGCCATAATCAGGCAGGGTGTGCTCTCGCTGCTGTGGCCGGCAGGGTTGTGAATGAAGAGTAACAAGCCTGGGGTTGAACTGGGCTGGGGGGAGCATTTCCAGCCCTCCTTGTGTTACTGTGTGGCCGCAGGGAAGTGATTCCACCCGCCTTCATCATTTTCCCCACATGTAAATCAGGAACAGTTGCACCTGCCTTACCTTCCCCACAAAAGTGGTATGATTAATTAGCATCTGATTTATGCTTGCAAAATCCTATTAAAAATCCCCTGTGTGATCTGAAAAATCTGACCTGAGTGTTCCATGGCTGTTCCTCAAAAGTAATAAAACCTTGCAGATGCAAGTACAATTGCTCTCTGACTCAGCTTAAATCTGGGGCTGACAGACCCCACCCTACCTGCAATGGGAGTCTGGAAGCTGTTTGTGAGGCTTAGATGAGTGCTAGAGGAAAGCCTGCATGGAAAATAACAGCTCCATAATCAGTGCAGGATTTGGATGGCGTGGGATACTAAAGAACAGGGCCATTCACCGCTTAATGAGGATTAAAATAACTCTTGAATAGCTGCCTTATTCCCCGAGCATCCTGTTCAATGAATGAGTCACAGGATTACAGTTGAAAAATAGGCTGGAATGGTAGAACAAAAACCTGACATAATGAATATCAAATTAAGGGTTTGGGGACAGCCTTTAATCTGGCATTTCCAACCCCTTTAATGACTGACATGCTGACTTTACTAGTAGCTTAATTTTTGTTTTTGTCTTGTGTGCCCCTTGCTACAGTCCCTTTTTTAGGGGTCAGTTTGTTTGGGTATCATTAGCCAGGTGCAGAAACACTCTGCAAGCAGGATAGTCACAGCATAAAAGTATAAAGTAATTAGTTATTGGCTAATGTACATGAAAGGCAGCTGGGATTTAATGATCTATTAGGCTAAATATTCATATGCTCATCACCTCTGATAAGGCACCTCAGAGTCCTGGCTGGCTGGGCAGACCTCCCTCAGGAGGGGACCGCGGGCTGAGCCTCCCCAGTTCCCTGGGATGGCCCCCAGTGCTGGGAGCTGCTGTCTGCCACCATCTCTGTCTAATCTAAACTAACGGGGAAAGGCTTTGCATAGCAAAGGGTTGATGCCTCCTCTCCTTGCCCAGGCACCCTGCTCAGCTTTGCTCAACCAGCGTAGCAGCAGTTAAAGGACATTTGCTCAAGGGTTCCCCTCTGGACTACAAATTGTGAACAGAAAATGCCAGAGGGGGGCAGGCAGATGATAAATGAGTAGCTTTATGCCGAAAGCGTTTATATTCTCATCATCAGTTTTTGGTCTGCTTTCCTCCTTGCCTTCGGGGTCTGCGTTTCTTTCAGTTCCGAAAGCCTGAAGTCTTTTGTCGTATTTAAGCACTCTGGAAGATTAGCCCTTGAAAGGGATTTTCTCTTCATTAGTGCAAATGCCAAACATTTATCTTGTCATCAGAAAAATAAACCGCTTGTTACATCCTTCTCTGAAAATCTCAGCTGGGGAATAAGGTTGAAGGTAGGCAAATGCTGAGGTTGCTGAAAAGATCAGAGGGGCAGAAGGCAAGGAATTGTATTTCATAGGCTAATTGCTCCTGTTTAGTCCATTTCTTTTGTCCTGTTGACTATAGATTTCAGAGCAGTTCCCAGTACTTTAATAAATATTGAAAAACTAATGCAAAATATTGCATGACTGTCAGAACTAGCATATATCTGTAATACAGTTGGCATAAATTAAAAATATCTTTGCTTTGCCATTTTTATAAGGAACTTCATTAGGAAAGACAGGCTGGAAAATACAGTGTTTTCTTTCCATATTCTGACTCTTGATATTTTTTCCATTATAGAACACAATTAATCTAGTTTTTATTAACAATAAACTCATACAAAATCCCTGAGACTGAAAAAATATACCTTAGAGGAGACTAAAACCAAGTACCAAAGGAAAGGTTAAGTCCTTATGCAAAAGGATTGTTTCTTGAGGATCTCCTGGATAAGAAGTGCAGTGGGAAATCTTGGGAGGCTATTTAAAGTTTTCTTCGTCAGTTACCCGGGGTTTTGCACCTTGAGACAGACAATTCAGTTAGTGATTTATGCTGCAAATCAGAGCTGTCAGTCTTGACCACGGGAAGAAGAGTTCCTTTCCAATGCTGAGATCGATACCTCAGCAGATGAGGTATCTCTGCCTCTGTGAAGAAGGGGACGAGGGGCTGTCCAGCACCATCCCACCCCTGGAGCAAACCCAGATGCTCTGATTTCAGTTGCCCATTAGGGGTGCTCTCAGGTCCCCAGGGCCAGATCCTGTCTTGCTCTTGGCACTCACGGTGACCATTGCCCAGAGACTTCTGAGGGAGTTGATGTTGCCCCAACACCAAAGTTGTTCAGCTGCTGCAGGACCATAAAGCACTCTCCATATTCACTGGGAAAATTATAGCTTCATGTTTTATCGTCCTCTGTGGAAAAGATGCTTGAGCTTCTTGAAATCAATCGTTAGATGCCATAGCTGACACTAGACTAAGTCTTTTCAAAAATGCACTTGCACTCTCAGTGAAATTTCAGGAATTAATAAAGGGATCCCTCCTCTCCATCTTCAAACACAGGCTGGGGAAACTAAGGAGAGAGGCTCTTGGGGAAGTTTAGGAGACCCCCTGAACCCCTCTCACACAGCTGCCTGAGCCCTGACTCCAGGCACAGCAGAAACCACCTCTTCCTGCAGGAGACACCTGGTCTGACTGTGTCGGGCTGCCAGCCCATCTGAGTGTCACCTCCATGGAGAGACATGGAGAAACGTGAGGAAGCAATAGAGAGGGGAGAGACAGCAAGGACTCAGCAGTGGTGCACAGACTCATTTGTTTCCTTGGGTGCTGAACTTGGAAGAAGATTTCTCCTTTTCAGGGTCCAAGATGTCACTGCCACCAGCAGAAGTAGGGTGCTAGGGCCCATGGGTGCTGCCACTGGTGGCCGTGGGGGTGCAGGGTGGAGAACCTGGTTGAGGACCGCTCTGGCTGAACGTACTGTGCATGTTGCATGTTCAGTTGGGCCGCTTCCCCAGGGCTTGCGGGGCAGCTGTACATGCTCTCCTGCAGGGACACGGTCAGGGCAGGAAATGGGGCCTGTCAGCAGCAGCCTACATTTGGGTTGGTTTCACTGTACTCTAAGCTAATGCAGGTACTTACTGGTGGATCCTGCCCAGTAGCACTGAGATATTCTGGAGTGCTTAGGCAGGTTGGTAGCTGCAGAAGAAGGGCCCCCTCAGCATGGCAGCAAGGCCATCTAGGCAGAAACTTGTCCCTTAGCAATTCCCAGCATCTACAGACTTCTCTTTCTCCCTGCAGTATCTCATCCCCTCCAACAGCATCTTCCCTTCTCCTTTCATAAATGCACCCCATCACAGACTCCCCTTCCCCAAATGGGTGAAAAGTTGTATTTCCCAGAGCAGCAGTTACTGAATTCACATATAGACCACCGATAAAATCGCGTGGGATGCAGCATTTTGTTCTGTCCCTACTAAGTGAACCCATTTCCTTTGGAAAAAAAACTGAAGCCCTTAAAACCCCTGACTGTCCACGTGTCTTCTCCCGTATTGCAAAGGGACTGGGAGCACTTGTTCCCCTTCAGCCAGTAAAACGTCTCATTCTTTCTGCTGGTTATTGTATCTGATCGCTCCTCCAGCTGTGCTCAGAAATTTCATATTGTGGTCTGGCAATTCAGAGCACTGTGAATCCTTTATTTCCCTAATGGAGTTTCCTAGTAAATAGCTTTGAACTCAGATACTTGTCTCTACAATAGATATGCTTCTGCCTAACTGGCACTTCACAATTAACAGCATTATCTTGTTAAACCTGAAGAGGTACAGGAAGGCTCAGCCATCATTTTAAAGCATTTTATTGCTTAGAAAGTGTTTACAATAGGCTACAGAAGTGGTAAATGAAGCCCAGTGCTGCATTCAGATGCCTGATTAGCTCAGCCACATGAAAATGCCAATAATTCAGGGTCTGACTATTTTGGATGATATTTCTTAAGCAGTAGCCTCAAAGCACCTGCATTTTTTAGAGGGAAAAAAAGGGAAGGGAAGGTAAGGGAAGGGAAGAAAGAGAAAGAGAAAGAGAAAGAGAAAGAGAAAGAGAAAGAGAAAGAGAAAGAGAAAGAGAAAGAGAAAGAGAAAGAGAAAGAGAAAGAGAAAGAGAAAGAGAAAGAGAAAGAGAAAGAGAAAGAGAAAGAGAAAGAGAAAGAGAAAGAGAAAGAGAGAAAGAGAAAGAAAAAGTATTTGGGGTGAAATGGAAAGCTGATCAGAATCAGAAGACAATAGTTCCTATTCATGTAGATGCAGGTGTAATTGTCCTCAGTGAAGACACAATTTCACCAAGGAGCGAGGCTGTGAGAGTAAGTGACTGCATTGGAGTACTCTGCTTTCAGGAGAGAGAAGCCTCTGTTGTTTCCCTTCTGCAACAATTAATGTGTTCAAGTTATGTCTGCTACTGTTTTAAATGCTTGCATTTCACACACACAAGTGTCTCCATCTCTGTGTAACCTTTTATCTGTCAGCTCCTGTAGTGTGTAAGCAACATTAGTTAAGAAGGGGACAAACAGTTTGGATGTTTGGATGTTTTCTGCGATTTCATTTGTAGATTAGCTTTGCTGTAGCCAGGCTGGAAGTCCTTGCTTTCCCTAGCTACACTGCATGACTGCAGCCCTACACCTGGCTGAAAGGACCAGAAGGACTAGCATAGGAACCACAGGCTACTACACAAAGCATGTGGAAGGATGGAGACCTCCTGGGGAAGTATCTCACTTTCTAAGGCTTTCAGGAGAGAAGTGGCTGTATAGCAATTCAGTCACGCTCAATGAACACATCAGCTGCAAATGTCAAGGAGAGGTCACCAAAAAAATACAACAGGCTCATTACTCACTACCTAGTTTGCAACTTTCAAAAATAGATTTAATAACTTATAAATAAGGTAATAAATTGTGGGTAAAATAACCAATAAAATACATGATGGACACCAAGCTGAACATGAGCTAGCAATGTGCCCTTGTGGCAAAGAAGGTCACCAGCATCCTGGACTGCATTTGGAGGAGTGTTGCCAGTAGGTCAAGGGAGGTGATCCTTCCCCTCTGCTCAGTACTGGTGAGAAACATCTGTAGTGCTGGGACCAGTGATGGGCTCATCAGTACAGGAGAGACACGGGCGAACTAGAGTGGGTCCAGCAAAGGGCCAGGAAGATGTTTAAGGGACTGGAGCATCTGTTGTTATGGGAGAGGCTGAGAGCTGGATCTTTTCAGCCTGGAGAAGAGAAGACTTAGGGGGATCTCATCGATGTATGTAAATAACTGATGGGTAAGTAAAGAAGATAGAGCCAGGCTCTTCTCAGTGGTGCCCAGTGACAGGGCAAGAGGCAATGAGCACAAATTGTACTACAGAAAATTCCACTTAAACATAAGAAAAAACTTTCTTACTGTGAGGGTGGCTGAACACTGGAAGAGGATTTACAGAGAGGATTTACAAGGAGTCTCCATCCTTGGAGGTATTCAAAACCCTAATGAACAAGGTCCTGGGCTCTAGCTGACACTGTTTTGAGCAGGGGGTTGGACGAGACGATCTCCAGAGGTGCCTCCAGCCTCAGTGATTCTGTGATTTTATGAACTTGGTAACAGAAAACCTGCCATAAGAGAGACACAGTTGTTCTCAGGACACAGACATCCCTAATGTACACTGTACAAAACAGCTGCCTTTGCAACCAAAAACCCTAAAAATTCTGCATAGAGGAGACTGCTCCAAAGCTGTGTGTCTGGCAGTCCCAGCACCCCCATTGCTGGCTGTAATGACTAAACACCAGTCTAACAGTAACATTCAAAACACATTTCTGCTTAACAATGTCATGAACCGAATCTGATTAAGTCTATAGATACCGGCCCAGACCTTAGCCCCACAGCTTTTCAGAAGCACAGAATATTTAGATTATCTAAGAGAATAATCAAGTTGATGATTGACAAGCCTCATGATCTAGAAATACCTACATGTGGAAGAGTTTTCTAGTAAGAAATTGTTTCCTTAGTCCCACCGAAAAATATGAAAGATCTAATAGGAGTTGAAGTCAGATGATTCAGTTAAGACCTAAAGTATATTGTGGGTTTTGGTAATGAAGACTAAAAATACTGCAGCCATTTCTTTTAGGCATGTATCAGACTCACCATCACATACAATCTTTTAAAATCATATTACTGAAAAGGTCTGTTTGAACTCCAGAAACAGTTAAAACTTAATGCAGAAATTAGTGAGCAGGATTCTGTATCATGCTTGCTGGAAACTAGATGGAAAGTGTCCCATCAGATCCCATATCTCTGGAAATGCCTCCAGACAGTTACAGGGATTCCAAAAATATGCATTTTTTTTACTTGTCCCACCCGTCCTCCAGTCCAGTTTTCACATTAAAGTGAAATTAGACTATATGGAGGAACAGAAACTGAAGTAAAGTCACAAAAGTAGCTACTGCAGGACATTTTCTTGCTAAAAGTAACCAGCAATGGGGGATCCAAAGGAAAATTCTAACTTAGGCGACCTGAAGGCCATTTATTCAAGGGCACTTTAGGTGTCTATGTGAACTTGGTCTCCTTTCAAGGTTTGCTCATCACATACTGGTAGCTAAGCTAATATCCTTTCTGTATTTTCAGCTGTCTGTGTATATAATGAGTTCCTGTTTTCTAGATGGAGAAGTAAGCCAGCTAAGGTGCCCAGTCTGCTGTCATCCGAATAAATAACCTCGGATTTTAATCCTGGCTGTACACAGATATTCAGCATGCTGTGCAGGGAGATGAGTTTCCAGTGAGATAAAGTAGCGGCCATCAGGGACTTCTCAGAAACAAATCATGTCAAGCTAATCTTATTTTTATTTTTTACTGTGTTTTGTGGCCAGGGAGAAATAGCTTATATTAAGGATCATGACCTTAACAAGATTTTCAGCAGTTTCTGGGAAAATAATGTGAGACTAATTTGAGAAGCATGTTATTAATGAACTTCTACAGGGTAGATGCCATAATGGCTGACTAACCATAAAAGGTAACTAAATATCAGTAGAAGGATGAACTGATGTGGTTCTGAATTTAGTCTTTTTGTTACAGGTGGAAAAGGAATTTGCTTATTAAATTTGCAGATGAAGCTCGGATGACCATAAGTCTATTAGAGGATGGGATTAGAATTTAAATTGTTCTTGACAAATTGGAGAAATAGACTGAAAATAAATTGATTAAATGGAGAAAAATGTTATGCATTGGACTGAAACAGGAATACTAAAAAACCTTGTATATGTTGAAGAATATTTGGACAGGTAGCAGTTCTTTGGAACAGCGATAAGGAATCATAAAGGATCACAAACTTTAAATGAACCAGGAAAAGAAAAATATCATACAAGTTTTGTGTGAACAAGAGACTGGGAAAAATCCAGCCACTCCACTCTGTACTGGTAAGGTCTCTTCTCAGAAACATGTCCCAGACTGTATTCCAAACTTGAGAAGGTTCTAGGTCAATCGGAGAGAGCACAGGATGCCAGAACGACAATAACCAAAGGCAAAGCAAGTTTTATAGGGAAACATAAAGGAAATGGCATTGTTTAGCTTGAAGAATAAAGTTAAGGGAACACATAGTAACAGCTTTGTCATAAAGAGCTATTGCAGAAATAAGGGGGATTTTCTCCATGTCCCTGGTAGACAGGAATGAAGCAATTGGCCTAAAAAGCAGTAAGAAAGACCTAATGAAACAGATCTGGGGAAAAAGTGAAATATCCATGATAGGTTTTTAAGAATAGCAGACTAGACATCAGACTAGCCCATCCTGCACTGGGAGAGCATGAGATGCAAGAAGATTTCTTGAAATCTCTTCTCCCCCTACATTACTACAGTTCCATAACAGGTTGTAAAGATCTGGACAAAGAGTTCATTCCTTATTGAAGGCTTGTCTGGAAACTAAAGATAATAGAAGTTTATCAGCAGTCACTTATCTAATGGTTTTATTACAGTGAGAAAGAAAGTAAGTTGTTTTCCAACCCAAAGGGTAGTTACTAACCACAATGGTAGCAGTTGTTCTGCCATTGATCATTCCTCCTACTTCGCAGCACGGTGCATTGAATACTGAATGCATCAGGTCTTACAGGATTCTCACTTCTCAGGGGAGGGAGATCTACAGCCCATGTGCAGCTGTTTACCGCCTGCATTTATGAGGCCACTTACTTGATCCTTCCCTGTACTCACACAGGACATTGTTGTTGTGGTTGCAGTCACAGCGGGAGAGTCTCTTTCTCGTGTAGGCTAACTTCCTGAAAATCTCCCTGCTGGATGGAGATGGAGCAGTGGAGTAGGGGCTGTGAGGTTCCAGCACTTCCCAGGAACACACTACTGGTGTTGGTACACCAGTTGCGGTTTGTTCCTGTCTGGACATGTTTCTTACCTTTGCAGATAACTCTAATTTGCAGGCTCAGCAGAGCGGGAGCAGTTTCCCATTATCGTGTTCTTCTTGCATCTGGAATTTTAAGTGAACTACATAACAGAATCTTCTGCTTTCTTAAGCATTTTCTTCTCCTTTCTTTAATCATGCTGAGATTTCCTGTGAATACTGTGAGCTGTAATTATCATCTGCAGATCAGTGGGTATGCTAAGCCATTTCTTAAAGGGATTTTTTTTTTCTGTGAATTTCAGATGACCAAGAACAAAATTATAATCACCTGATACTAAACAGTGCCACCCAGACACCTACACATGGTAAGAGAAAACAAAGAGCAAAATTACACACGTTGTAACTTTCCTCTGCCAGCCAGTAACACTTACTGGTATCAAAGTATGTTTAATGTTAATAGAAATGTTCCTATGGCAATGATGCATGAATGATGGTTTCCATTAACATTAAACATAGGACCATATTTTTAAAAAGTGTGCACAATGAAATATGGCCCAGTCTTTTATAAGTTTACCTGTCAACTTTGTGTTTCCCCATGTCTGATTGCTCCTTTCTCCCTTCCACATCAGCAAGGTGCTGTCGGATTTTACCACCCAAAACAGTAAAAATGATAACCAAAGAAAAGTCCATCTTGTCAGCCAAGCCACTCAACTTATAGTGCTGCTTGTGCGTATTTCTAAGATACGTTAGAAGGACAGTGAACATGGGACAAGGGCTCCTAAGCTGACATGATTTTGGCATAACAATATGTGGCCAGAGTTTAGGTTCACAGCTAAATCCAAGTTGTCCATCCCATACTTGCATGGCTCTGGTTGGGATAACCTACTGAAGCCCCTGATTCACTGCACAATGTCTCTCTAGTTTCTAGTATGCAGGATAGGTAAAGACCATTAAGAGATTCAGGACTCCCCCTGCCCACTTTCATAAACAGTATTGCCTCTTTCTAAATGGGTTCCAGTAGTTGCTTTCACACCCTTCCAAATCCCCTTTATTTTATTGTGGAAACATGACATTTCTCTGACCCTAGGAACTTATGAAACCCAGAGCGCCTTTCATGTCCCTACTCCCACCACGGTATGAACCAGCACTGACCTATCCCCATAACCTCAGAAATAACACCTCAGGAGATATCTGGGGCAGCCTATCACCACTATATAACCTGTCTGGTCATCCCTCTAAAGGGTGAGAGCAGCCCTTCCAGAATTCCTCCAAAGCTTCCCTGGGTTTGGTCTTTGTACCCAAACAGCTTCATATGTGTTAATACCCCTTCTGACAGTGCTCTTGCTGAGCTCTGAAAAAACACGATGTTCATTTGTCTTACCTCTGCACATGGTTCAGCACATTTATTGGCACCTCTCTATCCAGCCCTCTTGACCTAATAAACTTGGGGATGCCCCATGTCACCCTTTAGCCAGCTTCAAGAGTTCAGACGCTACTCAAAGGTTTGTTTTCCCCTTTGTTTCCACCATCTCATCCCAGCCTAGAGATGTTTCTTCACTTCCTCCATGGGCAGAAACCCTCCCCTCTCTGCTTAGCGCTGTCCCTTCAGCCCTTCTGCCTCCCCTGCCCTAGCTGCCTCCTCCTTTTGACTTCCTTGGCCCCAGATTAGCAGCTGAGTGTGGGCAGCATGTCCCTCCCTGCATCGTAGCAATCACAGACCACACAGTCAAATCACCTGCAGCTTCCTGGCTCCATCCAAATTCACACCAGCCACTGCCACCCAAATCGGTGGTTCCCCCTGTCTCTGTGCAATCAGTCCAACCTCTGAATGAACCCCCCAGGTCTTCTCTGCTTTCTTCCCTCTTCTGCTGCTACCTTGTCTTGGTCTTGTCTTTATTCTTCCCTGCACCCTTTACCCTTTGAATGTGATATATTCCTCCAGCATTTGCAACTGGAACCTTCCTTCTGCTGAGGAACCAGTAAGTGATGGGTAAATCTCATCTTAATATACACTTCTTGCAGCTCTGAATCTCTCTTTTTGTTACTCTTATTGTTCTGGCATTTGTTTTTAATTCTGAAGCTTCATCTTGATAACTATTCTGGAATTGATTTATTGTGAGTTGTGTGTTCTTGTATAGAAATTTCCATGCTTCTTTGCCACAAAAAAATGTGGGAGAACAATTGCCCTTGAAAAGGTCACCTAAAACCTTTGGTGTTTCTCCTTCCTAGAGGCAGCTCCTCAGCCTGTAAGTTACTTTCAGTTGTAAGACTACATTATTAGGGGGTTTTATTCCGTCTCCCAAAAAACACAGGAGAAACAATGTCAGCTTTAAACCTGGCAGTAACACAGGAATATTTATTGAACCTGAATTGACAATCTCAAATGCTCTTCAGGCTACTTATTTTGTTTACTTTTTTACTTTCCTGAGAAAAAGAAAAGAAGAAAAAGATGGAGTAATAGAGATGAAATTCTATTGTCTTTTCTCAGGTCTTACTACTTGTCCTTCAAATCTAGCACATTCTGGGTTCTGAGATCTGCCCCAGCAGAGCCAGATGAGTCCCATTTACCTGTGTCTCTGCCCAAAAGTTTTCATGTCGCTCCACCATCAGGTCCCTATTGCATTCAATAGCTCAAGGTAACAACGTGCTAAAACAGTTAAACTTCTCTCTGGCCCTGACAGATGCTTTTCTTTTTTATGTACTTGAGAGACAAAAATCAAAGCAGATAGACTCATGACCTTGGATTAGAAACTTTCATGTTTTTCCTCCACTCATTTCTTGCGTTTACTGTATCTTAATAGTTTGGTTGTACAAAGTGACTTGAATGATCTGACTATAAATAACTGTATGATTCAGAGTTATATTTTATTCCTAAGTTACCCATATGGTCATGGACACTTTTGTTCATGATATTCCTGTGTGCTGTTGCTGGTGAGCCATTGCTTGGTGAGTCTAAAAAGATATTTGGACCTTTCAAATAAGGCACCAAAAGAGCTTGCAGTATTCATAATTACTGCTGAAATTCTGACATAGTTCAGCAACGCCACAGTTTTAATTTAATTCCCTTCCTGGGTAGGACATGGTGTACATTTTCTGTGTGATTATGCAATTTTGTAGGTGGACATGACCCGTCTTTCTGAGCACCATGTTCATGAGCTCTGTCCCTTAGCCTGTGTCTAGCACCCCCCATGCAGTGACACGAACTGAAAGGAGCAGAAGGGAAAGAATCCAGTGTAAACCTCAAGACAAGCCCTTTGTTGCACATGGCCCAAGTTCAGTTCACTCTTAACTGAAATAAAACAAGCAGAGAAAGGTTCTCAGGCTACCAGCGTAGAGTAAGCAGGGCAGTGGTTGTAGGTGACATGCCACCAAACAAACAACACTTCAGCCTGAACAGCCAGAAAATCCCTCCCGTGCCCGGAGGAGCTCCCTACAGCTTCCCCAAGGACTGCCTCACCCAGCAAGGATCCACTTGACCTGGTATCTGTGAAGGGAAGTGTGAGATGTTGAAAACTGGAATACCTGTCAGGATGAGAGCTCAGCTGCTGTGGGCTGGTGATCTCTCTCCCATGTCTTACCATCATAGGAACTTCACAGGTTTCTTACCTTCTCCTATGATTCCCATTACAATGAGTCTCTAAACTCATAGAACTGAGCAGCAGAGGCTTTCCACAACCCAGTTGCGGCAGACATGGGGCCCAGGGCTCCGCAGGAGACCTCCTCATGGAGGAGGGATGAAAGCCAGGTTCCCTGTGCTTCCCTTTCACCTTCCTGTACTGGCTAGTCCTTTGCAAAAGTAGACCAAATGACACCAACCCGTTCATTTCCCCAAAGGTCTTGGGAGTCATAACAGGATCATAGTGTGTGGGACTGATCCAGATGTGCAGTGGGGCAGCCATTCCACCAAACAACGTTCCGGGAACAACCTGCTGTATCCCTATCAGCAACATTGTCTTTGTTCAGCTGAGAAAGGCAGAGGATGGTAAACATCTGTTTCCATGGAACTGATGCTATCTGGTTGCCTACGTCCTGCTCCCTGCAGATGCCACTGTGATAGGCCCTCTATGAATGCACATAATGTCTATCAGCACCGTATGCAGGCACGGCCTTGTATTACTGTGGCAGTTTTTTACCTGCAAAGAAACAAATAAAAGGGGATAAGGACAACCTATGCTCACAAGGAGCCAGGAAAAAAATGAAAAGGCACATTTGACCTTAGTTCTCTGAGCTGTTCAGCTTCAACCTCAGGTTCCCAGGGTTAAAACTCCAAGACCCTCTGTTTTAACCTGGCTTGGGAGGTTGCCACTCATGGCGCACAGCTTCTCAATGCAAAGGGTATGCCCATCGCACTGGGTTGTGCGGCCGTGAGATCACTGATGTGATTACACCGAACTCTTCCAATGCAGGAAGGAATAACTACTAATTAATGGTGGGATCACATATAATCGTTTCTGCCAGGCTGCTATCATTTAATTAGCATACTGCTGTTTGCAGCACAGTTAACACAGAGTGAGAAGAGTCTCCCTTTTCTCCCTGCCTGGCTGGCACAGAGGGTTCGCAAGGAGTGAAATGTAATCTGTCTTGTTTTTGGAAAATGTGATATGTTGGGGAAGACAATTTCCAATGGAGATCAAGAGAAATGACCACAGGCAAATGAGTCTGTCAACCCATGGCCTGCAATACCAGGATTTAATTTCTGCTGTTGTTGAGGGCTCTGAATTAGCCAGCATGACTTTGAGTATCCCACATCTTAAAGAAGTCTGTTGATTTTCTTCTGGTGTTGGTCTATTCATGCACCTAATTAACTTCTAGGACACTGAATGTCCCATCATAGAGGTATCTACAGACCTTTAGAAACCTCAGCCTAAATTCTGCTTTCAGTGATGGACTTCAGACCTCAGTTCCACTGAAATCAGAAGTTTGATGTGGGTTTCCTTAGCTCTAGATTTTAGTTTTACATCAGCTGCAGATTTTAGCTGCAAATGAAGAACTCTACAGCAGTTTTTGGAAATGTAGTGATTTTGTATGTAAAAGGTGAATGTGAGTGCTCAAGTACTAGTTTCTAAGCACAACTAAGTTTTACATATGAAATGCAGGTAAACCTTTTGATACATTAATTCATCTTGCTCAGCTTTCAGTCTTTATACAAAATAAGCACATAAAATTATTTTCCTATAAAAACATTAAAATGTGGGAAAAGAAAAGAAGCTAGGGGCACAAAACAGAACTGAGGCAGTGTAGCATTAGCTATAACAGAAATATATGTTGACTGCCTGGGCTCAGTTTCTGTAAAGCTTATTACATTATTTTTTACTGCTACTGAAGTTTAATCACATTATATTTAGTGCATATTTAATTATGCTAACCAAAAGAGTCTTGTATAAACATTTTTTACATCTATATAAATAACAAGCACATTGCTAAATAATATCATTAGTAGGAAGTTTATATCATAATTTTTACATCAGTTCATTGCATTTGATAACCACCTCAAAAAATACTTGATAAACCACCATAAGCAACAAATGGCTTCACATCAAGTTTTTAATTTGGCCAGGTATTTTTCCATAGATGATATCTGGATTTGCTCTGATGGAGGCAAATTTCATTTTATAGCTGTTCCTATGTGAAGTTTAAACAAATTCCATATACATATGCTTGTATGTATGTCTTTTTTATATTCCTTCCTTCCTTCCTTCCTTCCTTCCTTTGTTTCTCTTTCTCTTTCTTCTTTTCTTCCATCCATCCATCCTTCAAACATCCTTTCTCTTTCTTTCTTTTCTCTTTCTTTTCTCTTTCTCTTTCTCTTTCTTTCTCTTTCTCTTTCTCTTT
>NW_008824059.1:1248329-1250611 GCF_000699105.1 Pygoscelis adeliae
TTTCTTTCTTTCTTTCTTTCTTTCTTTCTTTCTTTCTTTCTTTCTTTCTTTCTTTCTTTCTTTCTTTCTTTCTTTCTTTCTTTCTTTCTTTCCTTCCTTCCTTCCTTCCTTCCTTCCTTCCTTCCTTCCTTCCTTCCTTCCTTCCTTCCTTCCTTCCTTCCTTCCTTCCTTCCTTCCTTCCTTCCTTCCTTCCTTCCTTCCTTCCTTCCTTCCTTCCTTCCTTCCTTCCCTCTTTCTCTCTCTCTCTCCCCCCCAATCTCTTTTCTATCCTTTCTCTCTTTTCTTTCTTTTCTTTCCTTTCCTTCTTTTCTTCCTTCTTTCTCTTTTCTTCATTTAGAAAATCCAGGGCATCTTCCTTCCCACACAGTAATAGGGCTTTGGGGGATATATTGCTGAAATAATTCTTGCATCAATTTTCTAACATGAGACCAGAAGCTTCAATTTGGGACAATCCCAGAAGATATGAAAATGATTCCCTATACTGTCACATCTCCTCCAGCAATTTGCTGAGAGTTTTGTGTCTATTGTGTTTAAGACACTGTTTACAAAATCATAACAATTAAGGACTGTTTAAATTAGATTTATCCCCAGTAGAAATATATGTGAGGAAATTAGAAGATAATCAGATCTCTAGAATATAACCTACAGAACAAATAGACACATTATGTACACTGCTCTTTCTGCAAAGCAGCAGGACTTAAATGAAAGTGGGAAGAGAGATGAAACAGGTAATCTGACAGGACTGGACAGCATAGTGCCAGCTTTTTGATGCAAACATGTTGCCATTTGTGATGGGGATACCAGTTGATTCAGCTGCTTTGCACACCAACTTTGCAAAGCAAAGTACACAGATGGTTGTGTTGCAATACAGCTCCAGTTATACAGTCACAAAGCGGACTGGAGCAAAGTCACTAGTGGATCAGGATCGCCATTCACGTGTTTTGACCTGAGAACTTGCTAACAGTGTCCTACAGCGCACAGCCAACCGCTGTGCAGGGGATGTATTGGTTTGTTTGGGCCATGGCTGGACTTAAGCTATGTGACTAGCCTCTGATGACGTATGTGCTGACCTTCCTTTAGTCAGTGATGTAGAGGGCAGAGAACAACCCTGGGGCTGAGAACAGACAAAGGACTTCAACGGCAACTTCTTTTAAAATGCTCAGCACTGAAGCAACTGGGTTTTGCTTTTTAGACCAAATAAATTGTGTGTTTGGACAAAGAAATCACTCTTTTCATGGTCTTAGTATGGCAGAGCTAAAACAGCCTCCCAACTCGAGGTGCAGCCCATCAGCTGAGTATGGAGGCCTTAACTTGCAGATGAATACTGTTATGCCACCCATGACATGGCCCATGTTCCACCCAGCAAGTGACTATCAGAAAAAAACCACTGAGGCTCGTGGAGTAAAACTCAGCTGTGTAACTGTGTCTCCAGTCTCACCTGTGGGAGGAATCTGAGGAGCTTCTCCCTGTGACAATACAGTTGTTAAGCAAAAGGCCAACATGAGCTGAATAGCTCTGACACTGGCCTCAGGTTCTTCTTACAGAAGCAGAAGATATTGAACCATAAGCAAGGGGAAGCAGCGTCTTTATTCCTAGTGAACGTGAGACCAGTGAAAAAGACCAGAAGTTCTGGAGGCAAAATCACAGCATCATAAAAATCAGAACATGTAAAACTGCTGAGACAGAGGGGGTTTTTGCCATTTGCATTGCTAGAAATGCTATCAGTGTGAAGCTCACTATGACTCCGCCAGAAGGTTGTGGTGGTCCCTGCACCGCCTTCGGCCTGTCTGGGGCTTGTGCCTCACACTCACAGAGCTCAGGGAGCTGGCCCCTGGCACCAACCAGCGCCAGGCGAGCAAGAAAACTTCCAAAGCCAAAGGGCTCTGGGGCAGTGTGAAGATTTGGTCTAAATCAAACTAGTTGGATCTCTCTTCACAACTGGGAGTGTGAGAGGAAGAGATTTGGGGGATGGAGGAGTAGCAAGGGTCCCAAGTGTGATGCTTCTGAGCTCTTCTGAGATCCATCTTGCCAACTAATTCTCCTGCATGTTTGTTCTCTTTCCTATCTTCTTTACCACCTTTCGAGGCAGTGCCTCCCTCCTCTTCATCATAGCATTTCACACTCTAAGCTTCCAGTTATATGCGTTGCTGTTTCCCTTACCCCTCAAGCCCCCATCGCCACGGCCGTGTGTTTCTCTCTTTCTCTCTCCCTGTCTTTTGACAGGTCAATTTAAAGAGCCATAAAACTATGTCGGTCACCTTTGCACCCACAGGGCGTCACAG
>NW_008824059.1:1250698-1253159 GCF_000699105.1 Pygoscelis adeliae
AGAGTGCACTGGTGCTCAGCAATCATTTTGGTTCTATGAGACCCCTGGGATACTTTGCTCCAGGATGCAGCTGCCATCTTTGATTGTTTAATCTTTGTTTTGCTAGGTGGGAGGGTAGTTTTTGAAGGGATTCTTTTAAAAATATATAAATATATTATAAATATATATATAAAAAACCCTAGTCCCAAAGGGCTGAAAGGAGACAGTCACACATAGTCCATTCAGGATGGATGATTTGTTTCTCTCAGTGGCTAGAGATAGTTTTGGCTTACTCACCTTGCTCGTCTGCTGCCAGGACCAAACATGCTGATGCATTTTCCTTTCCAAATGAGCTTCCTCTCCATGCAATGGCAAGCTTTGAGCATGAGGCACTTGCAGAGGTGGAATGAGTTAACAGGCTGACAGTTTTCAATTGCAAAGTCTCAAATTCAGCAAGAATGAGTCCTAGTCCCAGTTCTGCACAGTTCTACTTGCTGGCTGCTCTGGTGCCAGAGCCATGTGTTGTTTTCTGCATCCCCATGAAAAGGCAGTGAACTCAAGGAGAAGTGAATACATCTTTTGCTGTGATTCCTAAGTGCAATTCTACTTTCTGCAGTTTTTCCTTTGATTTTAATCGGCAACATTATTCTCTCACCCCGTGTTGTAGTGTGTAACTATGCTATGTTCAGTTAAGCACTTTGTGTACTCAGAAGCATCTTCATGTTAATAGCCCCTGGGTGATACAATTCAGGTATATTGTTGTAGGTATACTGTGTGTATATATTGTAGCATTTAAGGGCATCATCTTGCAATGTGCTGGTGCACCTCATCTTCTTTGCATCTTACCCCTTCAGATTGCTGCTCAGTTCTCAGCCATGAGCCCTGAAAGACCTAATCCTAGCACCATCCTGATATGCAGAGGTTTTTTTATCACTGACTGAATTTAAAATCCCACATCTCCAGCCCATATAAATGAGGGCAGATATTCACTGGAGAGCTGCTGATTTACACCATGGAGGATCTGACCTGGAAATGTATAAACCTCTTTGAGATTCTTTGTGAGAGATGCAAAAGACTATTAATAACAGTGTTTATAACATAAAAAAAGAAGTGTGAAAACACAGATAGTTCCCTCCGCAAACACTGAAGATATATGTTATAAATTTTAATTTGAGTCTATGAACACCAGTTCTTTGCCTGCTCTAACAGTATGTCACTTCCAGGATGGCTCAGGAGGTGCTAAGCCTTGGCACAGAAGGCTACCAAACGTCATCAGCTACTACCAGATTTTCCTGAGGAATGTGGTCCTTTGTAAGAGCTTGCATCACAATTGGAGAAGACTCTGTGTCTGAGCCTTCAAATGGCTCAGCAGAAGGCGGTGCTGGGGAAGCAGTGTGTGCTTTGACAGAGGACTGAAGCTATGCTGAGCTGAAGCTGAGCAGCAGAAGGCTTGGTTGTATCAGCTTCTCCTAGGTGACATTGTTTGCTTTCTCTGGGTGAATGTTTTAAAAGGCATCTGTTGAAATGTCTTGCAAAATTCACACAACATATGTGCAGACTCATATGCAAATATGGAGCACATCCCTTTTACCACTTGAGCTTTGTTTAAAACTTTGCCATAAATTCACTTTTTTTGTCTTGGGTATCATCTGCTCTTGTCCTTGTACATGAAAGGTTCTGTGCCTTTGAAACAGAGCTACACACTTTGAAACAGAAACTGTCTTCCATGAACTGGGGCAGAGCAAGACACTTCAAGAAGACTTCAGGTCTCATCTCCACAACACAAGTCTTCAGCTTTAGAAATCCTGAAACTGCTTCTGAGCCCTGTGCTTGCAGAAAGTTTTCAAAGCACTGACAGTGAATTGAGGGTCTCCCTCAACTTCGAGTGACTTTCTTTCCTTCATAGATTACAAAGCAGTCGAGTGCATGAATAAAGCGGAGGAGTGAAGCCATATGTCCACTGAGAGGCCAGCTGTAATTGCATCCCTAACGCTTTGAGGGAACTGCAGCCCCCTAACATCCATGTGGGTGACATGCCAACCGCAGGCCATACATCCTTTTCAGGATACAGGATGTAGCAGGAAACACATTCTTCTGGCAGTCCACCAGTGCAGGCAGTACTCCTGGTTCCTCAGGTGCAGAGCTCTCTGCCAGTCTGCTCCAGGGTGGCACCTTCTCAAGTTTTTATGAGCGAGCCTGGTCCAAATGGAGCAGGGGAGCTTTTCTGAGCCTGACCCATGAGTCCACTGGTTCTCACAGAGATACAACAGGGTTTGGACTGGCCCAACAATTCTGGCTTATGAAGCAGAAGAAATGCACACTTCTCCTTTGCTAGGTATCCAAGAAGAGATATTAGAGCTGCAAAGGAAGAGCCTTTCTCCACAGAGATGCCTGCTCCCTTCCTGAGCTTATCGTGCCAACATTATGCAGCCTAGTGAGTTTTTGGCAGTGCTGTGCCATGCTACCAGCCCTGCCAGTGGCT
>NW_008824059.1:1253278-1265471 GCF_000699105.1 Pygoscelis adeliae
AATTTTAAGAAGTTGCATTGGCTGTAAAAAGGTGTGGTTGCTTTGAGGCTGTAGCAAAGAGAACTTAGAAACCAAGAGAAATTACACTGCTGGATGATGTTCCCATCTCTGTTGTGTGCGCTATGCACTTCATTTCCTCCATGTTCCTCTGCGAATAACTTTGCAAATTGCACCCAAAATGCATGATGTATCAGAAAGGCATAAAATGGCATGTGGCTGCAGGATGGTGGTGAGGAAAATGTGGACTAATACGGACTCTCAAAGGTAATCCCAGTAACCATGGACATTGTCCATTTCCCAGTGGTCATCTCCCATTGCCCAGAATGTAGAGCTGGACTGGAACAAATGGGAATGCTGGGGAACAGAGCAGCATACAACCTCAGCTGCCTTGCAGGGAATGGGGAGACCTTTTCATTTACATCCTGTTAATTAATTATGTCCTGCAACTTCCATAGGAGCCAACAAGCACCACAAACAAAAAAGAGAGAGACCAGAGAAAAGCATGCTTAAATATATTGCAGGAGTAAAGAACTAAGAAACTTCGGCTGAACTGGTCCCAGAATATAAATTGCACAAGATATTTCTCCTTACTAGAGTCTCTCAGTTCTCTGATCTTGCCCTCAAACTACATTATGCAAAAGACATCTGAAATTATCTTTGGTCATTTCAGTTTATCCCTTATTTTGCTGAATGATGGGTAGTGGATTTCAAGGTGACTTCTCATTTGCCAAAATCATTACGGTCTGTTCCTGACTGACTGGGTGGAAAAAGCAGTAAGAAGAGGTACTGATTCTGCACAAGCCCATCAGATAAATATGTGGCACTTAATTTCACACACCTCATACAAGCAGTCAATTAATGTTCCTGCTTTGGCACTGAACACAAATTCCATACATATGACTGGGCTTATTTCAGCACGTCCAAACCTCCATGCAAAATGGAGATTAGATACAGGTTCTGGCTGAGAAATTTGCAGAGAGATGTTACCCCAGGGTCCTTGCCACACAAGCACAAATAGGAGCGGGGACGTAGTTTCAATGCTGATATAGTCTCTGTTTACTGGATAAAAACTAATCAATTGTTTCCAGTGCCCTGATGAATATGATGCACTTCCTAATCCTGCAGTCAGTCTATTAGACATGGATTGAAGTCATCAGCAAGAAAATAATGTTCTCAGAGAGATGACACATTAGCTATATGCTCACTTGGGGCTATGTTCTTTTTGCCAGACAATAACCCTGTTCCAGGAGTGCAGAGACATACATAAGCAATAGGAAAGAAGAGTTTATTAACCAAGGTGATTATTGCATTGTTGAGAGGAAATTTTCACCATTGCTAAATTCTGTAAGAAAGTGCCTCATAATTTCTCAGAACTGGGAACAAAACGATGCTCTGGCAGAGAGCTGGGCTGTTCCTATTCTGTGAGGTGGCTGACATTGGCTGTGAGTTGTTGAGCCCAGAGGACAGCATGCAGGTGCTTGCTGAAACGTGCCAAGCCCCTGTTCCTGACAGAGCAGTTTCCTTCCCCCTCACCTTGCTGTGCTGGCAGCGGTGGGGGCTCACACAAGATGGGTATCCCACACTGGTGTCAGACTGGTGCTCAAGGAGAGGGGAAGCTGTTCCTCCACTCACGGTCATACCCTTGACATACCTGGGAAAGTGTGCACTGTTGTGATTTGTTCTGTAGGAAACTTCATTGTGAGGAAGCAACAGAGTGCATGGAATCAGTGATGACAGGGGCAGGAAGGAACAAGTGTTGGGTTCGTTGACATGGTAGTTGCTATTCAAGTGCCTAAACATGGGTGACATCAGATCTCTGATAGGTCCCACATCACTCCTTTCAGCACTCTGTGGATGTCTTAGATACCCTGGCATACCCCAAATGGCTCAGGTGCCTCTGAATTGAGCACTGGGAGTGTTACTCTGCTGAGAGGTCCGGAGGAGTGCTCTGACCACGCTGGCTTTGGGAAGTCATGAGCAGTTCATGCTGGAAGACAAGACTGTCTCAGCCTGTCTTTGACTGAGAAGCATGTGTGCAATGTGAAGGGTAGCTGACAGAAGGTTTAAAATACCTAAGGGAAGTCACAGTGGGAGAAAAGCTGTGGAGGCAGCTCTGCATCCCCACATGCAGACATGCGTGGGAACTGCTGGGTCCATTTCTAGGCAACAGAGAGCACCAAGGATGTAGTGAAATGTGAGCACTCGGAGAGGAGGAAGATGTTCTGCTAACACAAACAGGACTCCACGCAGGAGAAAGGCAGCAGGGAATGAGATGGTTTGACTCCTGCAGATTTTTTTTGCAGGAAACAGTTTAATTTGTGACTCTATAAAAATGTCTTCTGAAATATCTGCGCTCTACTTGGGTGGATTTTGTTTTAAATTTTTGTGGGAGATGAGGGAAGTTAGCAAATTTTGGACACTGCACAAAGCCAACACATTTGTCAAGGTGAAATTCCCCTTGTTGCTCAATTACTTTTGGGCAGAAGCTGCACTTTAATCTCAACCAGTCCATGGTTCAGAGGAGGTAAGAGGGTCTTGAGGCACGTAAGTGCATATCGAGCACATGTTACATTGCTCTTCATGAGCACACTTTAGAGGGGTGCACAACAGGAATGTGTCAACCCAAGACTTGAGCATTCTGCCTCTCCTCAGCTGTATCAGAGAACTTAGCCCTCTGATTTAATTTTCAGACCATACTTGAAGTGGCTACCTCCTTGGCCTTTTGACCCAGCTAATGCAATCCCGTCACTGGTGCAAGCTCAGCAGAGCTGAGACTCACAGAGCCCCCTGTATTCTGTTCTAGCTTTGCTTCTAATAATTGAAGCTCCATCTCTGCCTACTTTAATATCTGAACACCTGGGAGTTATAAATACAATTCAACAGGTCCCTGTCCCTTGGCTGAGCTGATGAAAGATCGTTTTCTATCCAGCTTGCAGCAAAGGACCATGATTTCAATACCAGACAAACTCAGTATCAGGCTGCAGATTGTTTGGACTTGACTTTTAACATCCAGGCTCAGTGCTAATCTTTATTGACAGTTTCCTCAGCATTAGCATCCTGACAGCGAGCATTTTGACACTGGCTGGGGACTCCCTCGGTGACCAACAAAATGAAAATAAGTAGAGAGACATCCTCCACCTCTCAGGGATGGCGGCACCTTTCCTGCTCCAGGAACCTCTCCAAACCTTGCCTTGTCTTCTGTCTGCACCCAGATGTACACCCCACAGCTCTGCTTCACACTTTCCTGTGTGCAGGGGAAGCATGGCCATCTCTAGAGCCCATCAGAACCCCTGGGGCCATGGAACGGCTTTGCCCAGGAGCCTCCAGGTTCAGAGCATTAATCAGAAATCTGGCACTATGAGACAGCAATTTGATTGTCAGCCCCAGTTAAAATAACCCCATAAACTCATTCCCATGGCTCTGGGGGTGGGAAAAGCACAGCTTGCTGGGGTAAAGGTAAGTGATGCTGCCTGAACTCATGCAGGCTGCAGTGGGGTCAGTCCACAGCACCATGACACAGCCCTCCATGGTAAGTGAGGGGTGACTCACAGTGCACCAGACCCTCTGTCCCACTGTGAGGAGGGCCGGTTTGTCCATGTGCTTTTGAGGAAGCAGTTTGCTTCTCTCCATAGTCACTGTGGACAAGGAAACAATGCCGCAGGATCCATTTTTCACCCATCTGCCGGTGCCAGTTTGAATTATGTCCAACAGCCTGTCACTGAGGCTTGCTCAGATATAACTCTTCTCCCTGCCGGAGTTTGTGGTAATGGCTTGCCTCTCTCAACTTGTTTTGGTGCACACTGTGGACATGCCTTTCTCTGTTGTTTTGTTTTTTTTTTTCAGACCAGCCACAAATGAACAACATCCTTACTTCTGCCACCGAACCCTATGATCTGTCCTTCTCCCGGTCCTTCCAGAACCTCTCTCAGCTCCCACCATCCTATGAGTCTGCCGTCAAGACAAACCCAAGTAAATATTCTTCTCTGAAGAGACTAAGTAGGTGTCAGCTCATTTCATTTCCTTTATATCTCATTGGCTTGTAAGCTGCAGTGGGCACAAAGTTAAGGCAATAATCTTCTCTCTGTCATTGTACTGCCCAAGTTGGCATCTCTGGTAATGATTCTTCTGGCTGTCACTTCCCATCAAGGAAGAGTACAGAGAAAGAGTCACTTCATTATTGTGAGAGCACATGTGGTTACTTGCTTACTGACCTCCTTGCTGTGCTGCCTCCCACTGCTTTGCCTCATATCTGCTCCTGATAGAGTCATCTGAGAATCCTTTTTCTTTCTGCTGGAATCAAGATGAGCCAAGCTGGCTGCCTCAGATCAGCTGAGCTCACCTCGGCATGCCCAGGGCAGATATCTCACAATCTGTGGGGGTAGCTGGAACCAGATGACAAACTCAAGCCAACAGAAAGCTGCTGAAATGGTTGGGAGCATCTATTTCAGTAGTAGCACATCTGCCTGCCTTGAGCACTGCTGCGATCTGCCATGTTTCATGGTGTATGTGTCCGGATCTGGTCCTGACCTATGCCGTACACTGATCCATGGTGCATCTCTGATATTTCAGCATGTTGCTCACTGCCCTGTTCACACTAGTTAATATCTGTTCTTTCTTGCTGTTTTACGTATTGCATTGTTCTGCCAACTTTCCTGTAATGCTCCAGCCCATCACCTTTACTGATGGCAAACTCTTCAGCTTTGGTGGGATTATGAAATAAGTGATACTGGTGCGGGCAAATGCTCTCTCCAGACTCAGACACTAGGTTTGTAGTAAGTTTCCATGAACATTTTCTGGATGAGGCCACGTATTCACACTGCCTAATTTAGAGAAATAACTTAGGTGTTTATACTTGCAATAGCTTCACTGAAGGTTGAGGAGCAGATCTTACTTCCTTAGTCTACATAAAATCTGCATTCCCAATTTAGCCAGCTAAGTGAAACACAGAAAACTAAGTGGCCTTTGAACTGTCCATAACAGATCTCTGTGTGGAAGATTTTCCAGGAGAGAAAATGGAATGGAAATGTAACACAGCGTAAAAAATCTCAGCCCCCTCCTTGGTGCTTCAGTGTGGGACTTACGTACATGTTTAACATTAAGGCAAATACATCTGATGTGTTTAAAAGCAAGCATGTGCTTAACTGTGTTGGAGAACAGAGATGAGGTATTTTGTGATTGGAGCCTACCATCTTCCCTGTTCAGTGTGCCATGCGCACAACTCTGCTTCCGCCATGAGCTATGTTCCCTGGTAGCATTTGGATCTCACACTCCCAACCATAAGGATTTTTCCCTCGCTGCATCCCAGTGATGAACTGTCCATGTTCTTGAGCAGCTTTGATGATACTACCTGATATTAGAAAACCCTTGAAATGATGGCATTGCAATATCACTGCTTTAAAATGTCCCCATTTTGAGGTTATGATTTGTTTTCATTTCTCAGCTGAAATAAAAATTTCTCAGCACAAAAAATATACCCCCTGGATAGCACTGAAAACTGCTGTTTCATTTGTAATTGATTTGCAGTGCCTGGGATTACCTGGGATACATACTTCCTATTCAGAGTCTGGGAGATCTCTGTCCTGGCATCACTGAGAACAGGTTAGAGAAGTGCTCACCAGGAACAGCAACAATGGCTGCTCCTGTTGTGATGCAGGGGATAGTCAAGACCTCTTCCAGCCAGTGGTTCATTTATTGCTTTACATATTGTGCACAGATGCTCAGTGAAATCTCCTTAAGCTCTATGTTAAAGTTATTGATGTATCTCACTGAAACATTAAAAAAACACAAATGAATGCTAACTGAAACTCCCACCCCTTCCACAGCCAACATCTGGAAATGTATGTCAGATTTGAACACTATCCTCTACCTACTCCTACAATGCTTACCTGATTCACACTGAGTATAAATTCACTCACACCAAGCAATGCCATCTGTGCACTGAGCAATACCTTACTAAGTGGTGTCTTAGCAGTCTGAGCCATCGGGTGCAGAAAATTTTGCTCAGCAGCTGAAGAAAGGACAGGCTCCTACCTGTCCAACCTGCCCCTCAGTAGATCACAGCAGAAGGGAATAAGTATTGAACTCTAGCACTGCATTTCCTAGATACTTGTCTAAAATGACAAAAATAGGTTTGTGTTAAGTTGCCAAGCTTAAATGTCCTCAAGAATGTGCTGAGCATAGTCAGTATTCCTCTCCTGAGCTTTTCCTGACCCTCTGGACAGTTAGTGTCCCTGTCCCCATTCAGAGGATACCTGGCGGTCAACCTGAATCTAAGAACATGAGAGTTAGTCTTTGGCCATTGACTAGAGTGGGGTTCGTTCACCCTCTTAACTTTTCAGCAGCATCAGCCCTGGAAGGGAATCCATGCACACTGCAGTGGAAATACCAGCTATTTACCCATCAATGCCAGGTCTAGATATAGTTCAGTCATCTTTGCAAGGCACCAACCCATCCTCTTGTAAAGCACCTGACAAATGCCAAACCAACTGCCTCACACTATATTTTTGAGTAACTAAATAAGCAGTTTCAGCTCTAAAAGTGCTAAGCACTCCACACTCCCACCGGGCTTGCATATACCCAGCACCTCTAGGATCACTGAATCACTTTCTTATAGCTGGTCTTCTCCGGAGCCAAAGGCAAATAAGCACCCAGCTCCTAGACCTTCTGTTGTGGTTTAGCCTGGCAGGCAGCTAAACAACACACAGCCATTCGCTCACTCCCCACCCCCTGCAGTGGGATGGGGGATAGAATTGGAAAACAGAAGTAAAATTTGTGGGTTGAGATAAAGATGGTTTAATAGGACAGAAAAACAAGGAATAATAACAATGATAAAAGAATATACAAAATAAGTGATGCACAAAGCAATTGCTCACCACCCACTGACCGATGCCCAGCCAGTCCCCAAGCAGCGGTCACCCCTCCCCTGGCTAACTCCCCCCAGTTTATATACTGAGCATGACGTCCCATGGTATGGAATGTCCCTTTGGCCAGTTTGGGTCAGCTGTCCTGGCTGTGCCCCCTCCCAGCTTCTTGTGCACCTCCAGCCTTCTCAGTCGATAGAGCATGGGAAGCTGAAAAGTCCTTGACTATTGTCAGCACTGCTCAGCAACAACTAAAACATCGTTGTGTTGTCAACATTGTTCTCGTCCTAAATCCAAAACACAGCACTGTACCAGCTACTAGGAAGACAATTACTCTATCCCAGCTGAAACCAGGACACCTTCCCATGTAAAATGCCAGCAATATCATTTTCTTACGACATATGAAGGAGCTAAAAGTAACACAAAATCTGGAAGAAGTAATATCTAAATGCTGGGCTTTGCAAATGAATTATTGGGGGTTAATTTTCATATTTAAAATTACCTGTTTCTAATGAAGTCCCTGCCATGGTTAAAAAAAATGAATGTTGTGAAGAGCTCATTAACAAACATTTCTATTCAAGTAGAACAAAAGGCATTAGATACTTTTTAATCTGTGTTTCAACTATTTGTCTGGGTTTCTTCAGGCTTGCCAGACAGCTAAAAGTCACTTATTTTCCCACAGTTAGCAGAGACAAATAGTGAAAGACAGTTTCTGCCCAAGAACATCTAAATTGAATAGTCAAGGCACATCCAGGAAGAAAGAAAATTTAGTATCTCCTTGCCAGAGATGAGGAGACAGAGCTCAACAAGGGTATGGTCAGATCCACCTCACCCTACTTTAGCCATCCAGCAATCAGGCATCTTGTCTGTTTGATGCAGACATCTCTATAATCAATGGAAGGACTGTCATCTCCATATTATGAGAAACCCTCTGAAGGTCCCAGTCTCTCATTGACATCTGGCAAGCTACCTAGCTCTTTGCTGGATAACAAGCCTAAGTTTTGATGCCTAGAGCTTAATGAAGTACATCCCACTTTAAGAGACTCTTCTAAGTGATTCGTGCAACAAGGAAGAGAAGAGCTATACCTGTGCGTCCCTGGGGAATGTGCCCAGCTTGGGCAGGGGAGCTCCTCACCGCTGGATTTGCAAGGCAGGCACTCACCTCTGCTGGCATTTGACTGAGAAAGCAGCACCATGGCTTATTCTCCTTCCAGAGCAAGGGCTTGAAGATGTCCAGGCCTTTTATGGAGCAGTAGGAAACATTTTGCTGGCTGCATAGAAGCCAGCCAGGACCAGGTCCCATGCAAGCAGTGGGATTTTTGCTTCCATGGCTGTTTACCTCCCCAGCTCGTACGCAGGGAAGAGAAAACAGGAAACCCATCTGGGGTTGCTGTCTGTGAAGCCAGGTAGGAGGATCTCTGAGGGACAGGGTACCACCTCCATGCGAAGCCCTATGCCAGCTTTGCCCTGGCAGCCCTGTCAGGGTGGCGTGTGGGAAGAGCAGTGGTGGGTGGGTGTGGGAACACACGGCTGAGTGAAAGCAGCCGTGTTAATTCTGTCCTGCCCAGTGCTCCAGGGAATTGCTGTTTCCAGCTAAGTGAGAAAGGTCAGTCAGGAAGGAGGTTAATATTTTCAGGCATATTGAACCACTTGGTATTGGCTAAAGAATCATTGCAAATGACTAGGCAGCTTGAAAATGTTAAAGCCAATTAAAACAGGAGGCAATCCCAAAGAGGAAATACACTGGAGCTGCAAAGAAAGAAAAGCAAAGAAAATACCTTTAAGAAAAACAAAGAAATTACTATGATAGCCTTACATACACACACACATTCACATATTTTAACCATGTTAACATACAACCATGGGAAGAAAAAATATCCTTGGCTTTTCCACACTCTCTTCCCAGAACGCCACAAATGTACCTCGTTTCTCTAATTACAGTGTCAGAGGAGCTGTGCTCTGCCTTTCTGCGATGGCATCTTAGACATGTTGAGGTGAGATGTGTGAGTAAGAGCAGTCATTTGGGGCTCTCCATCCAAATGGGAAGGAATAAAAACCTGCCTGAGGGCAAATCAGCTTATCCTAATGCCAAGTCAGATGAAGCACTCAAACACTCCTGAAGTTTGGCGAGACCAGCCCTGGTCAATGTTCCAGAAACTGCCAAAGGAAGAAAGAAAGGGAGGGGGCGGGAAACAAACAAAAAAACAATGAAAAAAAATGCAGAAATTGTGCAGAAAATGTAATTTCCAGTAATTCCACTTCCACATGTTTGGAAAAAATTAATGAGGCCTCAGAAGTATGAGATTGGCTATAAAAAGAGAAATGTCTGTCAATCAGTAGACCAGTGATTTCTTTCTGTCTGCTAATTGATTGTGGCCTTTTGGAATCCACTTAGGACACATTTTTGAATTTTTAAGCACATCCATGAGGGAGAAACCTATTTGATTGTAGTTTTAATTTGGCTAAAATTACAAATATCTGTTTTCATATGAATGTCAATGGAAAGATAAGGGGTAGCAGTATCAGAGCTTCACTATCCCAGTGAACTTGCTGGTGCAATGAGGATGAGATGAATGAGACTGGATGGTTTCATGTCCTGGAGGCATTTTGATTTTAGCAAGCTATGCAACCAAATATCCACAGTTCCCACCCCCACACGCTGGGTGAAGCACCTGGTGCCTCCAATCTCAAAAGCCTGGAGCTGTATTCATTTCATTGCTTTCCCCGGGTGCAGAAACACTGCAGTTACAGAGCTGTGCTGAGCTTCTCCCTCGGCACGAAGGCACACGTGATACAGCACGCTCGGCCTCTAGTCGAGCTACGTTCTCCATGACTAGTTCAGCAACTCTCATGAACTGACACCACCTTTCAGAGGCAACAGCCTGTTAAATGTCTGTCTGGTGCTTGCTTAAACCAGCATGTTGTTCATGGGAAACTGCCATTTTGGCTTTGATTCCTTTGGGATGGAGGTGTGAAGTTTGTCTACACCTGAAAATGTTCCCGGAATAGTTGTGCCAACATCTAAAATTGTATCTCAGCATCACAGGAGGAGACAGCCTGTACGAGCTTAGAAACACCTTTGAAACGAAATCAGTTCCCTGAATGGTTTAGCCACTGCCAGCAAAAGGCCATGCAGACTTCACACTGTTTACAGGGATGGAAGAGGGAAGGAAAGGATATTTTTAATGTTCCTAATTGGCAAAACTTTTAAAGTGTAGAGCATGCTGCATTTTTTATCCAAATTAACAAGGAACAACTTAAAACCGCTTTTAATCAACTGATTCTGCCGCCTCACTAACAGACTCGGACCACTGTAAACCTCACATGAGCTGGTTTAGCTCCTGCTGGCAATTAGTACAGCCAGGTGTAAGTATCCAAGCACATCTCCATTTGGGATGTTCTCTGCTTTAATTACATCTATTTAGAGTCACTTGGGCAAATCCAGTGGAACTTCTCTCATCCAGAGCAGAGACCAAGTGCCAGAGTGTTAATTGCTTAGCTCCTATTCTGCACCCAGCCTCAAGCATCATTATCAAGCCTGTGCACACTAAGTGTGTGCAAGTCTATCTATGGCCACATTATAGAATAAAAATGTCTAAAATTACTCTTGCCATATGGAGTTTCCCCAGTCCTTCTCAGGCTTCCTAGAAGATGATTTTAAAGACACAATAGTTTGAGGCCAGAGGAGTCTGACATTTGCAATGAGATACTCTTCCAAGGAGATTTTGATTGCAAAAAAAGACTCATTCCTACAACATATACTCTGGAGAGCAAATCCCATCAGCAGCAAGCATGCCAGTAGAGGAGAGCTCTGGACAATCCTCATGCCTTGGTGGTGTGTAGGCTATAAAGAAGAGGTTGGCAGCAGCAGCGGTGCCAACAGGCCATGCATTTCAGCACACGTGTTCTCAGCTTGTACTTTTGGATGCTGAGACAGGGGGATCAACCATCCTCCTCACAGATCCTCTGGATTATGTGGACTTTTTGTAGGACCATGAGGAGCAGCATACAGGGGGCACTGAAGAGAGCGCTGAATGTGTGGGAGAGGAGATAAGGAAATTAGTGAGTGACATCAACCAGCACAGGAGGCTTACGACACCCCAGGGTTTGGCTGAAGATCTTAAGGCACCAATGTGTAACTGTTGTCTTGTGAGCAAACTTCTGGGATGATGTCAGCACCAATCACGTATCATAAGGCATTGACATTTCCTCTGAAAGCACTCTGCCTCATGGGTCAGCCAGCCAATTGTCTTCATTTTTCAGCCAATGTGGTACATAAAACCTATAGTTTTATGGCTATGTCAGAGGAAATAGGAAATGTCCACACCATATTTACTACTAGGTCTGTTGATTGCCTACAGAGACTCTAAGCATCGGAAGTAGGACCATCTACCTCACCCGCCTCATGATTTCCCAGACTGTCCTGCAGCAGAGCTTTGCTCTTTTTATCACTCAAATATCCTTCTGAGGATGCATGTGAAATTTTCCTCGTCCACCATCTGATAATTTCCCACCTTACATCACGTACTACTGAATAAAATACTGGAGCTGAGAAAATCAGCGGGGTTCCTCTTTATTATCATTATCATATATCTTTATCATACTTGTCTTATAAGCAAAAGACTTTCCAAAAGAATTTTATGATAGGTCCCAGAAGCCAGCCAGGATATATAGGAGATGATGTCTTTGCCCATCGACACTTGGCTCAAGGCTGGTAGGTAAAGTACTTACTGGGTCATGTATGTGTGTTCCCAGCTCTGTAATCTCTATGCCAGGCTGCTCCCATAAGGTTACTTTGCAAGATACCTTGTTTCCTCTGTAAGGTGGAGAAATTTGCTTTAACTTTGCATGAGGAATCATCATCCTGCACACCAGTGGGTGTTGTGCTGTCTTCTCCAAGGAGAGGATGGCTCCCTGCCAGGTGTCTGGGATGAGTCTCACTCTGGGGTCTTCTGAAGTCACTGATGAGCCAAAAAGGACGAGAGATGAATCATAGAATCATAGAATAGTTTGGGTTGGAAGGGACCTCTAAAGGTCATCTAGTCCAACCCCCCTGCCATGGGCAGGGACATCTTTGACTAGATCAGGTTGCTCAGAGCGCCGTCCAACCTGAACCTTGAATGTTTCCAGGGATGGGGCATCCACCACCTCTCTGGGCAACCTGTGCCAGTGTTTCACTTCCTTAGATCTAGTCTGAATCTACCTCCCTTTAGTTTAAAGCCATTTCCCCTTGTCCTATCGCAACAGGCCCTGCTAAGACATTTGACGCCATCTTTTTTATAAGCCCCCTTTAAGCACTGATAGGCTGCAATAAGGTCTCCCCAGAGCCTTCT
>NW_008824059.1:1267514-1270286 GCF_000699105.1 Pygoscelis adeliae
CACTTGGAGAAGGAAGTTATCATCGACGCATTCCAGGAACTTCCCAGATTGCTTATGCCCTGCCGTGTTGTCCCTCCAACAGATGTCGGGGTGGTTGAAGTCCCCCATGAGGACCAGGGCTTTTAGACGCATCAAGAAAACATCTCAGACAAAGAAATGAGGAGGAAGGCTCATACAGATGATCAGTGTTGATCATTAAACATGCCTCTATTCCCTGATCCATGAAGGCCAGCGTTGTGCTCTTTCACTTATGACAGTATACTTCTGGTAAGGGACTGATGTTCTGTGCTTTACACCTCTGCAGCCACAGGTACATCATGACAATTCACAGGCTGCACTGGGCTTGAAGCCCAAGGACTACTAATCCTCCTTCCAGGTAGGTAATCCCAGTACCCCAATTTAAGGTATATGAACATCAAAGAGGCTTACCAGAAACTTTTTGTGTTTCTGTTGTTTTTTGGGTTTTTTTTTTTAATCTGAAATAATTGTGGTGTTGCTTTTTCAAATTACAAGTTGGCTGAATCAGATAATTCCAGCTGCTGTAGGATTAAAGTGATATATAAGGGTACATCTGCAGCAACCAACATCCTCTCTGAGTCTAAGGCACTTGTCTGAAAGCCAAAAAGAGGAAGGTGGATATGTCTATGTGTGCTGAGTTCCTGTGCAACCAAGAGATCGTTTAAGACACAGAAGCAGCAAACTGAGAAAGAAACGTTCCATGGGATAAATTCTACGATAGCAACCAAGGTGTTTGAAAAAATGGAAAATGAAACCTTAGGCAGATGATTCAGTGTCTCAGAGAGAGCACCCCATGCCCACCAAACCTGCTTTGTGATCACATTTACAAATATTCAAAAATAGTAATTAAAAATGTGATGAGGGCACTCACGGATTCCAGAGTACATCCACATCTGAGACCAGAAATGAGGTATGAGTTTCCTCAAATGGGGAACTTGCCTGCCTCAGCCCACCTTCCCCGTGCTTTCTTTGTAAGTGTATTGTGAAGGTGACATTTGATAATTTCTCCATAACTTGCCGTTCGTGTAAATCATGCGATACCACAGTCTGGACTTGACAGCATATGTAGTCTGTTGTGTCATGGTGTGAGTAGGTGTGATGCATTTGCATAGGGACTTATACCCGTCTGCATGCAATTATAACTCTCTCTGTCTGCCATAAGCCCATGGTGACACAACCCACACAGGGCTGGCATCTCTCTGACAGGCAGCACCCTGACGTGAATGTCCATGCCCAGGTCCAGCTGCTGGTAGATGGTCCCTCAGGTCTCACTAGGAGGCTGCTCCAAGGCTGTGTGCTGTACACAGCCCCTCTTCACCCTGTGGAACAACATTCTGACGTTTCTAACTGTTCCCTTTCCTTTCCCACAGCTGACAAAGAGGCTGATGAATACTACATGAGGAGGAGACACCTGCCTGACCTGGCAGCCCGGGGCACGCTCCCTATCAACGTCATCAAAATGTCTCAACAGACCAACCACAGGGACAGGCCTCGCCGTCCCATCAGGGCCATGTCCCAGGACAGAGTGCTGTCTCCTGAGAGGATCATGCCCGAGGAGTTTAGCATGTCCTATGAACGGATCCTCTCAGATGAGCAGCTTCTGTCCGCAGAGCGCCTCCACTCCCAAGACCCCCTGCTCTCCCCGGAGCGGTCGGGGTACCCCGAGCAGTCTATGTCGCGGGCATTGTCACACACAGACGTCTTTGTATCAACACCCGTCTTGGATCGCTACAGGATGACAAAAATGCACTCCCATCCTAGTGCCTCAAATAACTTGTACAATACCTTAGGTATGAACCCAACCTCCGCCAAGCGCCAAGCGTTTGCCTCCCGACGGCACAACACAGTAGAACAACTGCATTATATTCCAGGACACCACCATCACTACCGCACAGCGAGCAAAACAGAGGTGACTGTTTGATATGACCTCGTGCATTGTAGATACTCCTTAAGGACTGGGGTGGCCACAGCACCCCGTACTGCAGTGGCCTTATAGGCCAAGATAACCTCTAATAACTCAGTGTCTGAAAAGACTTCTCTGACAGTCCCATCCACGTTGTTGTTTTTAAAGCCACCCCTTCGTTGGTGATATAAGAAGAACCCAAGCAAGCAAACAGACAATAGTGAGGGATAATAGAGGAATGTCCTGACGTGCATCAGTTTCTGTCAAAGAAAGCCATAGTAGTAGATGGCTCCTTCCAAGGGCTCACCTTCATAATTTCATTGTTTTTATGAATTTAGGACCTTTCAGTTGCTACAAGTAGAAGCAGTCTCATGCAGCCCAAGACAGGGATGAGGAAAGGCAGCACCCCATCCTAGCGGGAAGGGGCCCTGTTCTCGGTCCTCATGCCAGCCCTCATGTTTGGCCTTTTGGCAAGTAGGTAAGCTTTGGGCTGCTGTGGATCACCTCCAGACCACTCAATATCAGCCAGCACCCATACATCTGTTCTTCCTCACCCTTGGAGCAAATTCAAGGGCAGACTTTCCTAGGGGACTGGCAGATCTAGGAACAAGAATAGCCTGGCTGAGAAATAAAGTTTTAGTTTATATTGAATATACTCATAAGATAAAAATATACTAGTGCCTACAAATTGCCTGCTCTCTCAGTGTAGGAAGTAGTGGGGTTGATGTGTTCAATAAGCACAAATATGCTGAAATGCTTGTTAGACCCTTTTCTCCACTCATTCTAGTATCTTGGTGTCTCCAACATGTAAATAGGAAGGAGGAATAGGGTTTCTCTTCCTCCAGCTTCTT
>NW_008824059.1:1270304-1289309 GCF_000699105.1 Pygoscelis adeliae
CTGAACCTAAAGCATCAGAATTCGTTCACCTTCGCACTGCTGACCTGTGCTGGGGGAAGTCCTGACTCCACTGAGACCCCTGCAAGGCAAGGCTAGCGTGATGTAGCACATTTCACTGAGCCTGGATTTCTCCCCAGACGTTTATTTTCCTGACAGCATTTTCCACTGGCCCTGTTCCCCTGTTTCTGAACATATTTTCTCCTCTCAGTTACAACCTAGAGCTCCGTATGTAGCAATCTTTTCCTAGCCCTTAGCAGAAGTACAAAGCTGAGGGTGTCTGTCTACCGAAAAACAGGTCGGTAATTTTCCATTAGTTTCTCTTCATGTAATGGCCCCTCAAGAAAACCTTCCAAATTCCAATTCCACTGAGTACCCATCCTAACCATGAAGACAGTTACATTTCATGCATATAAATTATATATCCAGCATAATTATAATAAACGGGCATGTTGTATATCTGATATAATGCTAATTAGATACTGTATATTTGTAAAATCTTTAAAATGTAGACTCGTAGGTCCAGAACTTGTGAGTGTTTTATCTTTGGCTTTCTAGCCAGATTGGGCTTTGCTTTGTTTTTTGTTGGGTTTGGTTTTGTTTGGTTTTGGTTTTCCTTACATTTGTGTTTCTATCAAATTCTGTAGAACTAATTCGCACCAAAACATACTTCTGTGGCCAGGAAAGGGTCTCAGAGGTTTTGAAGGCCAGCCAGACCCAGTGCTGTAACTGTTAGTGCTGGACACTCTCCAGCACTCACCATCCATGGTGTGCGCTCAAAGCCCCACCACATGCACACACCCATGCTGCCAATCCGAACGGCAGACATGCTCCTTCCTCCGGGTGAAATGACGACTGACTTCAGGCTGTAAGCACATTCCCATACAGTACTTCTCTCTTCATGTCCTACATTCCTGCAGTGAGTCTTTTCCTACATAGCTCTTCACTAAACTTTATTTAAATTAGCTCTGCCTTTCTTCCTCCCCTCAAATACCTCCCACCTCCTGGCCTTAATGACGTTTCCAGCTCAATATGTTGGTCCTGTAGCACACAATGATTGTAGGTTGTTGTGAGCCTGAGTCTTGTGTGGAGGCTTATGGTGCAGCACCAGGTTTTTCTGCTGCAGGTTAGGCAGGAGGAGCATGCCGTCTTCCCCCAGTGGGATTTAGAAGTAGGCCTCAGTAGCGTGGCCATGTGGCCTTTCTCTTTCCCAGACTGTCCTGGGGCTGCTGGTCCTAGTTCATGAGCTTTCTCCTGCCCTGCCTGATGGAGAGTGTGTTCAGAAAGGAGTCCATCTGTGAGAAGTACTGGGGCTTTGTTTGACGGAAACTGAACTGGGAAGGAATGAAAAAGAGTCTCCATGGTTCAGATGGTGATTACCATGCAGCCTTGGGCAAAATAATTCTGGGCAACGACCAGAATTGTCTATGGAGCAGGGTGGCAGTTCATGGCATGGGAGGGATGAGAGAGAAAAGGCTCACACCTCATCTCCTGACCCCTTCCCTTGATGGACACTTCTCTCCCCTGACTACCTCCAAGTTCCTCAGCTCAATCACTGGACATTTTCTCACAGAAGGCAACCTCTGTGAAAATATTGCCCTTGCTGACCTTCCCACGTGTGGTGGTTTAACCCCAGTTGGCAACTAAGCACCACACAGCCGCTTGCTCATCCTCCCCACCACTGCAGTGGGATGGGGGAGAGAATCGGAAAAGAAAAGTAAAACCCATGGGTTGAGATAGGCAGTTTAATAGGACAGCAAAAGAAGAAAAGACAATAATAATAATAACAATGATGATAAAAGAAATACAAAACAAGTGATGCACAATGCAATTGCTCACCACTCTCTGACTGATGCCCAGCCAGTCCCTGAGCAGCAATTGCTGCCCCCCAGCCAACTCCCCTCAGCTTATATACTGAGCATGATGTCATACGGTATGGAATATCCCTTTGGCCAGTTTGGGTCAGCTGTCCTGGCTGTGCCCCCTCCCAGCTTCTTCTGCACCTACTCAAGCATGGGAAGCTGAAAAGTCCTTGGCTAGTGTAAGCACTACTTAACAACAACTAAAACATCGGTGTGTTATCAACATTATTCTCATACTAAACCCAAAACACAGCACTGTACCAGCTACTAGGAAGAAAATTAACTCTATCCCAGCTGAAACCAGGACACCACACACTGAAGCTTGTGACTTTTGTGAAGAGAAAAGAAACGCACATGGCTGATGGGGAGGCAGTCCCTGCTGAGGTTCTGGGGCTCTTCCATTCTCTCTTGGCCCAAGCAAAGCTAGGATCTTCCCCTCTGCAAGCAGGCAGATGTGAACACTGTGGGAGAGGAGAGTCCACCCCAGAGTCTCCAGGAGTTGAGGTGGCAGAGCCGGAGGAGCAGAGGTGACTATATGAGGCCGCGGGTAGGTGAACACTCCTCTTTTTCCATTTCCATAGCTATGTCTCAAGCTCTAGTCTTCATCTAAATGTTCCATTCGTGAACTAAGAAGCTGCTGGACCAGATGCAAATATGGAAATTTTTCACTCAAGTAGCCCATGCAGATGCTGTGCTGTGCTCCAGACCATTTGACCTCAGAGCATTCTCTTATTCTGACTGACAAATATCACAGGCCCTCTGCTAACTTGTCCTACCTGGGCAATAATCCTCCAAGAAATCTTAGCCCCATTTCCTCGTCTTTTCCATGCACTCAATGGTTTCAAGCAGATGTGTCCCACAAGAACCATCAAAAAGCCTTTCTAGGCCAAATCTCTTCAGGGACTTTGACACCACCACAGAAAATTTTCAGTAAATTTCTTTGGGAAGGCACCATGCCCTGGATGACCAAAATTTTTTCCTGGGCACCATGTGTTCCCATGTCTTGCTTTATGTGCTGGAATGGGCTGGTAGCTAGAGCGGTGGCATTTCAGCACGCACAGGTGTTCTTGCATCATTTTTTTCCTCATTCCTCGTTCTGAGTGTTTGTCACTGAAAGGACACTTGGTCCAGGACTGGTTGTCATGTTCCACAGCCTGGTCCCCAGCACTTCGGTTCCCCGTGGTCGACATGTGATGATAATGGTAACACTTTCCTGTTCCACAGAGGCATTATGAGGGTTCATACCATAACGTCTATGAAGTGCTTTGAGACCCTCTCACAACAGACACTGTAGAACAGCAAAACATTTTTACTAATATTGTTTGTCACCATTGTCATGCCACATCATGTCTGATGTGTTGCAATCCAGTGTCTGTCCAGAATGAGAGTGCTGGAGTGGGGGGATGCAGTTCCCCAGATTTCCCATTGCTCTCCTTCTGGTCAGGGTCCCTAGCAGGAGCAGCTCTAAGGGGTGCTTACCTGCACTTTGACGATTCTGCTTTCTTCTTCTCATGTCTGAGTCACCATAACATTCTGCACTCAGGAGAAAAGCAGGAAGCAGTCACATTCCTCTGCGCAGTAAAATATAATCTGCCTTGATTAATCTAATACACTCTGAAGAACTGATCTGTCTTTTTCTCCAACCCACAGGTGGAAACACACATCTGTGGAGCATCCAGTTCCCAGAGTGCATGTGCAGGGTCTGAGGGAGGGTGATGTAGAAAAGTTTATATTATTTCCTACAAACTGATAATTATTTGCATTCCCCAAGCAGTAACATATAACAGTGAGCTGCACTGGATTTTATACAACTCTCTCATTAATACAGATACATGTATGTATATGTATATACACACAAACACATATATATACATACATACTGTAAAATGCAACCATTAAGTTCTGACTGACCCTGTACTAATCTAAGCTTCCAAACTATATTGAATCACTCTTTGAAATGTGGAAAACTATTTTTAAGGAACCACAGAGATCACCACATGGAACGGGAATTTTGTCATAAAAGTCTTCTAATGCCAGTGAATTGTGTTTTAAGGAAAAACAAAATATTTTTCAATGTTTTAATGTTCCTTTTATAAATGATCTGTTACGTGGGGATGGGGATGGGTGGGTGGGAAGAAACAGGGACAGTTACCCAGGAATAAGCCCTCCTTTCCTGGCCTAGATTTTATTTCTGTCTACTGTTCTGCTAGCCTGGCTGGCTGCAAAGCTGGTCCGATGAACCTGGGCTTCCCGCATGCATATTTCTGTTCTTGTGTCTATCAGAAACATTCCCACCAGGAACCTGCAAGAGCCTGGCATCAAGTTTTTGTAAGAGACGGGTAGTTCCTGGTAGCTGGGAAGATGTCTTCATCTTCTTCCACCACAACAAACAAAATCATCGTGAAACAGGGTAACTTTAATTGTATTTGAAGTAAGTGTTCTTCAGTTCATGTGATGGAGAAATAGCTTGTCTTAGCTTTGTTTCAGATTCAGTGTTTAATCTGGAAGGAGGGACTCTGCTGAAATATATTTAACACATAACAGATTTCATGTTCAAGTATATTTCAGACGAGTGGAAAGTTAGTAGGGGAAATATGTGAGAAAGGGGCTTAAATATTTTCATAGAAAGTGTTGTTAGCAATAAGCTTGTGTTGGGGCTGTTTCTTAGAGAACAGCCATTTCTGTGTTGTATGTCCGTAAGCGGATGGTAGAAGGTATCGTTCCCAGCCTCTCTTAGCTGGTTCATGGCTGTCAAGAATGTGCCCTCACCGAGTCCAAAACCCAGCTGGGAAAACCAACGTACACGTCACCCACTGGCAGCCCGGGGGCAAGGGGAGAGTTGGACGATCCCGGTCAAGCATGTTAGTGTAAATCTGAAAGAGATCTCTGCTCTCAGCAGTGAGTGAAGTGGCATCCTGTGTCTCCACCATGACCGCGTGATGTCTGGGAGGTCTCCATCCCCACCGCCTCCGCTGCAGGGAGACATGCGTCGCGCCACCCTGACCCTCTGCCCATGTGCTTCGTAACGGCTCCCGACCTTCTGTCTGCAAACCTGTTAGACATTTTTGTAGCAAGAATTTCTTGGCTCTGAGACAGACACTTCTTACTGTAATATTTTTAGTTTGGGGGACAATATTTCCTAAGAGGGGTTAAGTGGATATTTTTGTGCTTTAGCCCAGTTTATGGATTCCATGTTTAATATACAGTAGTACTGAAAAGGAAGTACATTTGTATCTGTAACTTTGCACAGACTCTTGGTTAACCATTAAACAAGCTTCAAGATGAGCAGTATTTGACTGTTTTTCTCTGTATTATTCTTGTTGTTATACTTACCTGTAAAAGCACATTCTGTATGTACTGTAAACAAAAATATTATCAGTTTAGTAAAATTTAGAGTCTTAAGGATTTTTCCACTTTTGTCAGTAACAAATATTTATGGATTAAAAAATAAAGGCAATTTCAACATATAAATTGTTTGTTTTTTGATATCTATTGGGGAAAAAAAAAGGCCATTTTCTTGGCAGCCTTCCCGATCTTTGTAACCAGCATTTGAAAGGTAGATATCTATATTTCTGTGTGTAGTTAAATAGCATCTATTAAAATGAATGCTACAAGGTCTGGAAGAGTCATTATTTTTACGTATTTATTTACTGCTTTTCATCATCATGCCAGAAGAGGAAGGGAGAAACAGGGGGAGAAGCAAGACATTACTATTTGCTGTAGAATTTTGTCATGCAAGCCTATAAGTTTTCATTTTAAAGTTGCCTTTCTTTAGTTTTGCATTCATAAGCCATGATTCATTCTCTATCTAGAAAGCCTTGTATTGCAAAGTCAGAACTTGTGAAATGTCCCATAGCGCTGGAGGCTTCAACAGGGGCTTTGTTTTGCTATTGGCAATACTGCACACACAGGAGTTTCCCTGTCATTCTTCCGAGATGTGAGAAGTGCCAAAGGAGGCCAGAGCGTGTTCCTCACTAAACAGCCCCCACGACTACCACGGAGAGTGAAACTGCATTTTCATTTCTACTAGCTCTGACTCTGGGGTTTCTTACTACTATGCCTAGCTGGGAAACGTGGCAGGGTTTTTCTCCTGCTTTTTGTGGAGAAAATGTCAAATTTTATATCTCCATTTTCATATTAATTTGCCTTCAGCATTATGCAAATTTGCTTACATTAAAAATGTGGTAGCTGGTAATTGGGAAGGATTGCTGGAAATAAAAATTGTTGAGGCATCAGCACCCTTTCACAGCACAGCACTGGGAGTGAATGAAGGAGGGCAGGCTCTGCGGGTGGTGCTTCCCTCCCAGCGCGGAGCTGCTGGCAGCCCGTCCCTGTACTGCAGGGCTTTAGGAGAAGCTCTCCTCATCCCAGTGCCACGTCTCCGCCCCTGTCCCTTCTCTGCCACCTTGCAGCTTTGACACTGAGCTTCAGAGGAGTGCTGCTGAGATAACATCACAGGGCTAACGCCCCGGGGATCATTCCCCACCGCTGCCTTCATGTGGTGTAGAGGTTATCACATCACCACCACTCACCCACCAAGCACCAAGCTCTCCTCTTCAGTCTTTCCTCAGGCATAGCTTTCTGTTGCTTTGCTGCTCAGGTTAAATAGATTAAACAAGCTTTGAGGAGTAACACCCCACTACCACCAAGAGAAGACAATCGTCTTCCAGGGTAGGTCCAGTGGGAAGACAAGGCCCTTTTGTAGCACTTTGGCCAGGTTAGTGCTTGGGGTCTCCTATCTCCATAAGAGCAGAGCTGAGTCAGCAAGGTGTAATCAGCACTTCCTAAGAAACACATGAACACAGCAGAGTTAATTAAAATGCATTTTTAAGGGAGAAGTTTCATTTTGCCTGGCAGTTCTATTCGTAATTAACCCAATCCTTTGTAACACTAATAAGTGGGGAGGGAACAATGGGGAATTAGTGAATTTCTCCACTTCCCATAAAAGGCATTGAAGAGAACAGCAGGATTTATGGTGTTGAGAGCCAATGATGACTGAGATGAAGCTGGAGCCAGTTCTTACATCAAAGGACAATAAATCCCACTGTTTCCAATTCCTGTAATAATTGATTTCAGTACTTTGGTGAAAAGCTTACACTCTGTTAGCCAGCCTCCATTCAAGCCGTCTTTACTGTCCCCACTAAGTGATCTCTGCAGGATCTCTGGTGGTGGCCCAGAGAGGTGTCTCCAGTGGCCTGGGCAGCCTGACACCACCCCAGATGAGGTCCCTGCCAGCCAGTCCCTGCAATGCAGGGTGTGACTTCACATGTGTGAATGGAGGGACACTTTGGTGGATGTCAGTAAGCACCTGGCTCAGCCCAGCCCAGGCTATCCCAGCCAGTGCCCTGTTCCTGGGTAATGCAGCAGGGATCTCCCCAGGCTGCATGGCAGGAGGCAGTGGTCCCTGCCCTCTGCTGGCACGCACGTAGCCAGAGCATGGCACAATTCATTCCCATGCTGTCTGGGGGAAGGTGTGGTGATGAAGGCCCCACCTCACCTCTCTGGGGAATGGTGCACAGTGCAGAGCTGTTCTTACAGACCTGCCTGGTGGGACAGGGGCAGGCTGAGTGGGTCCCCATGACCCAGCAGATATCCTGAGGACCCAGAGGCAACAGAGCACAGAAAGGACAAGACCAGCTGTGGGCAGGGGCTCTGTCAAATGAAAGACCTTTATGTGGAAGGACTTGGGGATGGGCATGATGGTATGGGTGTGGGGTTACCTGAGGAACAACAGGGCTGGATTTTGCCAGCCATTTCTTCTCCGTGATGGAGACAGCTTGGTCACAGGTCACTCCTATAGCAGGGTCCTTGCATCACCTCCTCACACCAGTGTTGGCACAGAGCAGAGGCAGGGCTGCAGGGTGGCAGAACATTCAATTAGCAAAGCAGCAATCCCTCCGTCTGGGAAGGCTAAGATCCTCACACATTAAAAAAGGCAGGACTGTGTCCCCTCTTGAAAGGCAAAATCCAGAAACACTGCTGGGAGATCCCAAAGATGCTGTTGAAGTCTGAAGGAGGACAGAAGTCCAAGTGGGAGGGGTGGCCACTCCATCAGTCACATCTTCCCAGCAGCTCTCCCGCTGTCCCTGGGCTCCAGCACAACATATGGGTATGTTTCCCAAACCGAAGGATTAGCACTGCTCCCAGTTGCCTTGGAAAGATGTTGAAAAATGATGATGAATTAAAAGACTGCAGGATAATTAACACCTGTCAGCATGGGTTTAAGAAAAGCAGATCTTGTCAAACAAACTTGAATTAATTCTCTGATGTTCTTACTATTTGGGCTGGCAAGGATGATGTGTAGATGCAATATGTTTAGCCTTTTCTACAGTACTGGATCATGTGCTGCTTGACAATCTGATTAAGATTTTTATCATTGCACATCCTTGAGAAAGCTGATGTTAAAAGGGTGTAGCCAAGGGGAACTGACAGATCTCAAAGAGTGGGTTTCAGTGGGTTTTACCCTCTGAAGAGCTGTTGCAAGTGGCATTTGGCAGAACTTAGCACAAGTTTCAGGAGACACAGAAGGTTTGGGATGCAAAGAGCAACAGAAGAGGGAAGTTCTGAGTCAAGGGTGGGCTGGGTCCTTTGTACAAAAAGTGCCATAATGCCACAAATTAAGTCAGACCTGCAGAAACTGGAGCACAGCTTCTGGGATGGATGTAGATGCCTCAGTGAAGAAGAAGTCCAACTCAAAACTGAGTCGGGGAAATGCTTTTCAGTGAAGTTTTTACAAAGCTCATCATTTTAGTTCATAGTGAGAGCATTTTTAGAGTGTGAGAAGTGTAGGGTATTAAAGAGCTCTTTAATCCAGCATCAGAAGAACCAGCTGATGAAAGCTGAAGCCAGATAGACTATCACTGGAACAAACTATCAAGGAGAGACTAGATGGGTGATGTTTCTTGCTATAATAAATGCTATGTGGCTGCTAATGCTAAGGCTTATTGCCACCGTAATTCTTTGAACAGGATACCACCTTTCTCTCAGTCATTTTCATAGACAAAACCTACAACTCAGTGAGCTCTTCTGTGAGTTGAAGCTCATTTCAAACCTGGAAGTGTTTTCTGCCCACGAAGGAGGGATCTGTTTCCACAAGGTGTTTCCTCCCAGGCAGTAACACACTTAAAGGCATTTAATAATTAATGGAGCTTTGCAAGAGCCTTCAGGAGCATTACCATTCCCTGCAGAGCAGCGAGGACATTAGAAGGAGAGACCTTCGGAAGTGACTCACCCCAGTCACAGAGTGAGTCAGGAGCAGACTGGGAATACGATGCAGTCCCCCATCTCCCTCCTTGTCAAAATGCCAGGTAGCAGCTCTTCTTTTCTGCCTCTAGGTTTGGGAAGCACTTTTTATTTTAATTTGAACTTCTGGCTTCTGACAAAGCTCAGCATCTGCCAAAAGAGCAGCGTGCTTCAGCTCTGCAATAACCACACAGGGTTGCTGTGGGAAAGGGAGATCTAGTGGAGGGCAGAGGACAAATCTCACAGGTGATTTGCAGCACATGTCCATTTTACTATCCAAACATGGCCAGAATGTTTTTTTGCTCATCTTGCTGTCTCTTCTTGCTTGACACAGGACTACATCAAGTCAGAAATCAACTCAGGGGTGATTTAATCATCTTTCAGAGGATTTAGTGCCCAACTGCTGCCTCAGAGCTCCTTAGAAGCTGGATCTGCTCAGGGATTTTGTAGGGTTATATGTAGGACTGAGGTGCCTTCAGTGATTAAAAACTCTGCTTGGCTGCAACAGAGCTCAGGAGCTACCTCAGTCCTTTCAGGTCAGGATTCATCTGTCCCTGCTTCAGTAGCTGGAAGTTAGATGTTTCAGTGCAAGCTGCGATAGATGTCTAATACCAGTTGTCCTCTGAGGAGGCCCATAGAGGGATATTTTTTTAATTGGGGCATCTAATTCTGACATATTTAAAAGGTGAATGACAACTGCACTGTTCAATCTTCCACCGGCAAAGTCTCCCAGGCACCATACTTTCTCTCTAGCTGGATGTGATTACCCAGGCCCTCCAGATCCCCAAGGTTTCCCCAGCAAGGAGTGGTTCTCCTACTTCAGCTGTCAGGTCTGCTCCATCAAGCTGCCATCAAAACACTGGGCTTTGGGTTACGTAACCCTTACCCGTGACTTCATCCATCTTCTGTGTTAGTGACAGCAGTAAGAGACTGAAGGGTCCTGGGAGAAGAGTTGTTGTGAGAACAGCATAGGTTTGTATGGCTACCTTTGGTCATTACTGTACCTGCCACCACAAGAAATGATTGAGTACAGGGGAGCACTTGGCTCAGCCAGACCTTTGGGATTTGTAGATCCAACACTGTGCTGGGAAGTCAGGAGGGTCTGTGTTGTTGCAGGATGATCTGCCAGGAGCTGACCTATCTAGCACTGTTTCATTTGGAGAGTCCTCCAAGGAGAGTGAAATATTACACAGAGGTTTCTATTCCAAGCTGTACTGAGAAATGGAAGAAGAAGAACTGGGCCATGTTTTCAGGACAGCGAGGGTTGGATCTGCTCACACTAGCATCTAAAAACACTTGAAAGCTTCTTTGACCCTACCAGCCAACCTGCTGCTCCTGTGCTGACTCCTGGGTCACGTGCACTGAGCACACCTGTATCACAGACTCAGCCAGATGGTCGTCATCTTTGACTGCTTAAGAAGTCCAGCACTCAGGTCTTTACACCTTGTTTTTGGCCTTTAACAAGAAGAGCTGGTCCACGCAGCTTTCTCGGTCAGCAGGAGACATGTTGCTTGCTGAGATATGCGACTCAAACACTTTCACAAAGCACACAAGGCTGGCAGTCAGTCACTGGCAAATATTCCGCCAGGAAAGCCAAGTGGCAACTCCAATACAAGAGACAGTCACAGCACTGAACTGTGAAAGGGAAAGACGCTCTAGGCTTCCCATCTTGGAATAATCAAGGGGTGATGGCTGCTGCGCAGATCAACAGACTGTAAAACCACCAGTGCTCCTTTTTGTGGTTGTTTGCTTCAAAGCAGCAGAAAGACACTGACTAGGAGCAGGGACTTCACAGAATGGCTCCTGGAGGGCAAAGTCATCCCATCTATGAATGAAGGGCTGGCAGCAACTCTTCATATTCAGGCATGTAGCTTGGTTAACTACAGTTGAAAATTCAGGAACAGATCCAGGAAAAGATAATGTTATTGATGTGGTAGACTGAGACAGAGACATCCATCCCCTCTCTCTGATGACAATAAGTCTGTGCTGGGTAGCAGTCTGTACACCTTACGTGTTCATTGCTCCTGCCGCAGACTGGAGTGGCTGGATGGGCCGCAGTCATTTCATCATATCTCAGCTCCGTAGTCTCCATGACTTGCCTTGTAGCTGGCTCAGCAGTATGCATCTGTTTTGCAATGCCGTCACTGCTGCACAGGAGACACAGTGAGCATTGTCTTGACTGGAAGAGCTCCGATCTGAATTGGCCCCATCCACAATGCTGGAGATGAATGTCCAGCCAGGGATGCTGGCAGCCATGTGCCTCCTGGTGATAGTATGACCATGCTCCTCAGGGGCTATGGACTTTGATAAATCAAATCACTTGAGGAAAGTGTACAAAGAAGTAAGAGGAGCTGCTTGCAGCACTCCTCTAAATTATTTTTTATGTCTACATTTTGCTCCTCACATGTAACTTGAGACTGACTGTCTTCAACAGGGAGATCATGGTGGAGCATGCAAGCAGGGAACATGCACTATGATGTTTGCCAAAGTTTATTTTAGTGGTTGAGAGGCAGGGGAGGAACCTGTCTCTGCAGGGCAGGGCCCTTGCTGGTCGGATACACAGGGCAGGAACAGGGAGAAAATGTACTGCCAGCAGCCCAGCATCCGTGCAGAAACACAGCAAACAGCTATGATGCAGTGATAATAAGCAAGCATTATGGCAAGATGCTACCTGAGAGAAAGCAATAGTCTTTTTTCTTTCTTGTTTCTGCATCAAAAAGTACATAAAGCTAGTTGTGAAGAGAAGGTACACTTCTTTTCTCTGCCATCAGACCCCTGTCAGCATGAAAGAAAGCTTCATTCAAAGACTTTGAAGCTTCCACTATTGGCTAGAACCCCTTGTGATCCTGGTACCTGAACTGTCCCTCTCACCCCAATGAATGTACTGCCATGTCCATTGGTCAGAGGCACATCTGATAACCTAATTCTGCTGATGGTGACCCTCTTTATCTAAAAAGGTGGGTGCTTGTGCCTTCTGAGTAGGCATCTCTGGGCTGACGCTCTTGCTGTCTCTGAAGTCCTGGGAAAGAAAACCTTTGTTCCCTCCTACCTCATGCCTCAGCTCATAATGCCCAGGTCCTGTGCCACTTCCTTTCATGGCCAGCCTGAATGGTCCTCTCTGGTGGAGCAAATGTCATCCGTTATTGTCCTCTCCTCACTCGCTGATCATCCTGGTATTCACAGCAGATGAGAGACAAATTCCTAGTCCTGGTCCCAAGAGAGGATGCCTTTTTCACTGTCCGCATTTCACACCCTCTGCTGGAAAAGGAATGACTCATTTCCAGAAGTCTTTTCTGTGGCATTCATCACCAGCATAAATGAGGCTGTGTAAAGGTAAGTTTATCTCCAGACACCCAGATGAAGGGCCAGTGCTATCCTCATTGCACAGAAAAAGATTCGAGGCTTGGGAAGGCAAGAGTAAATGTGTTGGTACATTCTGAGGGCTGGATTTATAAAAGGAACTGATTTTTGGAAGATTTACCATCATACATCACCTTTGGGGCTTAAAAGAAAAGCCTCGGCTGCAGCTATGAATTGGGGTGTTCCTGCAAATCAGGTGCCATCTTAACCAGAAAATGAGGCACACAATCAGCACTGGTTTTGGCAATGATTATCCAGGCAGCACATGGAGACACAGACACTGAAATTCCAGGCAGCATTCTGCCCATGACCCCATCCAAAATCAGCCAGTAGCTCTTCCCTGCTCCATGCCCAAAACTGCTTCCGAATTTGAGGTAGGGACCTACAGACAACAGTGTCTCTTCAGCACTTAGCCCTGGAACATCCCTAGAGAAGGTCTGATTTGTGCAGCGAATGAGGTGGGGCCACAAGAAAAGTTATCTGCAATCATGTAGTGGATCCTTGGGCTGCACAGCTGCTTCTGTGTTGGTATTTCCTAATTGTTTTAGAGTGGTGTGTAATCCTGTGGAATCACTTCAGTTTCGTTCTTTGTAGTAAACACTCAGTAAAATACAATCCCAGCTTCATCTTCCAGTTCTCCTCTATTTTTCTCATGCCAGCTCCAGGCTTAGATACTGATCAGCTCCAAATAGCTTTGCCCAATTCATCCCAGTTCCTCTCCTGTCCCACTCTGACCACACTTTTCGCTGATTCCCTGCAGGCCAAGTTTTAGATGCTGTGCATGCAAAGCGGTCCTCTTCCTCCCCTTGCGTTGTGTAGGCTCAACAGTGGCTCCATGAAAGCACAGGACAGATAGGAAACCTCCACTCATTTCTGGCTCCTTTGATCCATCCAGGCTGGTGGGAGGAAAAGAGGGAAAGCAGATGGTGCTGGGTCAGGAGGCAGCAAGGGCAGGCCAGGCAGCGGTAAGCCATAATTACTATATAAAGGCTTATAAAGTCACCTGAATGTGGGTGAATTTTCATAAGGATAGAAAATCTGTGGCACTGGGGCTGTTACTTGGCCAAACCTCCTGTCCTGTCCCCACTAGGTCCCACCCCCAAAGTTCACACTTCTGAACTTTTTCAAATGGCTTTTGGCCAAATTTTGTCTAGAATTTTTTCAGCTTGATGAAGAATCTTTCCTGAAAAATGTCACCCTGAGTGAAGTTTGGGAAAATTATAACCAGCTGGAAAGAGGGTCTCTCCACGCAGGACTGAGTAGCCAGAATCACGTGTCTCCCACCAGCCCCAGCTGCCGTGACAACACACACACATTTACACAAAAGTATTACTCAGACAAAGCAAGCACCAAAAGCAACTGAGGTAGCTTTAATTTCTGGGATATCTCTGCTATAAAACATAATCTAATTAGTAACAAAAAACCTACATCACTTACCCAGAGCTGTCCTTCTATCAAGAAGCAGTCGCTGTGTTCCAATTACTGTGCCATCAATTATGGTATCTTCTGCATGGAGCCTTCCTGTTTTAACAGCCACATTTGATATGTGGCTGCTCTGCTCCATCTCCTTTGAAGCCCATTATAAATATTAAGATTAATTTAGGATTCTTTGAATCCCTGACTGTAATTCTCTAATAGGAAAAATCTCAGGCAGGAGGGCTGGTGCTAACCTGTTGTGTTGTGCTCAGGTCTAACTTTGGATCAGGGCTGAAGGCAAATTCATTCCTGGCTTCGCATTCCAGGACAACCAAGCACTTCAGGAAAAGAGAAATGCACTTCTCACAAAGTTTTACCTGTGGCCTTTTTTGTGTGTAAAGGGAGGTAGAACAAGTAGTCCAAGCAGCAGGCTAACTAGAACAACTAGTTTGGCAGTGTATCCCCTTGTCTGGTCTGTGAATAAGGATGCATGAAGCTTTATATCCCACAGTGATATGGGATAGGATAGCAGTTTGGGAGAGAACTCCAACTGCTTTCTTATTTACAAGACCTTATTTTATATTTTGAGCAGTTTCTGGACCAACAAATATTATTTTTACTTGCGTGGAGCTGTCCTTTAGGCCAGCTGAAGATCAGAATGGGGATACCTCTGAAATACACCCAGTGTATGGCTAAAACCCCTGCTCAGCTCATTCCCATACTCACCAGGAGGCTAGAAGTGCTGCAACCCCCCCAGTGCCTGTGGGGTTAATGAGAGGATGCCATTCTGGACTCGCACAGTGACCAGTGAAAGCTCCTCAAATACTCATTAGCAGTTCTCCAGGAACCTCTAGGCAGTGGCTCTGCAGGGATTTGTGCAAAAGCCTGTGCTTTTGGACAGACAGGACCTCAGAGACTACGAATCTGTTCAAGCCCTGCTGCAGACCTACCCCAGTGATGTCCTCTCAGCGCTGCCCATTTGACCTGAAGCAGCTACAGCTCTCACATCTTCTGTAGGCCACTTGCAGTCAGAGCTATTAGCAGCGCCATGTCTTGATCGCCTTGCCCGTGTGGTGGGGTACCACACATGTGCTTCATCTGCAGTGTCACAGGGCATGGGCTGGAGGGAAGGAAACACACCTGACCATGGGCAGCAGTCAGCTTGCTTTCCATCTCCAGGTCCTACCTCATCCTCAGCCAAGAGGAGAATTTCACAGGCAGAAATTTTGTCTTTGTGAGCAGAAAGGGATCTCAATATTCCTTCCTGGAGATGTGCCCTGGCCTCTGATCTAAGTGAGAACTCTTCGCCCGTACTGTTCCTCTCAGACCCAGGTGAACCACAGAAACTTTTTCACTACACAGTGCTAAGAAACACATGAAGGAGGAGAAAAATCTCAGGGGAGGAAGTCTTAAAATGAAGGGTGACAAATTGCCTGCTCATATGCATGCAAGACCATTGATTTCTCTTGCCACAGAACAACGTCTCTGCATGAAAGCCTGGGATTGGCAACCACTCCCCAAAATCTACTGTCCACCTGGGGAAGCCACCATGAAGGCAACAGCTGCCAGCACAGGGTCCCAACTTGTCTCTCTGCTGTATGGCAGCCTGTGCTCACCCACTGCTGCAACTGGCAGCAGCCAACTCCCATCTCTGGTGCTGCAAGCTAAACGGGAGCCCGTTCACCTGAGGAAAGAAACTTAATGTCCCCATGCCGTGTCCCAGGTTACCATGTCAGGTTAAGCCATTGACTGACCTTTTTCTATATGGCCGGTGGCCTTGTCACAGCATTTATCAGGAATTGCCACCGAGCGCATTACTGCATGGCACAGGCTGTTAGCTGGTTATCCAAGCTTTCTGTATGCAACTAGTGAGTCCAGAGTAATTGCTATGAGTGATAGCAGGAGAGCATGTTAGTGCTCATTAGAGACAAATTGAGCTGCCTGCTGTGAGCAAAATAAAGAGGCATTTACCCAGGCTTTCTCAGTGGCTGTGTTTACACAGAAACATCCCCCTGTCTATGGGATTGAAGAGCTGCTTTTACCGGAGTTTTCAAGGACTGGGTGGGCAAATGAGGACTGCATGGGAACAATGAACAGAGATGGTGTGCTCTATCTGTTCTGCCCATGTTTGAGGGAGCTCCGCCTGGGGACATGCATAGCTGGCTTTAAATATAAAGAGAATCAACCAGCCATGATGGAAAAGCTTTACCACCAGGGAAATCTGGCAGCTGGCTTGGACTTTGGTTTAATCTCCTCCACTAACTCAGCCCCCTCAGACTGTTTACATGCTGGAATCAGTTTACTGCAGCTAGATCACCCCTCCGCTCTCTCTGTCCCTCCAGGCTGGGCAACAGCACATCTTTGCTTCAGGTCGAGAGGAAGAGGAACCAAAGTGTCTTAGGACCTGGCTGAGTTCAGTTGCTCATTGGACTGACTGGCTTCCTATCTCTGCTCCCAGGGCAGGCCGTTGCTGCAGCCATTGCAAGGCAGAGGCTGGACACATTTGCGGGGGGGGCTTGATTTGCTGTTTTCTGTGCTGCACACTAGCAGCGGTCCTGCCCCTGCAGCAGTCTGTGCAGTCAGTCCCATCCCAGCACCACCACCAGAGACCCCAGGATAATTCTTGATACTCAAGTGACTTTGCTGCTAGGGATTCAAACCCGACCCACTGGAGCATCCTCCTCCTGCATCTTCTCTTCTCTCACAGCAGCAGAGAACAGCTTTTAATGCAGACAAGACAGTAGGAGACATTTGCCTGTCAATCATGGAGCAATGCATACTGAAACAGAGGAAGGGGGCCAAGCGTTTCAGGCATCTGCTGGTGGAGGGGTACTGGCTGTAGATTTGGCTATAGAGACAGAGAGCTCACTGGCTGGACTGCTTGTTCAGGAGCCCTGCAGGGTGCTGGTCACATATGGCCTGGCTCTCTCCCCAAAGAGCTCTCACGGCAGGGCCTCAGCTCATTCGCTACAATCATTTGTCACCAGAAAAGTGTGTGCACTCAGGGGTGCCCCTGTCTCCATGAGCCACAGCTTTGTGCTGGCACTGGTACCAGTAAAGGGCTCGTTCTGCCTTCCCACTGGGACAACTCAAGCTGCGAGTAACCTTCATCCGTGTCCCTGCTCCTGGGCTCCTCCGTGACTTTGCCAGGAACAAATTCACTCAGAACATGATAGTCCACTCATATTCATTCATTACATGTGTGCATGGGAAATTCTCACACTTAAGAACCATTTCAGGACTGTGGAGATTTGGGTGTCCCCTGGAGCCTGCAGCATGTTGGCTGGGACATGACACCGCTGGACCAGCCTTCAGGAGTAGCAGTCGCTCATCCTCCAGGCATGCCAGGCTGTGTTGGACCTGCTGCCCCACTGTTGGCTCAGCGGTGAGAACTGGGGATGCTAAGTCATGATTTTCACCTGACCTTGTTATGGTTTGAAGATTTTTTTCCAAGGCATCCTGGTAGCAGGTAATTGCACAGATCAAAGAGCTCAAGAATTGGATTTAGTCAAATGTTGGATTATGCGATTAATCTGCCTTCCACATCACGTCTTTTTCCCAAGGTAAATTCAAATTAGCACCTGTTGGAAAGCCTATTAGTCAGTGTCTGGGCTCTGGTGCATTGGAATTCAAAGGTTTTCCGTGTAACATTACACAATTTCTCATTGTCTCAGAAGCCGACAGCCACCTTCTTGGTTTGTAATTAACAAAACTACATAGCCACAACACATAGCCACCACTTCCAGACGTGTCCCCCCAGTCTGAACAGCCTGCCATGCTCTCCAGGACATGATGGCTGCATCTTCCCATCAGCCACATGTGTGGTCCAGATAATCGGATCTCAGAGTAGGCATTGCCCTCACCAGAAGGGCTGTGTTGAACAGAGTAGCCCTAAACCAAACGATAAAGGATTTCGGCATGGAGATGTAGGGGATACACAGGCAACTGTGATGATTGTGGGTATGGTCATATCGCCCTGTGGAAGCTCAAGCTGCTAATGAACTTGTGCTAACGCAGGCAGGACATGTTCCTAACCCTGGGCACATCTGGGCACAGCTGGATCAGGCACAGCTGAGGTCCTCCACAACTGAAGTGGATGGAGGCAGGTATTTTGTCCTTGCTGATTTGTCCCAAGCTGTGAATCAAATTTCCAGGAGCAATCCAAAGCCCAACTGTTACAAAGTTCTTTAGAGAAGGAAGTTCATCATCCCATGTAGAAAGCCCTGGAGGGACATCGCTAGCAGGTTGCAGAACACGGCCTCCTCCATGTTCATGTGTGTGGGAAGGTGGGACCCAGTGCTGAGAATGCCCCAGGAGATGTGATACCACTTCAAGGGCATGCAGAGTGCAGAGGCCATGTCCTGCCAGGGTCTTCAACAACACCGCAGCCGAGCAGACTGGTAACTCGCACCTCAGGACACGGTGAGCTGGGCTGTTCTCCCAAAGGAAAAGTCTCCAGCTCTGTGATCATGGGAGCTCCAGCATCCATGTGGGTGCATTTGGAGAAGGAGTTATTTGAGCGAGATGACTTCACAGCATGTACCCAGTCCTGGCTGTACAGAAAGCTGAAAAAGTTCTAGATACAATTCCTTCACTTTCTCTAAATATGCCTATAGAGCACTTGGTCTTCTATGTTTCCTGCCAAGAAAACCTACTAAAAGACTTGCTGTCCTGGTTTCAGCAGGGATAGAGTTAATTTCCTTCCTAGTAGCTGGTACAGTGCTGTGTTTTGGATTTAGGATGAGAACAAAGTTGATAACACACCGATGTTTTAGTTGTTGCTAGGAAGTGCTTGCACTAGTCAAGGGCTTCTCAGCTCCCCATGCTCTACCGACTGAGAAGGCTGGGGGTGCACAGGAAGCTGGGAGGGGGCACAGCCAGGACAGCTGACCCAAACTGGCCAAAGGGACATTCCATACCGTATGACATCACGCTCAGTACATAAACTGGGGGGGAGTTAGCCAGGGAAGGGGTGACCGCTGCTTGGGGACTGGCTGGGCATCGGTCAGTGGGTGGTGAGCAATTGCACTGTGCATCATTTGCTTTGTATAATATTATTATCATTATTACATTATTATTGTTGTTGTTGTTGTTGTTGTTGTTGTTGTTATTTTATTTCAATTATTAA
>NW_008824059.1:1289338-1291054 GCF_000699105.1 Pygoscelis adeliae
ATCAGACCAGGGGTGGTGGTGGTGGTGGTTGTGAGTGAGCAAGCTGTGTGGTGCTCAGTTGCCAACTGAGGTTAAATCACGACCCTTGCTGATCAGTTTTGGTAAAAGAGCCAGTGGCACGTTCATCTATCTGTGCACAAAGCCTGCAAGAAAGCAGCAGGGCAGATGTACTGCAGGACCAGCCGTGAGTATCGAAGGGCACGGTGATAACCAAGGTAAGACAAACTATGGGAAAGCCACCTTCTTTCCTTCTTCCAGCCGCACCCCTCCCACTCTGCTCTCCTTGCAGAGTCAGATACAAATCCCAGCTCAGGAATTTTTATGCTGAGTGTGGTGAAACACTGGCACAGGTTGCCCAGAGAGGTGGTGGGTGCCCCATCCCTGGAAACATTCCAGGTCAGGTTGGACGGGGCTCTGAGCAACCTGATCTTGTTGAAGATGTCCCTGCCCACGGCAGGGGGGTTGGACTAGATGACCTTTAGAGGTCCCTTCCAACCCAAACGATTCTATGATTCTAAAAAATAAGCAAGGGAAGGATCACACACCCTGTCCCCTGTCCTCTCCTCCTAACTCCTGCCACTGCAGCACACCAGCCACATTTGGTTTGAGATGTTCTTTTTATGTTTACATACTGTGAGGAGGAGGTGATTGGGCATTGCAGGGTGGGGGACTGTGTCAAAGGCTGTTGGGGGCTGCGCATCCTCCTGCAGAAAAAATGACACTCTGCAAGGTAGTCTGGTGCTGGTGACTGCTCTGCCCCTCGCTCAGCTCCACTGGGAATGGCAGTCACAACCTCAGGTGCACTGTCAGACACTCTGCTCTGCAAAACACGGGGTAACAGCAGACTGACACAAACCCAAAACAACTGTTTTTAAAGCCAATGAGCACAGGCAAGAAACAATTTACATCTCATACAATTTTTTCTTGGATTATTTTTAGTTATGCTCCCCGGTGTTATTGCAGAGAGGTCTGGCATGGCTTTGCAGCTGACGCAGCTGTGACCAAAGCTGATCCCAAAAGCACCAACACTGACCTGGATTTAGGGGTCAGAGTAGCACAGCAAATCAACATGACTCAGCAGCAGGAAAGCTAACACTGTTCTTAGATGTACCAACAGAGGAGAGGGACCAGGGCAGGGAGATGATTTCACCTCTGGGGATGACTGCTCTGAGGCCAGCTGCACACATTAGAGGGATGATAAAAAGTGAGCGAGTGCAAAAAAGAGCCATAAAAATGATTTGAGAGTAGGAGAAGACACTTTGAAGTGAAGGATTTAAAAGCTTGATCTGCTTAGCTAATTGAGGAGACACTTGAAAGGCAATGTGCTCATGACATATAAGTAACTTAATGTGGAAAAACACCAAGTTCTGAAAGGCTCTTCAATAAACTGGGAAAGACAATAACAGGATCAGTGTCTGGGAGCTGAAGCTAGGTGTATTCAGAATGGAAAAAAATCTGCAGATCTTTACCAGGAAGAATGATACAGGAGCAAGCACCTACAGAACTAATGAACTCTCCCTCTCTTAATTATTTCAAGGTACCCTTTTTGGCAGATATCCTGCTGGGAGTCTGTAACAGACCACCCAACCAGGATGAAGAGGCGGATAAAGCATTCTACAAGCAGCTGGCAGAAGTCTCACAGTTGCTAGCCCTTGTTCTCATGGGGGACTTCAACTTCCCAGACATCTGCTGGAAATACAACACGGCAGAGAGGAA
>NW_008824059.1:1292289-1292720 GCF_000699105.1 Pygoscelis adeliae
GATGCGGGTCCCAGCCAGCACAGGAGCAGTCAGGCTGGAGCAGTCAGATGGACCACCATCTCATGTGGTCTACCTGGACTTCAGTAAGGCCTTTGACACCGTCTCCCACAGCATTCTTCTGGAGAAGCTGGCGGCTCACGGCTTAGACAGGTGTACTCTGCGCTGGGTCAAAAACTGGCTGGACGGCCGGGCCCAGAGAGTTGTGGTGAATGGAGTTCAATCCAGTTGGCGGCCGGTCACGAGCGGTGTTCCCCAGGGCTCAGTTTTGGGCCCGGTCTTGTTCAATATCTTTATCAATGATCTGGAGGAGGGGATTGAGTGCACCCTCAGTAAGTTTGCAGACGACACCAAGTAGGGCAGGAGTGTTGATCTGCTCGAGGACAGGAAGGCTCTGCAGAGGGACCTGGACAGGCTGGCTCACAGGGGCGAGG
>NW_008824059.1:1292933-1301894 GCF_000699105.1 Pygoscelis adeliae
CACCATCCCTGGAAGTATTTAAAAGATGTGTAGATGAGGCGCTTAGGGACATGGTTTAGTGGGCATGGGGGTGTTGGGTTGACGGTTGGACTCGATGATCTTAGAAGTCTTTTCCAACCTTAATGATTCTATGATTCTATGGATGTGTCATTGGTCTGGTGTGGTTTCACCCATCACAGTGCTCTCTGAAATAGCCCTAGCTACAGCCTGCAATGGCAACTGGCCCCCACAACATTGCCAGAACATCCTCAGTTCCCCAATGGGCTTTGCAGAGAGAGATGTTTGTGCTTCAACTCTAGCTAACCCACTGCCTGCTCCAAGAGTCCATTCATGCATACACACATTTTCCTGACTGCTTTTTGCAAGGGGAGGTTAAAAGATGAGTTAATCTTCTGTGGAATCTAAAAGAACTAGGTAACCAAGTGTTTGTGCAGCAATGACCTGGGGAAGCACCAAAATCCTCTTTAGGACTGTACACATGTTCTTCACCCACTTCCTGGCAACTCTGCACCCCCCAGAAGCTCTCCTGGTGAACAGGACCTTCCTTCCGGGTCTGCCAGCCAACACACGTCTTGCTTCTTTCCGGTACAAATGGATGTTTGAAAGATATCTCTGCAGACTGCCCTTTTCTTAGTGTCTTGCTGATCCATCTCCCTGAAATCCATGTTGTTCTTCTACAAGTTTAACCAATAAAACAATTTTCCAGGAAGACTGAAGGCATTTGTTTGCTGGTTTCTTTGAAGATGGATATGGGCAATGGACTGCCTCAGGCTGTTCTCCTCTGCCAGGAAAGAACTGGTTGCATCTTGATTTCCCAGTACAACCCTTTTGGCTGCCATGATGTCTTAGAAATCATACATTACTAAAATAATTATAATTATTATTTATATGTCATATATATAACACAATGGAGAGATGGAAGGGTTTAGCATAGAATTGAGGATGGGGCCACAAGGAATGTTTGGAGGAACCCTTGCTACTTGTCATGTTGTGATTAGCTCATCATAAGCCCATGGATGGATGAACAACCATGGGTGGGTGATACGTGATGGCCAGGGTGGGGAGGAAGCTCTCTTGATGTGTCTCACTTAACAGCAGTCTTGGCCTATTCTTTAGATACAGATTTAACCTTAAACCGGATAATCCACTGTGTGCACATGGAGACTGAGGGGGAAGAGATGGCCCCTGACAAAGCACTTCTTCACTCTCATCCCTTGTCAGTGTTAATAGAGCTTTTTTATTGTTCTCTGCATCAGCTCATACCAATTATTCTATTCTTCTGCCTACTGGCACTGCTCCCAGATGCAGAGGTCATCTGAAGTCGAGTATATCCCAGCTGGCAATCAAATGTCTCATTAATTTGCAGAGATGCCTCTTGTTCCTTTTCCCACACACCATCATCTGTGCAGTAAGCCTGATGCTTTGCTCCAGAAGTTCTCAGTCACGTACCCCAGGTCCCTGTTTATCCTGGCCCACCAACCTGGCCTGGATTGACACCAGATGCTGTCATTGACTCAGCCCACATGACCCTAAACCAAACAAGCTGGGGACAAATGACTCCTTAGAGCCAACAGATAAGGAAGCCGGCCTGGCTGGTACAGAAGAAGAAGGGGCAGGATGAAAGACCTGTGGGCAGGCAAAGCAGACAACTAGGCTTGCTGAACATAAGGTGGTACTGGCTCCACTGTGGTCTCCAAACAGAGCCAGGATTGGTTCTTCTAATTAGCCTTGGAAGCACCTTCCCTGAGGAGCCAATTCTCACTTTGGGCTAAAGCACAGGAGACAGAAGACTGAGTGAAGCACACACAGTCCAGATAGGGATGGTTTCATCTCTGGAAATAGCCCTGTGATGACTTATCTCCAAGGATGGGGAGCAGAAGCAAAGACAATCGCTCTACTCTCCTTATGCCTGCAGGGACAGGGAGATCTCAGCTCTGCACCCAGGATTACAGCTGGGTTGTTAACTAAACATAATGTACTGTAAAGTAACACTGGAAGCAGGGGTCAGCACTCAAGTATCCCTACCAAAAAATGAGCTGTTCCCAGGTAACGGTTGTGCTCTGAACATCTTTTTCCAACTCTGCCAGGTAGTGTTGCCAGCACTGGTTGGATCCCCTTCCACTGTGAGAGCACACCAGGACCATGACCCCTGATGGAGTCCTTCCTCCTAATATCTGTCAAGTAGCCATCCCCACCCCCTCGCTCTGCATTTCATGAACTAAAATTTTATTAACATATTATGCATTATTAAATGAAATGCCTCCCGTGGACTAAGTCTATTATGTCTATGCAGTCACATTTGTCAGCCCAACCTGTAATTGCATCATGTGTTTGTTTGACAAGACCCATGTCCTACAAAGCCTCAAAGTCTGGCATTAATTATATTGTTAGCATTTAATTCAGCTTTAGAGGGATTCCATACGGCCTTTCATTCATGCTCTCTTCCTAGGCAGTTCATCTAGTTTGGTCATCCCAGGCGGCCTTTTCATGACGTTCACACACTTTGGGGCCTTTGGAAATTCCCCGGTATTCAAGGGCAGCTCAAGTGTGAACAACACTGGGTGAGCAATATCCTCGGTTCTGCCTTGGGACAGCCATGGGCAAGTCAGCAGAGTGCATTGAGCCCTGTAGATAATAACACCCTTGTCTAGCTACATATGTTGGGATTCATTCCCCTACTTTAGCGAACACAGACAAATGTCTCCCAACATGCACAATCTGCATCGAAAACACAATGCTCTGGTGCCCCCCTGTCCAAAGCAGGTACTTGACCAGAGCACATGTCATAGCTCCCTGTAGGCTTCCTCCAAAAGAAACAGGAACAGGTGGAGGGAGATACTTTGTGTCTGTCTTGATCATAGAATCATAGAATCATAGAATAGTTTGGGTTGGAAGGGACCTCTAAAGGCCATCTAGCCCAACCGCCCTGCCGTGGGCAGGGCCATCTTCAACAAGATCAGGTTGCTCAGAGTCCCGTCCAACCTGACCTGGAATGTTTCCAGGGATGGGGCATCCACCACCTCTCTGGGCAACCTGTGCCAGTGTTTCACCACACTCAGCATAAAAAATTTCTTCCTTATATCTAGTCTAAATCTACCCTCTTTTAGTTTAAAACCATTCCCCCTTGTCCTGTCACAACAGGCCCTGCTAAAAAGTTTGTCCCCATCTTTCTCATAAGCCCCCTTTAAGTATTGAAAAGCTGCAATAAGGTCTCCCTGAAGCCTTCTTCTCTCTTGACACAGGGCCAGGATGCATTTCCACACCTGATCCTAGAAATTATACCCAGTCTCATAGTTCAGATAAAGCCTAGGGACAAATCACTTCTGTAGGTGTTTATGTCTGCACAGCCTAGAGACCAAGCCCACATCACAAACTGTGAGCAGAAGCGTTAAGCTACAGAAGTCAATCTAACCACAACAGGCTTCATTTTCCTAACTTACTTCTGCCCTTTCTGCATTTCTACTAGAATTTTCCTGCTCTTAGATGTGGGACCTGACCCACTGGGAAGGAATCCTATGGCTGACTGTAATTGTGCCTGCTACAGGCTTTCTTCGAGTGTCTTCAGCTTCCCTTAGCAATTTCCCACATCTTACAGTTCTGGTATGTGAAGCATTCTTTTTTCTCCTTTTCAGTTGTTCTGTATTCAGCATTATTTGCAGTTGCTAACACCATCCATCCTCTAGGCTTTTAGTCAGAACTGCCTCTCTGCTTATAGCTTTTTGCTTCAAACTACCTTTCTTTAAATAATTTTTAGCTTTTGTTCTTTTTCTTTTTCTCCTCTACAATTTTCAATTCATAATTATTGTTAATTTGGAGAACTCAGTCCTTTTGAAGAACAGACAATTAATTTCCAGGGCTGACATCTCTCTCCACTGTAATCAGATCTACATCCGTGTTCCCTTGTGCCCCCTGTGGTGCCTTTTGTGCTGGAAAGCGAGGGCTGGACCTCGTGAGGCTTTCAGCTTTCTGCTTGTGGCCTCCAGCATGTCTCCTGGGCAGCACGTGCTATTGCAGCACCTCTCCTCTCCCCATGCTTTATGCAATCAGCAGCAAGAAATGCTCCCTGGATGGGAGGATCTCACAGGGCAAAGCGTCATGCACAGATTAGGGACATGTGTGGCAGGAGGGGTGCTGAAGTCTTCCCATTTTTGTAACAAATGGAAGAAATTTGCCAACAATAAGCTCATTTTGTGGTGAATAGCTGACAGATCTCAAGCTCTCAGCCTGGTCCAAGCATGAGCTAAACCTTTTAATGGATTCAAAGCAGCCATGCATTGTTTATCACAAACCCATGCAATGTCACAGAGTTGTTAAAGGGAGGTGCAGAAGGAATGCCCTCAGCTGCCCCCCAAAATGTGCCAGGCAAAACCAGGCCCCTGAGCCTCAGGAGTCCCCAACTCCTCCAAAAGCCAAGCTCAGCTGTGCATGGAAAGCATCTTCCTCTTTAGCACCTCACCCTGCACCTTCCAGAGCCGGCCCCGAATCATGGGTACACACGTAGGCAGGACAGCTGTGTCACACAGTCAGCTCAGCCACCTGGTGTTGGGTGATGTTCTCGATGGGATGATGGTGATACACTGGAAGACTGGAAGAGCAAGATGCTCTAATGCACAGAGGCTGGTCAGCATGGGCCCCAAGCAGCTTTGCCTGGGACAGGACACAAGCTGCTTTTGGCATGCTAGAGTTACCGCTGCAGCCTGTGCTCAGCAGCCCTGGGTTACCCCAGCAGCTTTCCATTAAAACTGCAGCTCAGAGCCCAGCAGGAGCAACTGAGGGGCATCCTGCCACATCGGACACTGAAGGCAAGAGGGAGGTCATGGGCATCTAGTGTGACCCCTGACTCAGGGCATCTCCATTGGTGCCTGTCTCTCACAGGGTGTGTGTGGGGGTATCCCACAGGGCTCCCCCTCTTCTCTGGTGCTCAGGACATGGTGGGAGACGTGTAGAACTGGAAAAAAGATGTGGCCTGTGTGATCTGTCACTGATTTGTCAGCAGAGTGGTGGTAATAGAGCTGTACAAGCTGGCTGCAGAGAGCAGAGCCTGCCCTTGAGCCTTACAAGAAAATTAATGAGTGCTCCGGTCATTACTTTAAGGTACATGAGCTAGTCCTTGCCTGAAAGCACCACCCCCCCATCCTACCACCAGGCAGCTCCTGAGCCACTGCCCCAGGACAGTCCTGGTCTCTCTGGGTACCTGGGACCTGAGGGGAGCAGGGACAGGGACACGGCTGGGGCAGGTTTCCCTTGCACCCTTGAGCCCATGAGACCTTCCTTAGGAGGGTTAATCCCCAGCTGAGAAAGGGTTTTTGGGGAAAGCCCCCCTCTGCTTCTGGCTGCACTTCTGCCAGCCCAAACCTCAGCTGCTTCAGGGAGATTAATGTAAGCAGCAAACTCGTGCCTGCTGGCAGCCAGTCTGCTCCAGTCCCTGGGGCCACTGGAGACCTACGGTGCAGCAGGCAGAGTCCTCATTGGTGACACATGCCCAAGCAAACCTGAGTCCCGGGGTCTGCATCCCCACCGATATTTTGGCAGCTTACACCTCTGCTGCCTTTGAGCCTCACATCCATGCTGACAGCGAGGTATTGCCACGTATGCTGCTGTCCACATGAATAGCTGCGCCTAGCTCCAGGTGGCCTGATCCATACCAAATCATACACTTCTGTAGGCTCACCTGCCTTCATGTTGGCCCTGCCAAAGGGGGCTGTTAACACATTCACCTCCTAGGTGCAACAGTGCACACTGGGGAAACTGAGGCACACACAGTTGTCATAACAATATTACACAGTCCCTCCTCCCAGGTTGTAACAGCAGGTGTGACTGAGGGGCGGGACATCCTCCATGGCAGTGTGATCTCCTCCTCTGGCTGGAGCAAGGATGCACCACCCCCATCTCAGAAGGGCAGGATGTGGGAGATGGTCAGTCCTCCCACTACCCTAGGAGAAGAAAAGCCCATCGTTCCCCCATGGCCCTTCATTCCCCCATAGACCACCATTCCCCGATGGACCATTGTCTTCTGCTGCACTTGCCAGTGCACATGGGATCTCAAGGCTTGGAGGACCCAGCTCTGAGAGTCTTCCATCACGCTGTCTTTAAAGTTTGGGCCTGGGAAGAGGCATGGCTTCCACCTAGGCTTCTTGAACACAGGCCTGGACCAGGTGCTGCCCACAAGCTGGGTCAGTCCTTGGAGATGGAGGCAGAGTGGGCAGGCAAGAACTGGCCTGCCAGGATGCATCAAGTCCAATCCACCCTTCTCATATGCTGTGCTGCCCATGCTGCCTCCTTGGAGGGGCTGGTGGTGCAGCCAGTGAGGCACTGTGGGATGTGACTCCCAGATGTGACACAGATGGGGGGGACTCCTGCCCAAGGTGTGAGAGCAGGAACGTTTGGGTCTGCACAAGTAGGAACAAATCCATGCTGCTCAAGTCATCCCAGCTTCCCAGGTAAATATTCCAGTTAGGGGACTAATTACCTCAGCTTGTACCAGCTTCCTCGAGTGGAGGCGTCTCCACGTGTTTACCACCAGCATCTTCTCCCAGTCCCAGTCTGAGCAAACCTCCCATCACTCACGGGCAGCCACCACCTCCATCTGTTATTGAATAACTTTCTGAAGAGAGGTAAAACACTCTGCGTTCAGCAAGACACCTCAGATACCAATTTATTTCTCATTATCTAATAATTTTCCTCCTATCTGCTGCTTCTTCCGAATAATAACATTACAGTAATTAATTGAAACAGTTGTTAAGTAGACAGCACACAGTCAAAGGGTAGGCAATGTCATAACAATCCAGTTCCATAAAAAGCACACAGCGATGGCAGATGGGAAGCGGGGCAGGATTTCCAAAGATCGTTTTGTTCAGATTTATCCTGTTTCTATTCTGACAAACTGAACAGACACATCTAGCCAACTAATCTTCCAGGTTGCAGCTAACAAAACTCTTTATTTCACTTCAACAATTATGCATTTGCTGTGTAATTTTCTAATGCCCTTTGAACCCTGCCTGTCTCTTATAATCATTTCCCCATTTATGCAGTCCCACATGTACCAGGTGTTTTGATGACTCTCAAGCATGATTCTGCAGTAAAATCTCTGTTAAGCAGAGTGGATGATGCATCACATGGCTCGGGTTTGTCTTCAGCAGAAATCCTGAGTGTCCCACAGTAGTCCATAACATCCCACTGCTTGTCCAGCTCTCAGTGGTAAGTCCAAGCACCCTGTCCAGCAGAGCATCATCCACTGCTTTCTGATACCAGCAAGGCTGAGTTATGCAGGCAGCTGGAGTTAGGTACAGTGCTGCGGATGCAGAGGAGAACTGCAACCCACAAAAAGGAACGTGCAACTCTTGTCCACAGTAGATTGATGGGCCAGTGGTTTAATGCAAGTTTACTAAGGTCCAGATTTGACCGTGGGGGTGTGCTCCAGATAACAACAAGGGTAGGTGCAAAACCCACATGAGCTTAGGACCATTGAGTTAGGAAATTGTAACTCATGGTGGGCAAAAAGAGTGTGGAATCAGCAACAATAATGGATTAGGTTCTTCCCAGGGCACCTGCTGTTTTAAACTCTAAGGTTTTGGCCCATCGCCCTTGCTGGGTGCTGGAAGGGAAGGAGGATGCTTCACTGTTTGCTGCTCTGAGACCCTGCAGACCCCAGCCCTCCCCAGTGCTTGTCCAAGACCAGATCAGGTCTCTGGGCTTAGGGTTTCGTCTCATGGCTTTTGGCACTAATCAGAACAAATGCTGTGAGAATTTCCTAAAAGTGAACCTTAAATTTTGCACACAGGCAAGTGGGCTCCAAAACCTTTAGACAATGTATTTATAGCCTCAAACAATCCTTCTGCACTAACAGGCATACTAGTACTCTAAATTAGAAGGGCTGCTTATAACTCCATGAATGTCTTCTACAGTCTAAAAGCTTTTTAAATGAGGTTCACAACCATTAACAAGGTAAATATATTTGTAGACTTGTTTGGGCAATTACAGTCATTTAAAAAACAATGCATAATAATGGACATGAATCTAATAAGCCATTGCTAATTAAATATATTAATTCCACTTTCTAAAATGAATGCGTCTAGCTGATACGTTACAGCTAGTTTTATTCTGTAAATAATTGAGCAGTGATACATGCAGAATTTGCATCACTAGGCATTGCCAGTGCCCAATAATAGTTGCAATAAATTTGTCCCAGTGGAACCAATCTACTGACTACCAACCAGGTTCTCCTTTTATGTGTCTAATCTACATTTTCCTTTGCTCTGTGAGAAACAGTTGCAGTAGAATGGAGCTGGTTAACCCCAAGATATGGGACACCATTACACACCATTACAAACCATTTGTGAAGACTTCACTTTGAAATGTGCTCTTCTGCCAATTACAATTTGCAGCAGGTACAACACTCCCAGGCTATTGAAAAGCCATTTCTCTGTCCCAGAAGAGTTCATTCAATTTTAGCTGATATTAAGTGTTCAATAGCACAATTTTCTTTCTTTTACTTTCATCCCTTTGGAAAATGTCACCAGTCTGGAGTAAACTAATTGACCACAGACCTTTTGCGGATCCAGGCCCAAAGCAGCCCCATAGGGTGTTGTGAAGTGTCAGCAGCTGCAGAGACACACAGAAAGGCTGAGAGCTAGTCTGGGCTCCCCTGGGCATCCAGTACCTGGCCTTGCATGTGAAATCATAGGATGCAGGATCTGGCTGAACTCCTGGGAGAGGGAAAAAGGGAAGGACACACAGGCTTAAACTTAAGTGTAAGAAAGTTTCCCATCTCAGTCTGACCTGGTGACTCCCAGGCTCCATGTGCAATTGGCAGAGACCCAGGACACTTTGGCAGATCCCGATCTCACCATAAGATCAATAAGATGGGTCAGGTGAATCACTCACTACTTGAGCTCATTTCTTTCTGATGGCTATAAAGTAGAATCATAGAATCATAGAATCATTAAGGTTGGAAGAGACCTC
>NW_008824059.1:1302471-1302831 GCF_000699105.1 Pygoscelis adeliae
GCTCCAGCACCTCGACATCCTTCTTGTAGTGAGGGGCCCAAAACTGAACACAGTATTCGAGGTGCGGCCTCACCAGTGCTGAGTACAGGGGCACGATCACTTCCCTACTCCTGCTGGCCACACCATTTCTGATACAGGCCAGGATGCCGTTGGCCTTCTTGGCCACCTGGGCACACTGTCGGCTCATGTTCAGCCAGCTGTCAACCAGATGCCCAGATACTAGCTCAAATTATGACACTTACCTTTCTAGTGCCTAAAGTCAGGTCACACGAATGTTGTGCTGAGATTCCAGCTGGTGAACAAGCCCGGTACTCAAGGGGTGATAGTCTGCACTGACTTTGCATTCAAAGCTTCCTGCTG
>NW_008824059.1:1302847-1306410 GCF_000699105.1 Pygoscelis adeliae
TGGACAAGGCAAACAAAAAGGACTAGTTTTTTATCTCATTTTTCCTTGGCAAAAATTGAGATGTGATTTCCCCAAACATATATGGTTTCTAGCAGTAACTGCTTTGCAGCTGGAAAATCCCCACTCTGTGCAGCTTTGCACATGTCTACTGTCTCAGACTTTAGCTGTGCAGGAGACATGGGGGCATACACTTGGCTTTGTCGTGCAGGATGCCATGCCCCAGCCCAAGAAAATGCCATCGCTCCAGGCTCTGACCTGCTGCAAGTCCTACAATGACACACAGCTTCCTTCAACCAGAAGAGTTGCATCGCCCCACTCTCTGAAATCACCAGGTCCTGCCATAAAGGGCTGAACACTAATTTCTCAGGAGAAAGTGCCAGCCCCCCAGCATAACCACTGGCAGATGACTTGGAGGATGAACTACCTGGATCCTCAACCCCACCATGGTTCGCTTGCTGCATGGTTTCTGCTGGCACTCAGTGCTTTGCCAAAGGCCAGAGGGCCTTTTTCCTAGATGTTTATGAGGAGCTCACACTCATTTTTTATGTGGGTGCACAGGGAAGCCATGAGCAGCAACAAACACAGTCTGGCTGGTGGGGAGTGATAAAATGTGAGAGAGATCACCCTGGCCTGAAAGAAAAGTCATTCTGAAAAAATGTGGCCACTTTTTGCATAAAGAACCCTGACTTCTCACTTTCCCCAGTCTCCAGCTAAATCTCAGGTCCAAGCAGCAATTCCCTAATCGGAGGGTGGTATGTGAACACCAGAGAACTGATGGCCACAGGGGTCCTCTGCCTTCAGGAGCAAAACTCTGCTTGCAAGAGGAATTTCTTTGGTTCAGAAACACTTACCTGCTTTTTTAAACCCTTGTGTTTACTTTAGTTTGGGGCCAGTGTTGGGTTTTGTGGAGAAGGAAGTGTTGGGGCTGCAGCAGACTTGGGGAAGTGTTGAAGCCAGGATGAAGGAGAGGGGTTAGGACTGAAGGTGCTGTAGGGAAGGAAAGCAGCCTCAGGGCTGGGCCTGGAGACTGGTCTCATGAGACTTGTTTCAATGATGGAAAAGTCACTTCACAGGGTCTCCAGCTTTCCCTAAAAATGAGCAACTACATGGGCCCCCACTGCCAAACTGCCCTGAACTGTCCTACTGCTCTATTGCCCTGCTGCTGCAGCTGCACAGCACTGCTCAGCTACCCCAGCTGCCAGCCCTGCCTGCCCTGCCTGCCCTGTTCCAGATCAACCTCAGTTCTGCCTTGGATGTCGTCCAAAGTGCTGCAGCTCCACCAGCCCTGTAGTCTCAGCATTGGGCTGTGCAGGCTTTGGGGACGGGGTTCTTCGCTGCTCAGTTCCTTCCACTCAAACAAGGGCAAAGAGTGGGAAGGAAGGTGCACACTGGAAATGCCAAGTGGGCAGCTATCTCCAAGAGCTCACAAACAGAAAATGTTCACCTTTGGCTAATGCATTGCTTGTAATGAATAGCCGGGCCAGCTGTATTTAATTGCCTGGTTTAAGCAGATATGGCTGGAAAAATCTCACACCTGTCAGATTTTTTTCTGCCCCTAAAGCATCAAATTATTCACTATCCTCTTGTAGCATTTTGCAGCCAACGTTTTCCTGTGATGATTTTCAAAGGATGAAGAATGAGCACCCTGGTGACATTTCTAGTATCTATAAATATCTCCCCACTACCCTGCCTCCCTGACTGGTGAATTATGCAGGAAGATATATATAATGAAACAATCGGATCCATTTTGTTGTCAACATCCTATTCTTCTTCAGCTGGCAAGAGAACAACCCAGGCTGTTGCTCTGGAAAGAGCAAGCAGTGCCTGGGGAATTACTGAACTTAACCTTTCCTGTAGGTATGGGGGCACATTGGAGGGCAACACTGAGCAGAGAAAGGCCCTAGTATGCTGAAAAAAGGAAGATGGGTTTTAAAAGAGAAGAAGTATGGAGTTTAGGATAGTAACAGTCTCCAGAATGGCAGGAATTCCCACATACAGGGTACTGAGAAGCTTGTGGTAAAAGAAGCATTGAAGAAATACCAAAGGACTAATCCAGCAATGTTATCTGGAGCACAATGCACTTACTATACATTCTGGTCCTGCTTTTATGTGTTTAATTCATCAGTGCTCTCTTTATGCAACTAAACCTCCTGCATGGTGACATACATGGAGAATTTAATGCACCCAAATTTGCAAAGCTGTGGGAAGTGACCAGTTTACATTACATATCTAATTGGGAGGTTTTCATTTAAATTGGCAGGGATTTAATTTAATAGCATAGCTTTCCCTAGCTAACAGACCTCCTCTAGCCAAATACTCATTAAGTTGGTTAGTCTACAGAATCTGTTACCTCATTTGTGAGTTAAGAAGCATTTTAAAATAGGAAGCTTAAGACAGCTCTCTCCCTCGCATTAGATATGCGCAGATGTCTTTTGCTAAGCCATAACTAGCTTCTTCGTCATTAATTTTTGGGGGCTGTGCCTTGGAGACACCGCCGGTCAATTAAACAAAGTTCTTACCAGAAAGTTTTCCCACCTTACCTTGGTCCAGAAGGTCGTTGTTCTCCAGGACTGCAAAGACAAGGATTTTGCATGTCCTCATTCCCAGAGGAAGACAGCTGCTGTGTTGCTCACACCAAGAGAGTTACAGTGGATCTCCTGCAAAGCCTGAGGACTTTATCCTCCTACATTACTCTGGGTAGGAGGGCAATACACTGGAAAGCTGATACGCTGGACTGGCAGACAGTTGACCATGTCCCCATCAGTGTGTGCTGAGGCCACCCATAAAGCTGTTAAGTTTGATATGAGGCTGAGAAACCAAACACTACCCACAGAAATGCTGTCGTGGTTTAACCCTGGTAGGCAGCCAAGCACCACACATCCACTGCTCACTCCCTCCCAGTGGGATGGGGAAGAGTGTCAGAAGGGTAAATGTGCTAGAACTCGTGGGTTGAGATAAAGACAGTTCAATAGGTAAAGCAAAAGCTGCATGCACAAGCAAAGCAAAAGAAGGAATTCATTCATTCCTTCCTGTTGGCAGGCAGGTGTTCAGCCATCCCCAGGAAAGCAGGGTCTCATCACGCATAACAGTTACTTGGGAAGATAAATGCCATAACTCCGGATGTCCCCTTCTTCCTCCAGCTTTTATTGCTGAGCACATCATATGGTATGGAATATCCCTTGGGTCAATCGGGGTCAGCTGTCCCGGCTGTGTCCCCTCCCAACCTCCTGTGCACCCCCAGTGTACTCACTGGCAGGGCAGTGTGAGAAGCAAAAAAACCCTTGATGTGGTGCAAGCGCTATTCAGCAATAATGAAAACATCCCTGTATTGTCAACACTGTTTCCATCACAAATCCAAAACAGCACCATGCAAGTTACTATGAAGAAAATTAACTCTGTTCCAGACTTTCCTGGTTTCGGCTGGGATAGAGTTAATTTTCTTCCCAGTAGCTGGTACAGTGCTGTGTTTTGGATTTAGGATGAGAATCATATTGATAACACACCGATGTTTTAGTTGTTGCTGAGCAGTGCTGACACTAGTCAAGGACTTTTCAGCTACTCCT
>NW_008824059.1:1306610-1307152 GCF_000699105.1 Pygoscelis adeliae
AATTATTAAACTGTTTTTATCTCAACCCATGAGTTTTCTCACTTTTATTCTTCTGATTCTCTCCCCATCCCATCGTGGGGGGGCTGAGTGAGCAAGTGGCTGTGTGGTGCTCAGTTGCTGGCTGAGGTTAAACCACGGCACAGTCAAAAACAGTACAGCTCCACACATCCATCTTTTCAAGGCTCTAATTACATCCTTAACTAAAGCAAGACCTTCAAGAGTGGCAGGATGCAGGTGAGAGGGGTTAAAGGTGATCAAAATGTGAACCAGCTCCTTGGCAACAAGTTGAGTCATCTTTTTCTCCATCTCCCAGCATCAGGCTCTCCCCAAGTCTCAGTTTAATAGAAAGCTGGAGGAGTCCTTGCGAGCATCCTCCTTGCCCATAAGTGAATGGCACCCAGGGCTGTGCAGAGGTGCCCTGAACACAGGAGCATTTCGCAGCAGGCCAGGGAAGGGTGGTAGTATATGGTTGTCGTGCTCAGCTGGCAACTGAGCACCACACAACCACTCACTCACTCACACCCCCCCTGCAGTGGGATGGG
>NW_008824059.1:1307184-1307598 GCF_000699105.1 Pygoscelis adeliae
TTGAGATGAGAACAGTTTAATAATTGAAATAAAATAAAGTAAAATAGGAAGAAGAGGAAGAGGAAGAAGAAGAGGAAGAGGAAGAAAGAAGAAGAAGAAGAAGAAGAAGAAGAAGGAGAAGAAGAAGAAGAAGAAGAAGAAGAAGAAGAAGAAGAAGAAGAAGAAGAAGAAGAAGAAGAAGAAGAAGAAGAAGAAGAAGAAGAAGAAGAAGAAGAAGAAGAAGAAGAAGAAGAAGAAGAAGAAGAAGAAGAAGAAGAAGAAGAAGAAGAAGAAGAAGAAGAAGAAGAAGAAGAAGAAGAAGAAGAAGAAGAAGAAGAAGAAGAAGAAGAAGAAGAAGAAGAAGAAGAAGAAGAAGAAGAAGAAGAAGAAGAAGAAGAAGAAGAAGAAGAAGAAGAAGAAGAAGAAGAAGAAGAA
>NW_008824059.1:1315330-1337142 GCF_000699105.1 Pygoscelis adeliae
AAGCTGAAAAGTCCTTGACTAGTGTCAGCACTGCTTAGCAACAACTAAAACTTGAGCATGTTATAAACATTATTATCATACTAAATCAAAAACTCAGCAATATACGAGTTACTACAAAGAAAATTAACTCTATCCGAGCCAAAACCAGGACAATGGTATGTGGTGACAGAAAAGGAGTGACTGTGGTGCCTGCTGGAAGTTTCTTGGGGTATGGCATGCAACACACCCATTACTTACAAGCACTGCAACACATGAAGTACAGTAGAGCTCAGAGGGGAACATCAGCATTGTTGCTTCCTGGGTTTTGGCTTTCTGTTTGTTAGGTGATTTCATACTTTCCTGCCTCTTTAGGATGCTCTAGCTGAGGAACAAATAGTCTGTTGAAACCTCTGATTTATAGGCCTCTCTGGAAAGCTTTCTCTGTAGAGCTTTCGAGTGATGCTGGTGGGTTCCTGTTCATTGAGACATAGCAATGGGCTTGGCCCAGGTTTTGGAGGAACCTTTCACAGGATTCCTGAAATGCTCTTCAAGGTGTCTTAGTGACATATGGCAGGACAGAGTGGGCTCAGTACAGTACAGCAAGTAATCCCCGGATACCCTTTGTGGTTTGTGCATGAGCCTCTTACCCATATTCCTTGCAAGATCCACTCCACCAACTCGAGCACCGCACAAGCACCACAGCTGCATTTCAGGCCAATAAAGCATCTTGTACTGCTGCTGCTTGTCCCAGCAGCAAATACATTGCTGGGCGACCCAGAAGACATGGTACATGGGAAACACTGCCCTTGCCAACCCACTACTCTTTCCTGCCTACTGGTGTGCAAGGAGTCTTGTGATGCTGAGCTCCAAACTCAGCTGGGAAGCATAGTTTCTAACCTGGAGGTAGATCTTTCTCCCATGGTTGCAGTAGCCATACCACAGGCTGATCAAGTCCAGCTCACCTCATTTAAGAAGCCTAGAGGTTAAACATCTTGGTCTGAGCCCCTCAGTCCATTTCTTCACAGTGAGAGGGGAAATGTGAGCCAGACCTGACCCCTCCTTAATAACCAGTGCAGGATAAGGTGGGAGGACCAATTCCCTCATGGAGTATCAGGTCAGCTTGAGGTGACTCACTTAGATCTGCAGGTCTCACCAGGCTGCAGACTTCCACCCTATGAACCCCACGGCCGCCTGAAAACAGGATCCTGGAAGTTTCAATGCCACCATGTAGGCAGTGGGAACAGAGTTGGCTGGTGAGCCTCCCCTTTCTCCAGTTGGTGCTAAATATCTGAGCCCATTCAGGGCCAACTCTGGCAAGTGGGGACCTCTCAAGATGAGGCAGTGTTTGCCGAGGTACTCATTGACTTTGGGGATTCATCTGGGTAACAGGGTTTGCAGTGTTCCCAAAGGAGGGTCACAGTCCCTGCTGGAGACCTGAGTCTGGTCGTGAGATTGTAACCTGGCATTGGGTTAGGGTGGGAAATTTTGGGGGTGCTCATCAGTGCTAATTCCACTGAGACCAAATCCTCTGCACGTTTGCCATCTTCCCCTTCCCTCCTACACAGCCTCCCTGCTGACACACAGGCTGATACCTGCAGCGAGCTCAGAGATGGCAGTGAACCCCACAGATGAAAAACCCATGGCTGCTTGCATGGTGAGGGGCGGGAGGATACTGTGCACCATATGAGGAAGAGAAACAGCAAAGGCAAGGTCCCGTGCTGTGCAATGAAGCACTGCAGACAGCACGAAGAGTGCAGCACAGCTCCATTTCCCCAGGCAACCTTACTTCTCACATTTCCTAGCTGCCAAGTGCTCAGCTTCTTCAGTCCAGAGCAATGCTCTCTGTGTCTGGCTCATTAAGATAATGAGCACCCCAGTCATCCCTCTCTGTGCTTTCTGCTCTAGAAACACATCAGTTCTCACCCACTGCATTCGTAATTATAAGTGCAACTATCCAAATGGCTGCATTTGTCTCACCTGGCCCTGCATGCACTCTCCACACAGTGAGCAAACCTGTGATACAGGCCTCCAGGCAATTTTCAGAGACTAGTCCAGGAATAATGATTTTTATTAGTAAATTTCTATCATTATGAAATATCCTTCTTAAATAATCCCTGTGCTGTATTTTTACTGTTGATTACATTAAGCACATTGGATATTCACACTATTTTCAATGTTTCTAAAATTTACAGGAATATTAGCAAGAAACAGTCCATATCCACAACACCTGCTGATCCCTCTACTTTCGACATTAGACATATGACAAAGAAACACTCATGAATAGAAAAGAATCAGGTCTAAAGGATTTCACAGTTTACTGAACTATCCAAGGATATTGGAGAAGGCCACTGACTTTAAAACTACTTTGAATCACAAAAGAGAAATAAACATTAAATTCCGATTTGAGCTTAGCACTCTCTGTGTGTGGAAGATCTGGCTGTGGGTTGGGATCTTCCAGCGCTCCAGTGCAGCAGTGTAGGAATTACAGGACATTGATTTACAGCAGCCAAGAATCTGGTCCATGCGCTGCTCTGCAACTCTGTCACTTCCTTGCAGGCTCTGTTTAGGCTAAGTGCCCAGTACTCAGAGAGATGGAGCTTGGCTTCAATCTCCGGATATTATTTTTTTAATTGTCTGAGAAAGACATTGTTAGGCATTTGCAAATGAGGTGCTCTGCTAGTGTGCCTAGATCTGTAGCAGCAATGCCACGCCAGCGAGCACCCACTTGGAAGGATTTTCTCTAGTTTTAAGGTTAAAAGTCCACACATAAGTTGGCCCTCTTTGGCGTGTTTTGTATACAGGACATGGGTACATATTACGGATATCTTGTTTGTCGGCAGGAATGGCTTTGATGAAAATGACAGGCATGGCCGGGGTCAGCTCCTTGAGCCTGGAATCTGTGATTATCCCAGTCTACAAAGGAAAGAAGACAAAGTCTTAGTTAGACTTCCAAGACATCCATCAGCTGTACCCCAATACGCATGATCCTCTGTAATGTTTATACAAGCCGGACTTATTGGGTAAGTGCAAGCCATCTTTCCTGAGATCAAGGGCATGGATGAGTCTATTTGAGGTAAGGAGGGTCTGGATCAAACACCTCTCCTGTTTCATCAGAAGCTTCCCTCAAGTGTAGCTTTTTCCAAGGGGCGGGTACAGATGCCTGCTCTCACCAGATGCCCAAACTCACACACACCTGAGCTGGACTTTGCAGGGGAACAATGTTCCTGGCTATGTCCAGCCACATCATCCTTGTGCTGCTCTTGTCAAGGTTTTGCCAGACCAGAACCACCTCGTGGGAAGCATTGCTTGTGCTAGGACCAACTGTGGACACCTTAACAGGGCTCAGGATGGAGAACAACACTAGAAGATTGGATTTAAAGAGAGGAGAAGAGTCTAAAAGGCACCAAGTAAGTCTGCCACCACACCACCAAAATTTGAGCATGACCTGGGATACACTTGTCTGTGCAATGAATGCACTCAGTGTTGTGTGTGGCCCCAAACGGCACCACAGGCTTGTTTCCACTCTCACAGGTGCTCACACCAACAAAGGGAATTCAGAAGGATTATTTCTGAGGGAATATTATCATTAAATAACAAGTCCACATTATCCTTTTCAAAGCAATGCTCTCGCTCAGCAGGTTGCCCGACCCAGGAGAAGGACAGTATGCTGTCAGGGCATGAAATTAATGGCTTGTTTCTCTTATTTGGGTCTCTCTGGTAATTTGTGTTTCTCTTTCGAACAATAAAATGCCCTACACATCAATCAATTTCCAGGAAAACCTGCAAAATTGCTTAATGGAAGCTAAAGAGACCAAATGAAAATACAGAAACAGAAATAAAACTTCTCAGTGCTAAAGAAACTGCCTCTCACTGCAGCTTAGCTTCACATATCATTATTATTTCAAATGCTCTTAGATCAGACTTGTGGGATGAGATTCAACCTCTCTAGTAGTTTATTTAGTTCTGCAAATGAGTGAAGAAAAATAAGCCCTCTTGCGACACACCTAGGTTTAATTGTACTAATGCCGTCTGTTATACTAAGCTGTGATAAATCCAACTCTGACTTAGGATTTGATAGTTCCAACGTGCTGAACAAGCATTACATAATTCTTACTATACCTTGCAAAGAAGCTATTTATCAAGCATTATTATGTGCTCTTTTTAAATCCACATCTTTCATTTCTGAGGCTGGAATTTGATCAGATCTCTTTTTTTATTGCTGACAATTTTTCAGATCAAATTTCCAAGATATATTCTACATATTTCTGGGTTAACAAAAGCTGAAATCTTCCTGAGGTATCTCTGTGGAACATATCATTGTGTTATGTCTGGGCTGATTTGCATTTGCATTTTTTATCGCTCTCATCATCAGAAATTAATTCTACTCTGAAAGCAATTTTCCCTAACTACTGGCACAGCACACCTGGTAAAAAGCCACTGTTCTGTGCTCAGGGAGCTCAGGCCTCAGATCCTAAAAAAGTCTTCGCTTCTGCTTGTCCTGGCTTCTCAACAGGCAATTTGAAGAGTGGTCATATTACACCGCCACACGTCGATGGGTCCAAAGACACAAAACAGCTGTCACAAGCCAGGGATGCTAATAGATGGGCGCGAATACAAACGCAGCAAGCCAATACCCCCTCCCACTCAACTGCATTTTGAGGTGTTACTGGCACAGACACACCTGCACCACAGCTAATTTAGGGTCAGTTGGCTTAAAGACCTTCAGTATGGCTTGACTGTCTTTCAGATAGAGTTGCCTCTGTTTGCAGGGAAGGGGAGTCTGGTGATCTGACCAGCAGTGTAACCAGCAGGGAACATCATTCCAAGGCGGTCCAGAGATTGCTGGGGTTAGTGGCTTCAACTGGACATGGGGAACAAGAAAAGAGCCATCCATGGAGCACGCAGTGGAGAAGACCTAATGATGTGCTGTCCAGTAAAGCCAAATGAGAGATGATTTTTTATCGCTAAGTAATTTAAGAGTTGAGATACAGATGGAAAAAGGTTTGTCAAGTTATTAATTTTTCAGAACAACCATAAATAAGAGACTGGATGTTCACAGCACAATTTGCAGGTGTCCCCTTTATGGCTGCATTGTAAGTTTATCACCGGAGAGCTCAGCTTGAGCCACATCCTCCTCTCCCTCTCATAGCTCACAAATACATGGGCATTACTGACAGCTGGCATCTGAAGGAAAAGGCTTCATATGCTGTCCCAGCTCACCCCTCCAGGAAAAATTTCAGTCATCTCTGATGCGTGAGGTTTGATGTACCTGGTGCCTCTGCAGAAGAACGTGGCAAGCTGTGATGTTTGGGACTGTAGCACCAGAACTGGGCTGTGCCAGGGCTGGGTTGCACACTGATGTTGTTTTCATCTGCATCGGCTGCTGGGAGCATCTCAGGTAAAAATGAGTGGTGTGCAACTGTTCCCAAAGATATTGAGCTACTTGAACCGTCAAATAAATGTGACTGTTCCTTGCCACACAGATCTGCCCTTGTAAGCCTCTCTACTGGTTTAAGACTTGTGCTTTACATAGGACTAGCTTTAAAAAGTACACAGAAACTGTAGCTGGTGTAGCTTGAAGGAGGCACGATACCCTCAGTGTTAAGCCACTGCTCAGCACATTGTGCCCTGACTCTGCACCTCTTCCAAGGACAGGGTGGTGTGCTGACTGCACCTGGCAAAGCTTTGTGTGGCACATGTGGCACAAAACCCACCTCTGCCCTTGTCCTGTCCTGCTCCAGTACCCTTGGTGAGTAGCAGGGCACATACTTGGCATCAAACTCTCCATTGCTGGGAGCAAGAAAGCCAGGAACCAGTCAGCAACCTCCCATGGCTTGAGATAAAATGTCTCATAGTGTCACAAGTCAAACTCTCTCGCTGAGTCCCACTGACTTTAACAGTGCTAAAGCAACAGATCATTTGGACCCAAAATAACCTGCTTCGTTCCATTTCATCTAATAGCTGCCTGCTGGAATGTTTTATAAATTTAAGACACCCAAGGGCAAACATAAATGTTTAAATAAATAGAAAAATCTGAGTAACAGAACATAGAGGGACTTTTTCCTTTTTGGGAGGCACAATCTAAATATGAAATATTCTTTTAAAAGTGGAGGTGTTCCCCAGAGGAGTTCTTCTAAACATGACCTGCCATTCTTATCAGAGGATTAATTTGGAAGGAGTATACAACCCAAAAGAGCTCTGCACCTGTTTTAAAAATGCTGCATCCATTAATATATACTGGTACTCACTGGATTACAGGTAAAATGAATAGTTCCACTGGGTGGAAATGATATTTCAGTGTGAGCAGCAACATATGAAAATATTATTTTCCTTTCTGAAATAAATTGAAGCATGATATCCAGAGATTATGAATGGTTCTATAAATGTAATTGCTCAGTATCTTTCAATCGTAAGGAAAATGTAACCAGAAAAACACATTTATTAAAGTCTGGATGGTCTCTGAAGACAAGCCTCATTGCTGAATGCAATCACCCATACAAGTTATTGGAGACAGGCAGAGGGGAGAAGCCATGTGTTTCCCAAAAGATTTCTGACTTTGCACCACCAAAACTTCCCACTCTTCACTTCCATTGCCACTTGGGGATGGGTAAAACCTAGGCAGAACTCAGCCATTTTGACCATTATATTTTCTAGTAATGGTAGTAATGATGGTAAAGGAAAACATAACAGCAGTCACTGGAATCTGTTTTTAATGGAGTATTCCATATGCAAGACCAGGGTTTTTTTTAAACTTTCTCTGTACTGTTGTGTCCAGCTGATTTGTATCAGCTTAAAATGTCAGGTTTTGAGGGCAACTGAAATCCAGTGCTCCCTGTAGTAAGGGGTTGTAATCTCCAAGAATTGCAAGGGGTTTTGTATAGCAGCCACACCAAAGGCTTAGACAAGGGAATAGGCAGGGAACTGTAGGACCAGGGCTTGGGAAAAGGACTGGGCTGCTCTCTGTTCTGCTACTGTGACTTCTGCTATTAGCAGAGCCAAAACCAGCGAGGCAGGAGATCTGACCTTATATCCACGTGAGATCTTTACTGCAACCTTCTGACAGAGCCTTTGCCAATGTTCCTGACTGCCTGTGGCTTTCCAGACCCAATGCACACATCAACCCTTTTCCAAAGAGAAAATGGAGCCTTGACCTTCCCAAGGATTTGTGATAAAATGCACATCAGATGGATGCCATCAATCAGTGAGTTCAAAGCTTTGCCTACTTTCCTATCCTTTATGGAAAACTATTTCAGAGAGGGAGCAGAAAAATAGGCAGAGAGTATTAGATCTGAATTGCAAGGTCAGGCTGGGATATGGTATATAACAGGCATGGCCTCTCTCCTCAGCATCCTACCACCGAGCCCCACAACAGGTAAAGGAGGATCTGCAAGGTTAAGACTCTAAAGAGCTGCCTCTGAAATAAAAGTCTCTTCCTGCGAGAGGGTAAACTTGACACAGATAAGTAAGTTCTGGGTGACCCACTTTGATCAGCCTTCACTCTCTCACAGATCACTGGCAGCAGGAGCATTGCACTGACTGCCCAGAGTAAGAGCTGAATGAATCACTGTCGTTTAATTCTCACACACAGCACAAATTGGGAGTCATGGTACCACAGGCCAGGCAACTCGGAGGAGCAAGCCCAGTGGGGATTTGTCAGCCTAATGGCTCTTGCTCCACAGACTGCACTCCTAACAGCTGACAACTGTCAGAAGGAATGACGGGGACAATTGTGCTCTTCTGGGATGCTGCTTTGAGAGGTGCACTGCAAGAGGAGTGCTGAGAGCTACACAGGCAGGAAATAGCAAGTGTACACATTTTCCTTCAGCTGCCCGGTTGGAGGGTCTGGTTCTCACCTTGGTTGCCCTGAGGCTGACTGTGCTACAGGTGAAATGTATTGGGCCACATCCAGAAGGGGAAAGAAGAAAAACAAGGGCCACCTACACTGTTTGTTTGTTTGTCCAGGATCAGCCTACCTCCCCTTGGTGAGTCATCAGCCTGAGTCTGCATTGACCATACAGGTTAGACTTTCGTGTAAGCTGTATTTGCCGCCCTAAAGGGTTGGCTAAAGGTTGTGATTAAATTTTGGCCACAAGCTCTATCTATGCAGATGACATCCTGCAGCACCCAACAGTGGAAGGACAGTGGTCTGGATTTGGCACATCCCAGCCATTCAGCTCTGGGGACATGTAGGAAATCGGAGTCGTCTCCTTTCTCCTCACTGCTGCTAAACAACTGACAGAGTAATGACAATGCAAAGGTCTGGCATGGCACTTTTGGAGGCAGCAGCGAAATCACAACCATGCGAAGATGCAGGGACAATACAGCTCTGAGGGGACCTCATGTTTTTTATCTGTAGTAACACCATAAGTACCCATCACAGTTTAGTCAATGTACACTGAGGTTGAGATTCACCTTGTAAACACTAGATGTATCAGTCCAGGTTGGCTACCCTGAACTCCCTCCACAGCCATGAAACAGACAACTCCAAAGGGTGATTCATCTGACCACCTTGGATACCCACTCTAGGCTGCAGAAGAGAGGCCTGTCTTTCACATCTTTCCCATTTCTGGCAGCTCAAATCACTATTTTAGATGAGCGCCCGTCTGGGCTGAGAAGTTCCCCAGGGTACAGTACCAAGCAATAAGGGCATAACACCCATGGTTTCTGTCTCATACAAGAGCCCTTGGTGAGCTCACCTGTGCATCCCAGCGTGCACCCTCCATGAACAAACCGTGGACATATGCCCCTTCCCGAGGAGGACTGGCAAAATCTTCTCTGTTCTTTTTTGTCACATCGCATTGCAAGGTCATCTTGTCCAAAGGCCACTCGTTCTTTCGGGCTGTGGACTGCATGATGGCTGTCAGGAAAGACTGGGGATTGAAGAAGCCAGCAAGCCACACTGCGGAGGGTAAGGAAAAGTCTCCTGTCCAGGCTTCCAGCTCCTTGATGCGAGTGAGGAGGTCAGCAAACCATGTGCCCAGGCTAGCTGTGGAAGGATAAGCCCTCTTTATCCAGGACTCAGGCACTGTGTCCAAGAAGAGGGCATTCTGCAAGTTCTCCATGTCACTTGTCATGGTCAGTTCTCCCTAAGTGAGAAAGGGTATAATTAGCACTGATAACTTTTTAACCTGAACAAAGCCTGCTTGAAAGCAGAGGCTGAGCTAGGAAGTGTGGAAGAGCATGTCACCCTACACAGTCACAAGTGTTCATATGCTGTGAATTTCTTCATGAGTTTGGGGTTTTCATTAACACCTTCTATTGCATATTCCTGCACCTTCCCTACTGTAAAAATACTACTTGGAGGAAAAGATGTGTAACAGAGTGACAGCGAGCATGGTTGTCCCTCAGTTGTCCCACTGTTGTTTCTGTTTTCTCTCATTGACTGAAGATCTTTGCAGGGCAGATTTTCAGATGTGCAAAGCTGTTCTCACGCTGCCAGGGCAGGATACTGGAGTCCCTGGTGATCTACTCCAAAACTGTCCAAATGTTTGTTATGTCAAGTCCTATCCCGCTCCTCTCCTCCCCTTCCCCTCACTCCCCTCATCCTTTATTACTTTGAAGTGCAAGTCTTTCTTTTTGACTTCACATGTTGTCTGCAAATGTAATCACAGTTTCTTTCACAGCAGGGAAACACAGAACAAATTAAGATATGATTCAGCCAAGTGAGAGATAGAGAGAGGTTTGGCTTTTCCTTTATCCAGCAATTAATTATTTTTAAAGCTTTTAGAAACCTGTATCAGTTTTTCCCAGGCAGGAGAAGAGCTGGAACATCACTGCATGGCCAAAAAGTGCTTCTGCACAGCGATAACAGCATCCCTCTTGAACCTCTGGTACTCTGCAGAGAGTCCCCAGTGTCTGCTAGTCTAAAATTAAAAAAAAAAAAAAAGCCAAAATTACTTAAAATCTAAGCAAGAGATGCCTGGATGGTACCAATGCTGAAAGGACAGCTAAGAGAAGCCATTAAGAGATGCAGCAGTTTGTGCAGCAGGTTGCGCACAAACATGGACAGGGCTCGCAAACTCTGCTCAGGGCAGCGTACACTTGGTTAGCAATGGTGGTGACATGCCATGGGGCATTCTCCCTGGCACCACCTGGAGCAACTGTCCCTGGCACAGCAGAGGTCTCAGCTCGGACCAAGCTCCTGATGGAGGCTGCAGTTCATCATGTCTGCGACTGCAGGCAGTGCCTGGAGCCTCTCACTGAGCGTGGGGTTGGGAGACTGTCTCCTTGCCTGTAGAAGATGTGCATTGGTGGAGGACCTGTGCCACCAAGTAAAGGATCTCCAGGAGGAGGACAGCAAGCTGTTTAACATCAGAGATGATGAGAAAAAGACCAACTGGATCTTCTCTGAAACCCTGCAGATGCAAGAGGAGCCTCAGCTCCCAACAGTGTCAAAGGAAGGCAGGCAGAGTCTGTGCCTATCTGCTTGGGAAAGGGAGACTCCCGTGATGGTGAAGGCTGGAAGCTTGTGACTACCAGCAACAGGAGCAAGGCTTCAGTTTCCCCTGCAGATCTGCAGCTACAGAATAGGTTCAGTGCCCAGGTAGGAGACGAGGGGTTGGGAACTCTGTCCATCAGAGCATCTATGCTGATGGAGGCTGAGCCATGCAGCAGCACAGGAAAGATCAGTGAGTGACAGTAGTAGGTGACTCCCTGCTGCAGAGGACAGAGACCCCCATCTGCCAACCTGTGTTGCTGTCTGGGGACATTTACTGCATGCTGAGAGCTTGGATCCAGGACACTGTGGAAAGACTGCTGAGGTTTGTCCAGCCTTCAGACTATTACCCCTTTACACTCTTCCACAGGGCCACCAATGATACCCAAAGATGGGTATGCTGCCATTCAGAGGGACCTGGACAGGCTGGAGAATTGAGCTGAGAGGAACCTCATGAAGTTCAACAGAGGGAAATGACGAGTCTTGCACCTGAGGAAGAATAACCCCATGCACCAGTACATGCAGGGGACCACTGAAAGAAGTTGCAGGAAAGGACCTAGGAGCCCTGGTGGACAAGAAGCTGACCATGGGTCAGCAATGTGCCCCTGCAGCAAAGAAGGCTACCAGCATCCTGGGCTGCATTAGGAGGAACATTCCTAGCAGGTTAATGGCAGCACTCTGCTCAGCACTGGTGAGGCCACATCTGGCAATCTGGGTCCAGTGCTGGGACTGTCCAGCCTCAAGAAGAGATGCCTCAGGGAGGATCTTTTCAATATCTATAAATATCTGATGGTAGGAAGTAAAGAAGATGGAGCCAGACTCTTCTCAGTGGTGTCCAGTGACAGGACAAGAGGCAATGGGAACAACTTAAAATACAGAACATTCAATTGACACACAAGTACAAACTTTTTTCCTGTGAGGGTGGTTGAACACTGGAACAGGTTACCCAGAGAGGCTGTGAAGTCTCTATCCTTGGAAATTTTCAAAACCCAGCAGGGCATGGTCCTGGGCAACCTGCTCTACCTGACCCTGCTTTGAGCACAGGGTTGGACTAGATGATCTCCAGAACAACTAATCTGTGATTCTGTGATACTCAAGCCAAGCAGTCTGCTAAGACAAAAACTTGCAAATGCAGGCTCAGCTTCTACAGGTACGTAATGCCCTTCACAATTTAAATCTTTGCATGCCCCATGCTGAGCTAGAGGGGTACAACACACTATAGCAGTTTGGAGACTTGTAGTTAATGTTGATCACTGGTTTCCATTACAAATACTTACATTTGTCCTCTTATCATTTTGCCAAAATTTATCTGACTTACAATTTCTCTTTGCCTCAGGCTGAGTGTTTTTGGAAAGATTAACTGAAATCAGTTGAGCTGTTCCTGAGAATGAGGGTGAGGGAATTGGGTCAGTCTATTCACATTAAAAAATTCCAACTGTTCTTTCAGAGGACTTCAGTGCCTCCAGCCATGAGGTCAGCAGAGGTGCCCTTTACTGGGGTCACAAAAATCTATGAAGCTTTAGCAAAAGTTGAAATCCGCTTAAAGCAACCCCAACACACGTTTAGCAATGCTTGTCAGAGTCCAGCAGCTAAAAATCTTTGCAGTTTATTCCTATGCTGACCATGCCCTGCAGATCACACTGGCAAGCTACAGGAGGACAAGATCACAGCTAGACACCCAGCCAGACCATGGGAGAGCAGCAATGAGTGCCCTTGTTGATGGCCCGTGCTGCACCTGGCACTAACAAGTGGAAGCAGGGTCAGTGCTGAGTGATCAAGACTTAGGGCAAACAAGCATGCCGGCGCTTTTGGGTTAGCAAGCATTTTCTCAAAGGAAGTACACTGCAAAGAGACCAGAGACTCCCAAGCTTGGAAGACAACTTGTCATCGGAACAGGAATCCTCTGAGCTAACCACGCCGTTGCAAATGCAACACCCAGAGCTGCTGCATGACAGGTAAAACAAAGGGCTTGAATGCACATCTACCCCACACACTGTGTCTTATCAAAGGGAGGAAGGGTGTCAGCTGAATTCAGGCACTGGAAATGTACACTCTAGCACTTCTGGCTTTTTAGCAACACTCATCTTTTCTTTTTTTTTCCCCTCCCCCCCGAAAGTTTCTAAACATCCACAATAAAATTCATTTTGTCTGGCAATAAGCAAGGGCAGTACTTCAAGGGGATGTGTCTCCCCAGCACCCACCAATTCAAATCAGAGCTGAGAGCGCTTTTGTACTGCCCCCATGCCTGGAAACCACTGCAGCCCTGGGATCCCCATTCAGAGTTGCCCCCCAGAGATCTGTGGTTTCCCATGCAGAAATCCCCTCCCAGGGAAATGTTCATCTCTCAACAGGATGGACTGGTACAAGGCATTATTAAACCTCTTCTCCAAAGATGACTTGTTAAAAGTAGTAAGATTTTAAAAGGCAGCAAACATCTGAACCTGCTGCATTTCCCCATGGAGAACAGATTTCTGGTGGACAGAGAAAATCTTGTGTAAAAAGGTTTTAAGATATTTTTATTTTTTTTTAACACTCTTAAAGCTAAAAGCAACAAATAGGTTTAAATGAGAAGGTGGAAGCAGGACTATTTGCAATTAGTCCTAAAACATGAGGAACAACCGTAACCACCTTTCAAAATATACATCACCTTCTGTCATTTCATGTGAGCAGGGACCAGGTAAGTCTCTGCCCGTAAATCATCTCATTATTTCTATTCAACGATTTTACATTTGTAGGGAATCTCAAAATGATGGGTTACCTGGTAGAAGATCTTTAAAGTCCTGGGTTTGACCCAAGCACAAGGGTCAAACACAAATTAAAGATTTCTCATTTTGGTATTTGCCATGAAGTGACAAAGGAATACAAAGGCAGCGCATGCCCTGTGCATTTCCTCTTAGGCACCTGAGATGTTTCACTTTATCTATAACACACTTTAAGACAATTTACTGACCCACAATTAAAGCACACACAACAGAAAAGCATGGCCATGTCTAATCAGAGGATCTGGTAATGAGCTTTACAAGGCTGTCAATATGATTTGACCTCCTCAGGGGGCAGTTGCCATGGTTTTTTTATTTAATAACTTCTGTTGGCACATGAACTCTGAAGTATCACTGTGGTTCCTTCTTCATTCATTATCACATGGGTCATCATCTGCCATCCCAGGAGACTTAGACCCTGAGAGGACCTATTCAATAGGCTGGTCTCTGGCTAAAGCCATGGCAAGACCATGCAGGAAGAAAAAAAGTCTGAGGGGAAAAGTACTGCACTGGTCACAGCAGGACACTGAGAATCACAAGGCCTTCTAATAGTGACAGTCAGAAGTATTTTGTGCTCCTGGAAAGGTTTTAAAGCGAGTAAAAATATTGCAAAATGCGTGCAAGCAGTCAAATTGATTTAAAGACATAACCCTCATGATCATACGTCCTGTCTAGTTTTACTTTCAGGAAACAAATGAATTAGCAAATATAATTCTCAGGAAGGCTTAAGAAAAGCAATTTTTAAAGCCTGCACACTCAAGCGTACTTGCTGGAATCTCCTGTGAGGGTTCAAAGCATCTATAGCAGCTATCTCATATAGTTGTCCAAACACAATTATGCGTAAATTTGCATTTCAGATGCTGAATACTAAAGTGCATCCAGAATGATACAAGTTACTTCTTTTTTTTTTTTTCCCAAAAAATTCTGGGACTAATTTTCACTAAAGACACCCTTGAAGGAAATCCTAATCAGCCTGCAAACACTTCCCCAAGATGAGCAGACTATTGTCACAATTTTTTTTCTCAGTTAAGGCTATTTTCACTTGATACAGTGAAATACCTAGCTAGCCTTACAAAATTTGGTCTTACTTTATCCTTTCATAATATTTATTATCCTCATTTTGGAGGCTTATCGTTCACTGAAGTTGTAAAATAGAAAATATTCTTGCAAAAATTACACTGGGTACAACATTAACATGCAAGTGTTTCAGCCCAGCCTCTGGTCTCACCAAAGTCATCCAGAACAAAGGACTTTGAAATGCAACATGCCAGTTATTTTTGACGGCTACCAGTCTATTGCAGTTTCTCTTCCTCTTAATGGGATGTCTCCTATTTTTGGACCAAACAATCACTTTCCGCTACACAGACACAATGAATTATTCAAAAATACAAATTAGACATGACATTTCTAAATCGCCTTCTTTTAGCAGATAGTCAGTTAAAAACAATAAGACTTGCTTCCTCTGTGTTTTATTTATTCTATTCTGAGATCTGTGGTTCCTCTTATGTAAACTCTCCTCCTCTGAGTGCTGTCAGTAAAGATCCCCAATCCCCGAGATTAATGTGCATTAACAACTCTCATAGGAGCTGCTCTCAGAAGGAACAATTAAAGAATTATTTCTCTCCCAAACTCAGTGTAGACCTAGCTGTCAAGTCAGGACAGCAGCACTGCCTACAGAAAGAGCCAACAGCAGGGCCAAGCATCCCCTGGCTGTTATGTGGTACCCAAGGCACGGGAAGGGCCCATTGGGGGATGCTGGGCAGCGGTGTGGGTCATGCACGATGTCTAACTCAGCTCTGCAGGGACCCACAGGCAGTCTGCTTGCACACACAGAAGAATTGCCCACTGGTGGTATCTCAGACCCTTCAAACTTGTCTCTTCAGCATACACAAGATGAAGAAATGCTAACACAAAAAGATACTGCTACTCATCTGGTCTTCAGTAGTCCGTAAGTCCTGGCCCTGTGGTGCCTCTGAATCACACTGCAGGTACTGAGGCTCTTGGGACCAACCTATGTAGTCATTAGAGGTGCCTTTTCTGGAGATACCATCTCACTTCCCTGCTATGATTTGTGGCAGGGATTTCGGGAGAAATTTGCACCCTCTGTTATTGCCTGATTTCTGTGGTTTCTTTTGTCTGTGGTTTATTTAAGCCCATGCATCCACTCATTCCCCCTACCAATGTTAAACAGCTTATTCTCCACATTAAATCTAATTGCTACACGTTGTCCCAGTTCCAATTATATCTTGTTTGGTCCCCCAGGATTGAAACATTAAATCATTTCTGTTTACCTGTCTCAGGAAACAGAATTTTCAATTCCACTGCCTTATGCTAGAAAATAAAGGAAATCTGTTTATAATAATTGAGTACATAAATACCAGCCTATTTTAAAATGGATTGTACATACTGGGCCACCATGGAGGATATATGATATGTCTCTCTCTTTAATCAAGACAATAAGCATCAGCAGCGAATGCAATGCAGAAATGTCTGAGGTAGCATGGACCCAAGCTGCTGGGTTCACAGCAGCACAGCTGCACAACACTGGGATTTACAGGCAGCCTAGTCCTACCCCTGCAGAGCTGCAGCTACCTAAAATCCCAGAGCCAACCCTAGCACCTCTGCGTGCATGCTGCAGATATGTCCTTTGAAGATCTCTCTTCAAAGCTGCCCTCAGGAGAGAGTTGGGATTGTCATTCAGTCTCAAGACAGGTCCTCCTTGCTCACCTGTTAGCTCTTTCTACTAATGGGGTCATACAAAGTAGTTGCAGTTCCTTCAAGTGCAATGGTTCCCATGCTATTGAAAGTATTTTTGCAAGCTGGGTGTTTTGGTGAAATGGGATGACAACCCGTCATTCAGGAAATGGTGGAATAGGGAATGTCCAGTGACTGATGTCCTTAATTGCTGCCTTACACCATGAAATCATCCAGGGAGCAACTTTGTGTCGATGGTGCAGGGAAGGCATCGGGGTAACGTTGAAGCCACCAGCTTTGTGCTGCAAGCTCCAGGCAGCATTCCTCCGCTACACTTTGGCCTTTCCAAGGGATGTACAGCACTTGGCTATGGTGAAGAGTCTTTTCGGAAGACAAGGTGAAGGGGAAGTGTTGCTACAGGGCACCAGGGCTGGCTAGGCAGGTCCTCACTCACTTGCAGTGCACTCTGATCTATGCTGGTTTATCCCCTAATGGACAGTCAGTAGCTTTTTATATTTTGTCCTACCAACTGCCTAGGAGGGGATTCAGTAGATGACTTCCCATACCAGTGGATGCAGCCTCAAAGCACAGCCCTCTTGCACATCATGCTGAACCCAGAAATTTGCATCCTACCTGGTGTGTCCTGCCAGCCCCAGAGCTCCTCACTGTTCTCCATAAGCGATGGCCAAAGCCACCACCCAGAGGGACACAGACATTACCCTCTTAGAGCAAAGTCTAGTTTCTTACCAGGGTGGAGAAGCAACTGTGGGTGGAGCAATCGTGGACAGTATCTCCATAGGGAAGGTCTGCTGCTGACCCTCCTCCATTAGCAAATGACTCATACCCAGCAAGGAGAGTTGTATCTCTTCCAAAACTTGAGTTTTTAGGCTTTTTCTCTTATAGCTCTGGACATTTTGTGTCCTTACACATGACCAATCTTTCCTTTGATTTCAGCTCAGCTTGTGCCTTTAATGACACTTTGTTACAAGTTCCCCCCAGTAACTGGGCATTTTGTGAAAAGGTGTGATTTTTTGGCTCACCTTTAGATAGGCCACGTCTCAATTTCTGAGTCACCTATTGTTGCTGTGCTACAATATCAAGTCGACTGAAGTGCTTGGTCTCTGTTCCCAAAAGCAGTCATTGCTACGTGTATCTTTAACCTCTCCCAGTGCTTGCGCTCATGGCCTGTGGACAATGTGCCATTTGAAATCCATCTGTGAACCCTTCCCCATGGAGTCAAGTTGGTTTTGCAGCCAGCAGTGCTGTATACAGAGTGTGACCCCTTTTATTCCCTGAGCACCTTTTCCATTCATCAAGATTTTATAATGCTGCAGTCGCAAGCATCCAGAGCTCCTACCTTCAGCCCCAGATCCAGTTCCTTGAGGGAGCGCTTTATTTCACCAGTGAGGATGTTCATGCGCTCACATTCCTGGAAGGCAACCACAATGTACGGCGTCCTGTCCTCCACCTTTGCCATCAGTTCTGCAATGTTAAACTCATCCATCAATTTCTCTAACATCTCTTCCAGAAGAGCTTTCACCTGTGTGCCAAAGGGAAAAGAGACAGGGATGTTAGTGAATGACCCACTGGGCTTCCTCAGCTGACAGCTGCCTGAACGCAAGATGAAAACTCCATCTGCCAGTTAGTGTCTCCGAAAACAATCACTGTCAGCTGCGGTGGGCATGGCACCTTTCAAAGAGCTTGCCCCATCCTATTAAAATTCAAATGCTTACAAAAGTTAATGTCAGATGAGACGCTTTCAAAATGATGTTTTAAAAATGTCACCGAGACATGTAGCAGTTTCCTTTCTTCTTGGGTCTTAAGCCTGTATCCTTACTTCTCCTAAGGTCAGGTTCGATGCAAGAAGATGGATGGGGCTACAGCCTCAGCTGAGCCTCAGGACAGCAGAGCTGATGAGCTGGTTTTCTGTGGTATATTGACAGAGAAAGATGATTGTATAAAATTGAATTTTAAGCTGAATTTGACATTCTGAACTAATAGAGCCGTGGAAGAAAAGCATAATGAAACAAAATTATTTTCTAGTCAACATTACAGCTTCATTTGGAAACAGTGCTTTATACCTCTAAATACTAAACAGGGAAAGCGCCAATGCAACAGGAAGTTTTTAGTGTCTAAAAAATAAATAAAACAGACAAAAACTTTTCTGATTGACAATGAGGCATGAAGACCCTACTCTTCATGGGATCAGCTGTACCTCTCAGGTTGGAGATCGTTAGGCAACTTGGTATGAAAGTCTCTCACTCAATGCTTTGCTTTACTTCTGTGCTGGAACCTGAGCAAGACTTCTGCTTTTTGGGGATTTTTCAGGACCACATAATGGACAGTTACAATTCTGGGATCTGATGTGCAAAACCTGGCATGCAGGTGCCAGTGACAGCTGCCAGCTAGTGACAGAGGGCAGCACGGGGTAGTTCTATTGCCATGCCCACCAACATTCATATTTTGGACTCTGTACTCCAATTTCCTCCCATCGCTGCTCTTCCAAACCCTCCACATTCATGTCAGGCATTATGAAGAGGTGATGATGTGTAGGCTGTTATTGCAACCAGCTAGGTGGCTAAAGTTAGAGCTCGGCTGGAAAAGCTCTTCAGCTGCACCTCAGGTGCAGTATAGAAATATCCTCTAATTTGAAATTCCCCTGCAAATCCCTTTGGCTCTGATTCTTTCACAACAATTACAGCTCATTTTCTGTAATGTGGCCCCAGAAACCCATGGGAGTAACTGGACTCGTCAGAGCCTTGGGAAAATGACAGGCTCACGGTTTCCCTGCAAACTCCCTAAAACCACCTCAGCCAAACTAGGGGCCAGAAATCCTCCAATGGAGGAGCTAAGATAGCTCTTAACTCACTCTCATTCAAGAACCAAGTGAAAGGGATGCAGCCAGTGCCAGTTATAGCTCAGATAATGAGAGAGATCACCTCCAGAAAATTAGCTATGGGAGCATCCCCCCAGGCACCACGCAGTGCAGTGGGGCCACACTCAGGTTGCTTTCAGGTAGCTTTTCTTCTCAGAGAGATCACGAAAGCCATGAGGACTTCCGTGCTCCTGTGACAGTCTTCTTGACTGTCACCAGGAGTTTGCAGGGTAGCCATGCCCTGTGATGCCACTGCTGGATCACTCACTGATAATTTTGCTTCTCCGGCCAAGAATTTTAATTGTATATCAATAGCAAAAGGACTGGAAGGGGAGAAGAGGTAGTCACATTTGCTATCTTTGAGCATCTCCTTTGGCTTTGCTGCCTCTGGATTATTCCCCTCACCTCAAATTCCAGTATGAACTGAAAACTGAACATGCCCAGCACTTCTAAGGGCCCCTTAGGCAAAGGCAGTAAGTTCCCCAGCTCCACACCAAGCCAAAGGAAGCATGTGTGAAACCACAAACTTCATATAAGATTTCTATTAACCATTCATTAATTTGCAAAGCCTGAAACACAGAGCTGGGACCTTAAGACTGCAGAAATAAAAAACTGAGTGAGTGTTGGCTGGTTTCATATCCTGTTATGCTTGGGCCAGATTTTAACAAGCTGTGAGTTTTGGGAGGAAGGGCTGAGATCAGCCCGGTACATAGGCATAGTGAAGGAGTTCAGCTGGAAATAAGGAATTACAAGGCCCCTGGGAGCTTGGGAGCCGGGTGGGACCTGGTGGCAGCAGTAAGAGGTGGGCTGAGCTCTGGGTGGCACATTGTACCTGGCAGACGGTGCACTCAGGGAGCCCATTGGTATGCCAGTCACAGCATGGTGCACAGGGACCAGTGCCTCAGAGACAGTGGAGGCCACAAAAGGTTTATTTGCAACGTCTTCACAGGGTGATAATGAAGGTACTGCAGTTCAGGGGGTAATTAAAAGCCACTGCCCTATTACTGACAATACTCCAGTTACATCCCGCCATGGTGATGTTCTGCATAATATGAGGCTAGTGGTTTTAGACACTCGGTTTGTATCCAGCAAAGGCAGATCACATTATAATAAGCAGTTGTGAGAGAAACCTGAGCTAGGCAGGACCACTTATGAACGAGACAGGTATCAAAATTCAACAGCTCCTTCCTCCACCCCTCTCACCGTTTCTTCCCTGGTCACCGCTCCTCCTTCGCCCATGCTGGTGTCCCGGGGCTGCAACTCCAACACGAGGCGGAAGAGCTTCTCTGAGGTCTGGTTAAGGAAGCCAATCTCAGCATTGGGATGGAGGCCATACAGATAAGGAGACTCCGGAGGCAAGGCATCGTCTATGTACTGTACAGAGAAATTCAGGTTCAGGTTAGATACAGAGTCCAGGGCACTTTGCCTGCAGAGTTCATGGTGCTGGAATTATCACCCACCCGAGTAAGTAAGCCCAGGCTGATATAACTCTGCTTGTGGCTGAAACACCAGTAAACTGATGGGAGAAAGGAGTGTACAATTGTTTACAGAACTGCTTCTACTCCTGCTGTGAAAGTTTAGTAATTGCTAAAGTTTGGCTTGGCTACATACCTCAGGCCTGGACTTTCTCTAGCAATTATCCACTGTGCATTTCAGCATCAATATCCTGAAATCTCTTGGGGGAATTTAGCTTCCAGTAGTTAAGTTTTATGAACAAAAACAGCTTAATATACCTATCTCTGCTATCACATTTGTATACAAAGAACAGATGAGATCAGTAAGTAGAGCAACAAGACCCTTCAGTGTTTCTCATCAAAACTGATGATAAAAGGAGCTTGAAAGGGCCATTTTAGCAAACAGTATGTGGATGTAATTTTCCAGGAGCCCTGTTCAAGTCTCAAGAACCAATACAGTTGTTCTATTCATGCATGAACAGAATGAGCCCATGATGAAGTAGCAAATTACCATTAGACTTGGTTCATCCAAGGGAATGCTGAAATGTCTACAGAAACAGAACATAATGGGAAATAACAGGAGGTGTGAAACACTGCAGTCCTATTCACTGCCTCCTAAGACAGATTATAAGGCAGTTATGGAAGACATTACATTTATGTGTATAAATAATGCCAGAAAACAAAGAGCTTACCTGATGATAGCCATTATAGTCCATGTTCCCTGGGAGGGGAAATCCTGGAGCAAGGAGGAGTTCTCCCTCCAGCATTTCTGGCTTAATAAATTCTTCCAAATAGGTTTTGCAAAGCCGCCTGTCCCAGTCATCTGTAATGTGACCTCCGTACATAATCTCACCAAAGAGGTAGCGTAAATCATCGTATGGGACCTGAAGAATGAACCAGGAGGGCATGAAAGAGTTCAGCCAGCCAGAGCTCCACCAGCCACACAGCTGAGCTGCAGGCTACAACACTAAGCACTGATCTGCACAGTGACTGCTTTCACTTCACTATTTCAGTTTTCTAAGTAAACAAACATTAGGTAGTAGTTAAATCCTGCCCAAAGAAAACTGGATCACAGCATAGATTTCATGCAGTTTCCCACTGAAATGGAAATTCATTCTAAGCTCTGTTAAACCAAGACCACTATGTATTTTCAATTAATAAAGACCACAGGCACTATTTGTTATGATTTGTAGGCTGCTACAGATGTGAGTGGCGCGGAAGTTTCCCATCTCACCACAAAGGTATACTGAACTGTGAAGTTATAAAACCAAAGATACCAAGGAAATGGCATTTAAGGAGACTTCCCGGGAGTTTCAGCACAAGCCAGTCCACCTGGCTTGTCCAGTCCAATCTGGACAAGCTCGAGGAGCAGGTCTGTGTGAACTTCATGAGGTCCAACAAGGCCAAGTGCAGGGTCCTGCACCTGGGTCAGGGCAACCCCCAGTATCAATCCAGGCTGGGGGATGAAGGGATGGAGAGCAGCCCTGCCGAGAGGGACTTGGACGTACTGGTGGATGAAAAGCTGGACATGAGCCAGCAATGTGCACTCACAGCCCAGAAGACCAACTGTATCCTGGGCTGCATCAAAAGCAGCGTGGCCAGCAGGTCGAGGGAGG
>NW_008824059.1:1337685-1358543 GCF_000699105.1 Pygoscelis adeliae
CTGAGCAACCTGCTCTAGTTGAAGATGTCCCTGCCCATGGCAGGGGGGTTGGGCTAGATGACCTTCAAAGGTCCCTTCTAACCCAAACTATTCTATGATTCTATGATTCTATCACTGGTGGTTAAAAGCCACCAAACAGCCCACATTTGATTCACGCACCTTTGAGCTGGCCTCCAGGTAATTATACAGCACATTCACAGAGATAGTGAGGTCTCCAGTGTTAAAGGGGTAGGAACGGTTCCAGCCTTGGGGGCCAAACTTGCGCCTTTCTGCCACCAAGGCATGGAAATAGCAGAGGGCAAACAGGATGCTCTTGAACTCATTCTCCCGGGTGCACATCTCCAGGGTATCCTGCAATACAGGCAGAGAGACAGGGCTGTGTAAGTCCACACTGCCCTCTGTCTCAGCGACTCTCAGGGCCTCCTAAATACACCAGACTTTGGACGGGCTGAATCAATTTGCCCAATCAATCCATTTCTGTGTAATATACACATTCATTAATTTTCTAAGTTAGTGGCTTTGCATTGCAAATTTATTGGCAAATTCTGATGCATATTTTCCAAATTAATATTTTCTTTTCCAACTTGAAGTGGCTTTGCACAGGAACACATGCTGACAGCCAAGAAGGGAAGGAAACGTGCACCCACCCAACGCCCCATCACCTGCATGTGCCTCATCCCACAGCAGGGAGATGGAGAGATATGCCAGCAGTTAAGGAAGGCTCCTGTCGAGGAGGACTGTACCTGGAAGAACTAAAGTCCACCCTGCCTCTTGAGTACAAAAGTTTTCCTTGGGGCAGCATTTCTCTGAGCTGCAGGGCTGAAGCAGCAGGGAGTTCTCCCAGAAAGGCTGTGCTCCCACTGCTGCAACCCTCTGCACAAAGCCAGCCTGGTCATGTGCTGCAGCAGCATATTTGCTAATGGCACGACCTTACACAGCAAAGCAGGGATGTGAGAAACTACTAAAAATCCAAGCAAAGGAGATCAAACACTTGCAAAAATCTAATGCAGCCCTTTAAAGCCAGCACAGCAATGGGTGCTTCCTTTCCCAACTTTCAGGTGATGCTTAAAGTTTTAATATCTACAAATGAGTAGGCAGAATTGTGATGTCGGAGGTGGAGGGGCAGGAGCCTGAGTCATTTGATCAATGAAAATGAACAAAGGGAACCAGTCTCCAAAGAACCCTGAATGGTGCTGGGAGCGACGTCTCAGCAGGCAAGCACCAAGGGGAAGCCTGGGCAGCCATGCCTGTTCCCAGCAGCGTGAGCAGCAATGTTACGGGAGAGCAGAGCAGCAGAAGGGATGAAGGACTGGAGCTGTGTGCATGGCATGAGGCTTGAAGCTCAGCTCTCAGGGGGGAAGCTGAACCTCCTTCTTTCTGTGGCTGAAGAGGCAGAGGCTTGGAAAGCTCTGGTCCTCATTCTGCATTGGCAAGAGCAATGTGGCTGAGCAGTGGATCCCCTGCCCCATGGCAGGAACCTGATGGGATCAACTGGACAGATCTCTCCAGACCTGAGGGATTAACATGTTGGGTAGGGCCTGCCTGCACCGCCACCCACGTCTGCAAACCTTCCTCGGGAATAGCATATCCAGGGTATGGTGGCTCTGACCTGCACAGCTGAGCAAGCGGCTGAGCAAGGAGGGAGTAGCTACACCAGCCCCTCCATCCTCCCTCCCCAGGGACAGACCCTTTAATTCCACTCTGTTATGTGACAAAGACTACAAAGGGTGCCCGTATGACTTCCCTTCATTGTCTTTATCTTAAAAAAATACAAAGACCTTTAATCAGCTGGGGAGCAAAACAAAGCTCAGGGTCTGTGCTGAAAAAGGGGAAGCCATTACTGTAAAGTATGCAAGACGTTGACTAACTGCATAAGATGATCAAGAACATCCCAAACGCTGTTTTCCCCTTGATGAGACAGCACTCTAAGCCCCCTTCATTATCAGCAACCTGATGAAGTACTGGTTCAAATATGTGCTGAGCACCTTTCTCATTTCAGAAAATGCCCCTGGACATCAAAGGGAGCTTGCCTGAATGAACACTGAGTAAGAATCCAGCTCAGTCTCATTCAGCCTCTCTCTTTTAGCTGTTTTCTTCAGCTACAAAGCAGAACAATATTCCTCACACAGAATAATGGGCCTTCTTTGTGGCTGAAGAGCTGAAAGCTAAATTTGAACATCCATTCTGTACAAAGCAGGGAAATGAGGTGTAATGGGGCCCCACCCACTCACTCCAGTACTTCTGATAAAGGACATTTTATAATACTCCAGCAATTTAGAAAATGCTAATTACTATCTGATTGAAATGAGCAGAGGCAGGATGGAAACATTACTTGGGGTCAAGGTTCTCCCCTCTCTTGCTCTCCAGGATGTTTTGTGGAGTTCAAGATGGTGAATGACAGTAGATAAAAATGGAATAATCTTCCCTGACTACTCGCATTAAACCTTGCGTGGTGCCTCCCCACCTCACCTGCTCAGCAATGTTAGCTTCTGCACTTGAGATTCCCTCCATACCAACGTCTAAGTGCAAAAATATTTTTGAGCTGTCCCCATTTCTCTGCCCCATGGACCGGTGCCTGGGGTCCGCAATAGGTTGGGGTTGCTCCTGCCTGGTCCCAAACGACAAGAGGTTGTATGGAGAGAAAAGAAAGCAATCCTGCAAGTTTGCCCTGCATGTTCCCAGCACAGTCACCAGCAGAACGGAGAGGCCGTAGTAACTTCAGTGCTAGTGATCCAAAAAGGCAGTCCGAGGGGTGAATGTACCTTCAGGCCCTTCTGGCTGCTCTAGGTTTAACAGCCAGGGTCTTACTGTGAGAGCTCGACACACTGTTGAAGAGTATCTTAAGTTTTACTGAATCTTTAGGTTGTGAAGTAATCAGCTATAAGAACATTATGATTCTAATAAGTTAGCCCCTATGGTAGCGTTATGTTTTGGTTGCTGTGTTACTTATTATTTGAGGCTGTGTTGCTTGAAGTCCCTATTCCCTATTCTCTGGACTCTCTAGACCATAAACAGAGCCCCCAGGTTCTATTGCGTATGGGATGAGTTATTTGACAGCCTGGCAAGGTAGATATCTAGCTGGCCAACTTGGCAACAGAACCTACTTTTAAGGTGTCCTGAAGTGAACTGTCTTCATTACAATACTAAAAAACACACCCACAGGTCAAGAAGACCCTTGCCCAGGTGAAGACCCTTTCCCTGCGCAAGCGTAGTAACAGAAGAGAATGACATAACCGATATTATAATTATATGTAAATCACTAACCAATCATTGTAACTGGGGGTATGCTACCTTATAATTTTTGTGTATAAATGTAACGGTGATCTAGCCATAGGTGTGCTTCATTTGTGGAAATTCCACCTTGCACCCAGCGCCACAGTAAAGAATGCCTGCTTTCTGAAACTCCAAATTGGGTCTTAGAGAGTTCATCATCTGCCGATTTATGGTAACAACACCAAGGTAACAGTGATGTGTGAATGCAAATAATGGGTGTTCAGGGCAGCAGGCAGAACACAATGGTCTGTGTCTCTAACCACTCATAAATGTGAGTGGTTAGCCCTTAGCCTTTTGTGTCACGCGGAAAACAGGGTCAGCAGAAGCACAGCTGCCTCCAGCAGTGATACACACCGGGCTCCAGCATGCCTCGACACACAGGCTGTTCCCTGGAGAGCCACTGGGACTTGATCCCTGCCCCACTGCTGTTGGCAGCCTCCTACCCTGTGGTGTCCAGAGCTGCCAAGTGAGGCCACAAAGTAGGCTCGTTTAATCACCATGTTACAACTCCTCCAACATTGATCCATACCCTCTGCAGCACCAAGAGAAGAATATTTCCCCTCATTTCCACGCGCTTCACTTTTGGGTGCCCCGCACAAGAGACTCAGCTGCAGTTCCAGCAGCAAAGAGCGGGGACGGTGGCTGTTGTAACAGGAATGTGTGTACGTGGTCACCATGCAACAAAAGCAACAAACAACCTGCCGTCAGCTATTCTTCTTGTGGGCCAGCAGTTATCAAGATGGCCTACTTTACCCTCGTCTGGCAAAGCAAGTCCTCCCTGCAGGGAGATTTCAGCTCTAATTCGCAACATTTCTGATGTCAGCACGGTTTTGAGCTGAATGGCCTTTGGGCACACAACACCAAGTCCCCTTATGCTGCTCTGAAGAGTCATGCGGGATGTGACCGTATCAGCAGTTCTGAACCTCTAAACCTGGTTAAACAGAAGAGCAAAAAAGCAAGGTTTAACCTGCTCGCCTCTCCATGTCTTTGGGTGTTAGATGTAATATGTCACTCGCCAGCCCAAAAAGGAGTGACACAGACACAGAAATCAAGTTGAAACATGACAAGTCTCCCATATACTGCACTCAGAAGTTTGATTCTGTAACAAGACAGCCTTTCTAAGGATCATACGTTGGTGAGGAAATGATTAAACTGGGCAGAAGTCTGGTATGCTGTGACCTTCTGCAAGAACGAGGCCGTTCAGGATTACCTTCCCTTTTCTTGGGAAAATCAGTGCTTGGGAAGAGATCTGTGCCCAGGTCCTGAAGAAGAGAGGAGGGGGTTGTTGGATCCAGAGACTACACGATGCAAAGGGACTCGCACGTTTGCTGCCTGGGAGCGGCAATGCCCACCCACATCACACTCCACATGGGGCTCCAGCAGCTCCAAGCCGACTGTCGGCCAGTCGCCGGCGTGAGCCCTGCTGCACTCCTACCTGGTTGAAGTTGTCGAGGGCTTTGTGCAGGTTTGCATGCATCCCAGTTGGGGCCTCGTTGGTGATTTTGATGGAGTTCTCCAGGATGCCCTGGGGAATGATGTGGCTGTCAGGGGACGGTGCTGGCTCCGCGCTAATGAAGACACGGAAATCCTGGTGGCTGCCCTCACTGTGCTGCTCCAGCTTCTTCTCCAGAGAACTCAGCCACTTGGCCACCAGGTGGATGTTCTGGCAGGGACAAAGGGGACAAATCTTCATCAATCCCCCCCATTTACACCTGCGCTGAGCAGGCATCGAATCCATCACACCAATGAATGGCATACACCACGGCTATGCTCTAGAAGGTGGTACTTGTCCCAGTTGTCCCTCTGTGTAATTCACTGCCCCCAAAATTCTGTCACATCAAGTACACTTTTAAACTCAATATAAATCACCAGCAATGAAGCAAGCTGCTATTGGGTTGTTTGGGTTCTCAGTGATGATACTCTCCTTCTTGTTACAGTAATGTACGGCTGATGAAGTAGAGTTATTTCTCCAGATCTACCAAGCTCAAATGAAAATGTTTTTTCATTTTTAACAGAATAACAGTGAGGACCCTCAATATCAGTTACTGGGGAAAAAAATCAAGCAGGTGGTTTTACAAAGACCTTTAACATAGAATAGTTATTTACTCATGCAACTAATTCAAAATATCTGTCAGAAAATTAAGCAGTATTATGCAGATATGGTGAAATGGATAAAGACATGCCTCATTTTTTCAGCTAGAGTCCTACACAGTGTTGTAGTTTCCAGGCAAGAAAACAGATTTTTTTATATTAGGAACAGGACAGGTCACACACAGCAGGGATTTGTGGGCTAAAACTACCCTCATTTTAAAGTTAGGTGTGTAACCCAAGCTGACTGTGTTAACAGGCACTCTGGAAGCTCATTTATCCCGTCCGAAGACAGGACAAGGAACTTGCTAAACTTAAATTAAAAGCAGTGGCCAAAAACATAAACTGCTTGGAGGTAGAAAGGAAATTACATAGAGGAACCATATTAGAGGCTTAGAATAAATATATGTTGCCTATAAAAAGGACCAGAAAGGAGCTTTCGTGGTTAAATAGCAGAGTAATGGAGACTATTAGGAGTAAAATGACATTCTTCAGAAAGTGGAAATTGTGTCCAAATGAGAAAAACAGAAAACAACACAAAATCCAGTCATGGTAAGACCAAAAAAGGTTTTAAGAAGCAATATACCAAAAGCCATAAAAACTAATAATAAAGCCTTTTTCAGAAGCCAGAAACCTACCACAGAGCCTATAAAACGACAAGATGATCAAGGTGTACAACAGGGAGTGCCCAAGAAAGGCAAGGCCACCACAAAACAGCTCATATTTGCAGGAATAGTCACTGCAGAGCTTGGGGAGGGTTTCACTGTTACAGCCTGTGTTACATCGTGATATCACTCAAATGCTGAGGCTGGAGACACCTCTGGAGATCATCAATCCAATCCTCCTGCTCGAAGCAGGGTCAGCTAGAGCAGGTTGCTAACTGTATCCAGTCGGGTTTTTTGATATCTCCAAGGCTGAAACCTCCACAACCTGTCTGGGCAACCTGTGATAGTGTTCAACCATCCTTACAGTAAGAAATAAAATATAATAAAATAAAATAAAATAAAATTTAAATTAAATTAAAATTAAATAAAATAAAATAATTAAGTTTAAGGGAAACCTGTATTGCAATTTGTGCCCGTTGCCTCTTGCTCTTTCACTGGGCACCACTCTGAAGAGTCTGGCCCCATCTTCTGTACTCCCCCCTGCCACCCTGCCATGAGGTGTTTAAACACACTGATAAACCCCTCTGAGTCACTGCTTTTTGAGGTTAAATAATCCCAGCTCTCTCAGCCTCTCTTCATATGACAGATGCTCCAATCCCCTAATCATTGGAAAGACTCTTAAACTGAAGCAGCAGATGAAGAGTTTTTCTGAAAAATTGATAAACTAATAATAACAATTTACTAGGACCAGATGGTATCCACCCTAAAGAAACTCAGATATGGAAGCGCTGCATTACTCCTCGGTATTCACTGGGCAAACTGGCAGGGGCTCTAATAAACCATGAATTAACACACAGACAGTATGAATTAGAGAAAACCAGGAATCTAAAATTTCCAACCCATTTTAGACAGCTAATAAGGGATATCCAAATCTGAGCTAGTCACCATAAACTCCTTTTGCAGCTGCTAGAAAGGTGAGCTCCAGCAGGCAGCTCACCACACCGGCTTCAGGCATCGCCCTGGACAGTGGAGGAGTTGCCTCCATGGGGCCAGTGTGTCTCCACGCTTGGATTTTCATCAGTATCAGCTATTTCTCTTTCGGTTACCAGTACTATTACAGGTAAGAGGGAAGGTCACGTAGCCTACCAACCGGTTAAGACACAGGAAACGGGTTGGGAAGCTACTGATGGAGTTCGAGCTGCTCACCGTATTAAAAAAACACCTGAAAGAGCAAATGATTAGTGAACTGACAAAATTAGTCATGAGACAAAGTAATTTCAAGTACTGAAAATAAAACCTGGTGGCAAAGAACTGTAAAAGTATGCCATCATTCTAAGTGACTGGCAATGATATGGCAGAAGAAATTCGGTGTTGATAGATACAAAGTAAGGCACACAGAAAAACCACACTAGCTAAAGATATAAACAATGATGGGTTCATAATTAGCTATTACCACTCAGGGAAGAGATCTCGGAGTCCTTACGGTTATTTCCTGCAAATTACAGTTCAATGCTTAACAATCAAATGTCAGCAAACAAACAGAGAATAAAACTGCAAACATTATTATGCCACTCCATAATTCCATAGTGGGCTTTCATCTTGAAAATAACACCTAGTTCTCACTTCTCTATCCCCAAAAGGATATAGCTTCCACACAAGGAGACACTAAATTGATATGGACTCTCCAATTCAGAGAGAGAGGAGATCGAGGTGGAGGGGGTGAGTGAACAACAAGAATGGGGGGATGAATAGAGCAGGCTGCAAGTTTGAAAAGAGTAAGTGGAAGTACATTTTCATATGACACACAACTAAACTGTGAATTCATTGTCTCAGGGTTTTGTGGAAGTTGAGAGAATCACAGGATGAAACTGAGCTTAGATCCATGGAGAGAAACATCCCTGCACACTTACGCTGTTTATACACCCTTTCCCTCAGATTCTGGATGTGCCTTCTCACAGGCAGGGAGCTGGGCTGGCAGCGCTTTGGTCTGCACCAGTACAGTGCTTTTATAGACTGATGCTACATAAGAACATCAAGGGAACTCTCTCATGAGAACACAGAAACTCTCTTCTGGCTTTTCTGTTGGAGGTTTCAAGTGTCTCTCATGAGCTACTTATGGAGAGATCCCAGCCAAGACTGGAGAAGAGGATGAACAGTTGTAGAAAAGGAAAAGCTGAGGTCCTTTAGGCATGGGTTGGGACAAAGCGGTGGCTGCTGTCACAGACTATTAGCAGTACCTGCAAATGCTGGAGGGATGGGTCAGCACTCAGAGATGGACCAGGAAGGACTGGATGGTGAGACATCTCTCCAGAGGATCTGGGGTGCCACAGGAGAGAAGAGACTAAAAACTCAGTCACATCCAGAAACAGCCCCCTTTGCACATCAGTGACTGTCCTTGCACACTGCCATGTCCTTGCCAAGCCCTGGGTGTAAAAGTCAGTGTCACCTCTCACTTTTGTAGAGGGATCCCGCTAAGGATTGGTATGTTTACATTTGGGATCTCAACTATACTTTTTTTTTTCCCTATTTATATATGTAGTTATCATGGTGAAGGCTGACTTCTAGATTCCTAATAGTGACAGCAATGTACGTAGATCTGAGTCTTGGCTCTGCAAGCAATGCCACCCAGCCTCTACAAGCCGCTGGACTAGCAAGCACACCTGCCTCCCCCCTCAAGTGTCACAAAGCAAGAGCTCTGTTGCTCTTGCAAGAGCAACAAGCGACAACAAGAACAAGTCTGTTCTTGGTTGCATAACCACAACTTCAGTACAAGTTGCCTTCACAATGGCTTTATGCCTCTGGATCTATACCAGTTTTCAAGGGTACTGGATATGGGTGTGTCTGAACACAGATATCTGCGGCTGAACTAGTCATCCCACCGGAGAGTCATGGAGAAGGTAGGTCATCTTATCCTAAGACAGATGTGTGCAGTACATCCGATGGATCGCTCTGGTGAAAGTGCCCATCTGTCCCCCTGGCCTGGAAAAGGGGGCTGTGGTGACTGGGTCAGATGGAGTTGTTTCTGTTGCAGGCACCAGAAGTTAAAGGGGATGAGTGGTGCTTTCAGAAGCCTCCTAGTAATACAGGAGACACATTACTCTTACTGGCTTCAGGAGTATCAGAAAATAACACAGCAAGTGTGCAACTGCATTTTCAAGACTGTAACATCTTTTAAAAAGGCGCACTTAACTCTTTCCATTTTCTTACCCTCTATGGGGCTGGGTACAAAGTGTAACAAGAACTCAGGAAAAGCTCCTGCACTTCTGTCTCCTTGCCCAAGACCTCTGTGTTTTAGATGTAAATACCACCTTCTCTGCCACCTGGTAACTTCAATATTGCCCTCTTCTGCACAAGATTTTATGGGGCTGTCTTGATGCCCTAAGTCAAATAAATTGCTAGACATTTTCTGTCAGAGGTCAAGCCTCCATCTCTGAGATGGCAGCTGCTTCAGAAACATGAGTCAAGAGAATTGTTTTTGGGGGAAGCCATGGATGCCTTGCACCCTCCAGTCCTGTTGCCCCAAATCTGATTCACATGTCTGGGAACAACATTTCATATTTAGAACTGCATAAGTTCAGTCTCCTTCCCTGAAAGGATTTAAGGTTGTGCTCACATTACATGAATGAAATGGAGTTTGGGGTGTGGGGAGAGACAAGGAGGAGATGCCTGAGCAAAAGAATCATGTTCTGGGGAAGAGTTGCTCTGTTGTAAACAACGTGTGAAGAGCAGCAGACAAAATGCAATTATATCTGACTGCTAATGTACCAGTGCTTGCCTGATGCATTTAGGATTTCAATAGGTGAGGTAATCCCCAGGGTCCAGGCCACCAACTCACTCTAAAAACACAAGTCCAATAATAAAGTAGGAGTAGACTGAAACCTGTAACCAAAGTGTTTCAAACAACCACAGAGATTTAGTAATATAGAGAAAGAGCTCAACAGAATAGCAGAAGAAAAATTGTGCATTAAGTATCAGTTTAATCATAGACTATATACCTTAAGTATTTTCATCTTTAATTGGTAGTTTCTTCCTACATCTGCTTTTGTGGTGTTAGATGGCTGAAAAATAATTGCTTTTGCTTGTGTTGACATAACACCAATGGTCATTATTTGTCAGTATCACTGCCTTCTAACAGCCGACTTAGGGAATATTTCTAATCTAATGACAGTTGAGTGCATTTATATACTACCCTTTTGTGATAGAAGGGATGGAAAGGAGGAATATATGCAGCAAAACATAGGTTGGTACTAAGAATTCATGACTTGATCAAATGAATATGTCTGCAAAACACCAGACAGAGGTGTGGTGGAGGGGATTCACAGGTCTGAAGGAAACTTTGCAAATTAATTCTCAGCAGTCAGAAAACACAACTTGACAGAACGTGGCAATGACAACATATGCGGTCATAATAATTGAATGTTATGTCAATTATCAATAACGAGATAAGACAGACAACATTGCATTAACACCAATCACAGCTGAGCTACATGTTCATCAAAGAACCACCTCCTCTTGCTTGTTTTGAAACCTGCCTCCCACCAATTTCATGGGCTACCTCTAGATCTTATTCAGGAGAAAGAGGGGATAATCCAGCCCGTCCACCTTCCTTTCGCTCAGGACTTCATGCACTCCCAATACTATCTCCCTAAATCACACTGTACAGTTTACACTGCACCAGTTTTATGTCCTACTCATTCCATAAGACCCCCCGAAGACACATTTACCCAGGACACAGGAAGGTAATTCATTGCTTTATTACATTTTTTCTTAGCCAGATTTTGAAATCTGTGAAAGAGCTGTTGTGCAAGGGTAAAAGACAACTCCCTAGCATCTCTGTTTTTTCACAGCTCATGTCTAGGTCTGTGCTGCAGGCAGAAATAGGCAATGATCTCAAATTCATCACCTTGCTTTATGAATGGAGGGTTGGGGCCAAATGCTGCTAAAAAGCAAACTGCTGAAAAGAAGGCAAAAAAGAAATCTGAAACATCTTCCCATGCACACTGACCATTACCACAGTACCTTGCCCTGTGTTATTTCCCCGCTTTGCGTTATGTAGTACAAGTGACTGAGAGCAGGTACTGGAGGATGAGGGTCTGCAGCAAGAGCTGGGCTAGGGTGCACGTGCAGGAACGTGGGAGCACCAGAGGCTTTTCTTTGGGAATTCACTTCCAAGCACCTCTGTGTGTTTGTACTTCACAAGGCAGAACATATATCACAGGACGCAAGTGTTGCTATGGTAACCATCAGAAATAGCACCACATATATATAAACCAGAACACACTCCACAATGCACTCCCTTTGCTGATAGCGACTGGAGACCCTTCACATTTCTGAAAGTGGCTCTCTCCTTCACGCCTTATCACAAATCACCTCCCGGAGCAATGAGAATTAGTTGTTTTTACAAAGTCTCATTCTCTTGTGAGATGCTCTCAGAAAATAGTCACTGCTTTTACAATAAATCTGAAAGCTAGGCTTTACAGTCCAGAGACAGTCCAACACTTTAATACTCACTGCATCATGTTGGGGTATAAAAAAGGACAGGGAGGGGGCACTGCAGAGAGTCTTTTCCCTTGGCCATGTTTACTGTCAATGGTAGTGTGAGGTTTCATCACATGAGAAGATGCCACACACACTCAGGAACAGCTCTATCCTTCCACAGCCAGCCCTATGATCATGTGAATGCTACTACAGGACTCAGAGACCAAAATGGATAAGCACAGACCCTACCACCAACACCTGCTCATACGTCTAAGAGACCAAGCTATTTCTGAGCAATGAGCCTGCTGTTGCTCGGTGTGGAAAGAGGCAATCTCAGAGCTCTGGAAGCACCAGAGAAGTTTTACCCTGTCTCTGGCATGTGCTTTCCCCTAGCTGAGAAATTACGGTAGCCAACTTACCAAAGGTGCCCCACTTGGCAGGCAGTAGGGCTGCATCACATTCTCACCGATGTGAAGTGCTTGGATTTCAGCAGCAGCACCCTGAGGCTTTTTCAGAATTCACTCCACAGTCACACTTGACAAGGAAGAACACGTTTGATCCTTGCAGAGTCAGCACTATCTGATCCCTCCCTGAAGCCCTTAACCCCCACCGAGCCTCTCCACACATAATCAGGCGGGAGGAATACAGCACATAATAGCAAGTGCAATTAATTTGTTGTCCTTCAGTCTCACCTCTGAACATGCTGTCTGTTCCTCTTGTGCTGCTGGGCCACCACTGGCCCCATACTAAAGCTGTGCTGTAGCAACTTCACTGCTTTCAGGATTTGTATATACCCACACCTGCTGCAGTCCCTCCTCCAAATGAGAACCTAGCCCTCTTCTGCTAGAATTTGAGCAAAAATAGGCTGTTCTATGACCCTGGCCAAGGTACACAGAAGGCAGATGCAAATGGAGAAAGGGAACAGAAGACAAAACCCAAGGAGGGCTGGTCTGAAATCTTCGCAGCACTTCCAGGATATCAGCAAGCATCTGATTCTGTTTAAGACAATTTTTGGATTGAAGTACAATATATTTTGCATGTTCTTTTAGCACAGACATGCCTTAATGTTGATGATAGTAAATGAAACATGCCTAGGACTATTCCTGGGCTAATTTGTTCACAATTGCCCCTTTCTACACTATTGACCTGTTTAATGCTCCAAAATATGATGGGTTATAGATGAGATGTCTATTGGGAATGATCCTTGGCCTATCCTCACTCCTGAATTGTCAAGGGGAGAGCCAGGCCTCTTCATCTAACACCAGGAGCAGAATCTGTGCTGACAATGAGACAGGACAGACAGCTGAGGTCCAGCCCCACAAATGTCTCCTGGCACTGTTTAACTGACAAGTACGGACATTGCCTCAGGATGATGGCAGGGAGGAAGGAAAAATTCTGCTACAAAGACAAATACAAGAAGAGAGTGAATGGGGATGGAATGTGTGAATAGAGCATGATGAGGGTCTAATGAGAAGCTGGTGGGACCCAGGAGAAACAAAAGGTCAGCTGGACTCAGCAGTCCATGGTCAGACAGAAGAGGGCATTCAGGGGAGGGATGATGGCAGGTTATTGCCTCTTCTGAAGAGGTGTATTGAAACCATTTCTGCAATGGCAACTGCTACCTCGGGTCTCTCTCTGGCTTCTTCTTTCTTTTGATCAAATACGACAACAGCAAAACAGGCATCACATGGATTCACTTGTATTTATACAGAATCTGACACAATTTAAGGCTTAGGAAGGCATCTGAGTTTGTCCTCATTTCTTCTCCAACCAATCCGGTGCTTCCTCCTTTACTTGAACCCCACAGTCCAGAGTTGAGATCTGGACCTCAGCCCCAATGCAGCCATTAGTGGTAAGGGAAACTGCTGGGATTTGCCAGGCCAGAGAGCAAACGAGCATGAGCTACAGAAAATCTGGACTAACCTGAATTCCCCAAAGTTTTAAAGACAATGTTGAAGTTTATCTTACCAAATTTCACTTCATAAGATATAAAGATCTAAAGGTAGATAGCGATAAGCAGTTGAAATGCACAACGAAGGAAAATTGCTTGATTAATCTCAAGAAATGGAGGAAAATAAACTTTATTTTCAGGAGGACTCCATTATATTTGTGTTTTAACCCAAAATATGTCCTGAGACAGAGGTTTCCAGAGCAGATATACAACAAAACTGGGACTGCAGTAGTTACAAAGGCATTGAAAGCCCAACAGAAACTTAATTCCATCCCAGATCAATATTTGGATTACTTGCTGGTCTGTAAGTAGATTTGCAATTGGAAAAACTTGGGAATGGCTGTTGTGACATGAGGCAAGAAGGAAAACAGCTGTCTGAAATCCAATACCTTTCTCCATCAGAGTATTTGTCCAAAAATCTTGAAGGAGAAGTGGAAGTAGAGTGGGTATTTCTCCTTTTATATGTATCTAGGAATTAAAAGATGCTGTGGCTGGAAGGAAAATCAGTCTCTTCTTTACTGAAGCAGAGGCTTAGAACCAAATGCTTATGTGTGCCTTGAATGGACAATATGTCTCATACAGGACAATTTATCTCTTTCGCTTGTGGCTAGGACTAGTTGTGAAGTGCACAGAAAAAGGCTCCATTGTATTTATGATGCAATAAGAAGGGCTCTGCCAATGTCTGAATCTCATACAGTTTTGCTCTAGGAGTTCACTGTTATTCAATTTAGCACATGAACCTGACTCAGTGAAGCAACAACCTATGAAAATGGAAAGATGCTCAAGAATTAAATTAACTTGATCGCAAAGAGAGGGAAGTGACATTTTGGCTAATGGATGAAGACTACAATTACATTGGGAATATCTAATGTCTGAACTTTTCCCTCCATCAATTCATTCAGACGTGCATCTGAAAACATGTAAACAAATTTCACTGTTTCTTTGCTATTAGGCTGATAAATATCATTTGGTGATTGTGATGGTCACTGTCTTAGCAAAAAGCTTTCAAGTAGGCCCAGAGAGGGAAACCAAGCAGACACAGTTTATGCTAGCTCATAGCTTAGTGCTCCCTGATGTGCAAAGCTCTTTCGTCCCTACACAAGGGAGACCACACGCATCAGAAAAACCATATTCATGGCTAACTTGGCAGTGGGAAAGCAGATATCACAGAATCACTGAGGCTGGAGACACCTCTGAGGATCATCTAGTCCTTACCCTCTGCTCAAAGCAGGGTCAGGTAGAGCCGGTTGCCCAGGACTGTGCTCAGCTGGGTTTTGGATGTCTCCAAGGATGGAGACTCCACAAACTCTCTGGGCAACTTTTTCCAGTGTTTTACCACCTGCACAGTAAAAAAGATTGTACTTATATTTAAATGGAATTTCCTGTATTTCCAGTTGTCCCCATCATCCCTTGTCCTGTCATTAGACACCACTGATAAGAATCTAGTCTTTACTCCCTACCATCAAGTGCTGATGATTGGTAAAATCCCCAAGTCATCTCTTCTTGAGGCTGAACAATCCCAAGCACTGGATCGAGCATGCCAGAGGTGTCTCACCAGAGCTGAGCAGAGTGAAGGACCACCTCCCTGACCTGCCAGCAATGCTCTTCCTAATGCAGCCCAGGACACTGGTGACCTCCTTTGCTGCAAGGGCACACTGCTGGCTCATATTCAGCTTGTGCACCAGGACTCCCAAGTCCTTTTCCTGTAAAGCTGCTTTCCAGGCAGTTGGTCCCCAGAGTATAGTGGTGCATGGTGTTATTCCTCCTCAGGTGCAGGACTTGACTTTTTTTTTTATTGGATATCATGAAGTTCCTGCCAGACCAATTCTCCATCCTGTCCATATCCCTCTGAATGGCAGAACACCCATCTAGTCTATCAATCACTTCTTAACACTTTTATATTATCTGCAAACTTGCTGAGGGTGCACTCTGTCCCATCATCCAGGTCATTAACGAAGGTGTTTAACAGTATAGGACCCAGTACCAACCCCTGGGGTATACCGCTAGTGAATGGCCTCCAGCTGGACTTCATGCTGATGATGAACCATTCCTGAGCTTAGAGGAGGTGATCCCTGAATATCAATGAGCTCTCCTGGACCCCTCTTATTTCCAGGACCATATCCCACAGGATTCTTCCAAGCAGATCCCTCAAATGGCCAAAGTCTACTCTCCTGAAATCCAGGCTTGTGATCTTTCTTTTTGCTTTGTTCCCTCATCTCAGGATCCTAAACTCCATCATCTCATGGTCACTGCAGCCAAGGCTGCTCCTGACCTACACGTCGTCGACCAGTTTTCCTTGTTTGTGTGCATCAGGTCCAGCAGAGAACCTCCCTTCATCAGCTCCTCAATCACCTGTGCCAGGACTTTGTCATCAATGCACTCCAGAAACTTCCTGAATTGCCTGTGCCCTCCTGTGTTATCCCACCAGCAGATATTAGGGTAGCTGAAGCCCCACCATGAGGAGCATGGCCTGTGAAAGTGGGGTTTCCTTCAGTTGTCTGAATGCAGCCTCATCCATTTCCTCTTCCTGATCAGTTGGTCTGTAGCAGAAACCCACCACAACCTCAGCCAGATTGATCTGCCAACTAATCCTGACCCATAAACTCTGAGATGGCTCCTCACCTGTCCCAGGCAGAGACCCGCTCTACGTGCACGGCAGCACTCAGTCACATGAGCTATCCCAGCACATCTCTGGGATCCCAATGAGACTGTAGTCCTACAACTGTACACGGATCTGTAATTCCTCCTGTTTGTTCCCCATGCTGTGTGTGAGACACTGAAGCTGCCCTCAGTGCAGTTGGATGTGACACCAACCAAGGCAAACAGGAATGTGTGACAAGACAGGCTCTCCACATGGATACCCTAGGCAGGAGATTATTTTCTCCCAGGCTTCATCTGTCAAAATGTTTATAGACTCAGTTGGTTATCTCTGCTTCCTATAGTGTACCTGGAGAGAAGAAGATCCTTCAGCAGAGACCTTTTCAACCTAGGACTGGAGGTGAGATTAATCATTCTTGCAGTGCCCACAACTATTCACAGGAACCCGGTTTACAACAGGCACATCATATAAATCGGGTTTATTCTGTTCTCACCTCGCCTAAAGTTTGCATGACCTCCCATGAATCCCCACACTGGTATGACCTATTTTCATTCAGTTAAAGCAGCAGACACTATGATGTGAAGTGCCTACAAAATCAGGATAGCAGGAAAGACAGGAAATAAGACATAACATCCATGCCAAGACCCCACCCATAAATTTATTAAACACCCTCTTAAGAACATTTAGGGCTTTGCCACCACACTTCTGGGGAGGCTGTGCTGGATCTTCACTGCTCAGACAGCCAAAGAACTTTCTACTTCCAGTTCATACCTGCTGTTTTCATTGCAGGAATGTCTCCTACCTGAAGCAGCTCTTTTTCTCTTTGCTATTAGTCCTCAGAACATATCCTTGCACTGTTCTATTAAATTTCATCCCGTTTCAACTCCAGACCTACAGGCTGCTCCAGTCTTCCTGTATCACATTTAGATCTTCTTCTCTATCAATGACACCTCTCTTAATAATGTATCAGTGCAAAGCCATTAACACATATTCATTTTTTTTAAGCCAAGGTCATGTCTAAAGTAAGACTGGTCCCATGACTGCTCCTCAGGAGTTCTGCTAGCAACATTCAACTTCTGCAGCTTCCCTAATACATTCCTGTGTGGCACCATCTCTGCAGCTCTACTACAGTCCACATCAATTAGAGCTGCTGTATTTCCTCTAAAACTCCAGTTACCTTCACAGTGCAAAGTATCAAATAGACCTGATCCATCTTTAGCAAATTCTTATTACCTTTGATACATTTACCTACAATTCTTTATTTATTTTGTCCTTCAAAGTTTGTTCTGAAACATTCATACTGTTGAGTTTAGAATAATTTGTTTGCTCTAATAATTTCTCACTGTTTTAAATACAGATGCTAAAGAATCTGTTAATTGCTAGTCTGATGGCATCCTCTGATTTGACAGATTCATTACAAAGGCCTGCAATGGACTTGCAGTTTCTTCTACCAGAGTTTTAATATTCTGGGATACAGATTATCTGGCCCTCTGAGTTGAGCACATCATGCTCTTTGATCTGTTTTTCCTCCTATTTTTAATAAATCTTGTTTTCAAGAAAAGTTCGTTTGTGTGGGTGTTTCGAACAGCCAGCCCTCAAGGACAGCGCGTCTTTCAACTTTGGAAGAGAGCCGGCACTGAGACTCTCACAGCCAAAATATTCCAGGAAGGGACCAGGGAATCGCAATGAGCAACTTGGGAAGATGCTTGTTACTGGAATGGCACAGCCCTGTCTGCTGGGCCTGCTGGCAGCAAGATTCATCTTCTAACACAACTGCACAATGGGAGGTGAGAGATTATTCAAATATGTGTGGGGGTTTCACACAAGGTGGAAAGACCTTCAGCATGGGAAGGTTCCATCCAATGTCAGCTGCAGAGGGCAGAGCCCTGCTGCACCTTCAGACCATCTCCTAGCTGTGGTACCTAGCTGCTTCCTACCTCCAAGGCTACACTTGCCATGAGTAACAAACTAGCAATTAGCTCTTTCTCCACTTTAAAATTGAATGCTACCCCTTCAAATGAATGGAAGGCTATGGAGAGGAAGGTGGTGCCTGATGCTTGCATGAAACTTTGTGTGTGTGCAACACCAAGCTCCTACAGCCCTGTGTTGCCCCACCATCCTGTCCTAGGATAACGTCCTAGTTTGGACAACATCTCCATTAATCCAGCCGCAAAGAGACAGTTGGGGAGGTGGACAGAGCCTGACCAGTGCAGCTTCCTGCTCCTCTAGCAAGGTGTTTGTCATCAGAAGACTTGCAGGAAAGATCTTGCCAAGTGAACTACCATATGGCAAATATTTGCTATGATCCACCTATGACTGAAATGACAGGAGAATCCTTTGTGGGACTCTTACCCACTGACTCTTGCTGTGATGAGTTTGGATACTGATTTTAGCACTATCTGGAGAGGTCAGGGTTTCAGCCTTGTGAAAATGATTTGTCCAACCTTGTAAAAAACAGTTTGTCCAGAAGGTGATTTCATTTCAGGTGGATGTCTGCTGACCGTAAAAGAGTTTTGTTTGACCAGGGAAGTCTTGTCTGTCAATGTGGGGGACACATGTCTAGCCCCACAGGCTGCTCTCACTCTTTCTCATTTTACATGAAGCTCCAGCCCTTGGAAGGAGATGGGAACACAAAGTAAGATACAGAGACAGATTCTGGAGCTGAACAGCTTGGCCAGTCTGGGTGACAATTAAGTTCCATTGTTTTGTTGTCACTCCACGCGCCTAACTGAGACACCAAATGCAGAAACCGGAGAGAAATGGTACTGCCTGCCTCAAACACTTGCTGGATGTTTCCAAGTCTGTCCCAAGAGTGAAGTGCCACCAAGGCACAACTCCAGCTCCTAGTGGGGCCCTCACCATCTGGATTGCTCAGAAGGTCTATGACTATAAAAACAAAGGAAGAAAGAGCTCCGATCTCTGTGTTGAATCAGTCTTGCCTGTATTACTTTATTCCAAACCAAGCACAACACAGAACTAGAATATTTAAATGCACAAAGTTTTATCAGTTTTGTGACTACACCAGAGAAAATGATGACTGACTGACCCTGAGTCACCAGGCAGCCTGTCCTAATGGCCACTGCTGTGACCGCTGAGTTTGGCCCCATGCAGTTTCCATCAAAACCTGCTAGCGGCCAGCTGAATTAAGCTCCTCTCTAAGCTTACAGGGGAACCTGTCTGCTCTGTGCCGCTAGAGGTAGCCACACTTGGCAGGTGTTGCTGGAAAACCAGTTAGCCCAGCCATAAAAATCATTCTTTCATATAAATCTAATTTCTGCAGCTCTTCTGATTTAACCTTCAGTGTCTGTTGAGACCTCTTACTGATTGCTCTGATGACCAGAGAAGATGTGAATGGATGAAATAAAAATACTTTAGGCCTACAGTACTCATCTGCTAGCACTGAAGCAACAGACATGGAAGCTGACATTGCTAACAGATCCTTTACAGGATCTAACTATCACTGTAGAAAAGAACCCTTCACTTTGCATTACTGAATGGAATATGTCTCAAAAAGCTGCATATTTTCTTCCTCACCATCTCAAAGGCAGATGCCAGTATTGCAACCATCTGTATTAAAAGCTCTTGAAAAGCTTAGCATTGCCTACCTTAGAGGGAGCTTGCAAAAAAAGCAAAAATTAAGATCAAAATATCAATGGTATCTAATTTAAAACTAAAATTAGGCCTGTAGGTTCAGATCAAGGCTCAAAGCTTTGTCTTAATCTAATTTTACCCAAACAATTCAGCGATAATAAACATTTATAAAATCCATATCAAGGAAATCAGAGGGGTTCCCAAGACCTGTAATGGGAGCTGGTGTCACTGACTCTGCATATTAGCAAATACAAGCACTCACTGAATAAGTGGCTCCAGAGAGCACTTGACAAAGGCAGAGCTCCCTTTGCACCCTAAAAGGCTCCAAAACATTTTGCCAAGTTGTGATAAGAGCTTCAAACATTTACCTGGTTTGGGATGCGTAAAGGAATCGGCACCACTGCAGATAGCCTCTGCCTTTCCTACAGTGGTGTGCATGTTCTCATTGCCCATTTAAATACATGGTAAGTTTTGAGCGGTAGTAAGAGAACTAGTCTAACAGCTCTTAAGAACAAAGCTCTCTATTTATTCATGAAGCAAATAAAAGCACGGGAAAGTGTAGCACAACCTTTCCTCGGAGGACTCCCTACAACGACACACCCTACAGAAGGCTCAAAGAGCAAGAAAACCAAAACGACAATGCCCGACAAAAAGATAGCTGCAAGAAACAGTTAGAAGGTGGTTGCTTTGGACACACAAATGACACCTTGTCCCATCCTCCCACCAGATAAGAACAACCGATTGCCCTCGCTAAGGTGATCAGCATCAGGTAACCTGGGAGAACGGCAGGACTGTTTCCAAAGACACTGTACCTGAAGGATGACCCAGTGACCCTCCTTCGCAGCCAGATCTAGAGCTTGTTCAGCAACTACCTCTTGCCCTTGTCCAAGGGAAACATTGTGGAAATTCCTGTTGTTAAATGTATAACCAAGTTTCTTCCCTAAAAGAAAAAATAAGAGTGATGTTCAGTACTTTTACCTGGAACGACATGCAGCACAGCTGAGGTCACACAGCAGCAGCAAGGCAGAATTCAGTCTTATCAAAAACCCTCACAGAAGAGCTATCGCACTTCTTATAATAGTTATCTTGTCTCTCGCACACTCCTTGCCAAAGCACTGAAAACAGCAGTGGCTTCTTTTAAACTACTTTTAATTACAGAGCGGCATCAACACAAAGGTACATTATTACAAAGTGCCTCTTGTTTAAAGAACATTATTCCCCTGCAACCTTGTGTAAAAACATATTTTATAATGATAGGAAATTAAAATAATTT
>NW_008824059.1:1358568-1381244 GCF_000699105.1 Pygoscelis adeliae
ATTAAATAGTATTTGAACAAAACATTGTTCAGTGGGGAAACGCACTCTGCGATGCAAGATAGAACCAGCAGTAAGGTTAGGAACCCACTCAGTTTTGAGAAGGCAGCTGAAAGGAAATCTGTGTGAGCTTCCTGTGGCCTCGACCAAGGTTTCTTGGATCTAGAAGAATCAAGCTCTCCAGATTTCTCAGTGATCATCGTGCTTTGGCAGGTGTGGAGTTGCCTCTGGGTGCACCACAATGAGTGTGGGAAGGCCCACGGTCAGTCGACTGCAGCAGAGCCCATGGGAAGGGGTGCTCCAGGAGCCACTGCAGACCACCTCCTACAGTCCCTTCTGCACCCTTCTCTGCACAGTGCAGGGTGGGAACCCCAAAACCCATGTCATTTATTATCCTGCTCTGGAAGAAGGATGGCAGCTATTTAGTGTTTCTTCATTTAGTCTGTGATACTCCTTCAGACTCCCCTGATTTCTCTGTAGCATGCCAGTGCCTCAGATCCTTTAAGTGATCATGGCTAAAGACCTCCTGTTTAGTTTTCTGAATCTGTCATCCAAAGACAGAGGACACCGGTTGCTCCTCATCTCACAGGAGAAGAAACTGCCTGAAGCAAGCTCTCTCTGCTGTGTGCTCCTCAGAAGATGAGCACCAATTTGTGCTGCCGGAAGGAAGCAGCTCAACAAACATCCACACTGGCTCCACACATCGTAGTAGGATGCATTCAGCTCAGCTGGGGAGTCAGTACACATGTCCCCATGTGCTGATCCCTTGGGATTGCCTACGCTTATCTCTGCGTGCAGATTTGCCTTCATGCAGATGGTGCACCCTTAACTCCTGATTTCTGTTAAAAGCAGGCAAGTTTTATAGCAAAACAAGGAAAAGATTTGTCTTGCAAGACTTAGGATTCAGCTCTTGGTACAAGATTGGAAACAGATTGCCATAAGTAAAACAAACATCCAAACTCCTCCAGTTACTCAAGCTCTCTGCTTAGCCTTACTACAGCAACCCCCTGGGATACAGGTCTCCCCATATTTGAGAGTTTCCAGTTTTATTTCTTACCATCTCTGGTGGCTGCCAGCTTTGAGAGCTGCTAATCTCCTCCTCTGCCTTCAAGACCTATCCTCTGAAGAAGGGATAGGGCAAATGTACAGAAGGCAGGGCGCTACCCCAAACCAGGTGATTAATAATTAAATTAGTATCAGTTGTTATTTCCACTTCACAGATAGGAACAGGACTGCAGAGGAATACAGAGTGAGTCTGCGCTGGCTGCCTCACCAAAGATGATGCCAGCCTTCCTCCTTCCTTGCTGGCTTGGAGAGGGGTCGGTGCAGGCAGGCTGCCCCAGGAGGTGGGGAAGCTTTCCGAGCCCAACAGTGTTTGCTGCAGGGTCCTCCCCACGTTGCCAAGGAAAGGTCCCATGAATGGGCAGCATCTGGAAGAAGCTATCTTCCATTCACAAGAATTATCTAGCCAGACTTGCACTTTAACAAAACCTAGTGAAGGGCAGAGAAAATATTGAATAATGAATCGAGTCCAAACCCCAGCGAGGTAGGCTTTAAGGCCAGTGCAGCTGCACTGAAGCAATGGTTTTATTCCATTAGATTTTTTTTCACTTTTACTTGCTGTAACTTTTCCGGCTGACTAACCCTAGGTGCTCAACTACACTCATCTTTACAATTCCAATTAAACCATTCATGGTTGGATTTTAGTGTTTCATTTCCCAAACAAGAAAATAACACAGTGAGAGACAGGATCACAGATGTGGCTCCAAAGGGAAGCCAGGCACTTGATAGGACCTTCCTTAGGGGGGCCCCTTCAATTCACAATAATGAGACCTGGTATCAGGGCAGGAAGAGCACGAAACACAATGCAAAGCCCAGGAACTCCCCATGACTGAGAACTGAGATCTGGCCTGTGGCTCAGGCTGCACTGGGCTTTAACATCTCTCAAAGCTGCTTGTGGGAATGTGGGTAAAGACTGACTCAAACATTATTTTGGGATGACCCAGAAGGTGCATCATAGAGAGGAAAAGAAATCCACAGGTCAGCGTTCTTCCACCACTTGCCTGGATGACGGCTTAGTTCAGTGTCACTGGTTTCTCTGCTGCGGCTGTCAGCCTTGCTGATGTTTAGTCTGGAGACCTGCCTGCTAAAAGCCAGCCAGCAGCTCTGCTATGGTAGTCTGATATGTAATTCATACAGTTTAAATATACTATATTCTGCACTGCCAGGAGCATCAGGGCTTGACCATAAGTTATGGTCTTGGAGATATGTGGAGTGCATTGCTGGAGAAGAACATATATCTGATGAGCAGAATGGCAATCTGGAGCAGCCCTAAAGCAGTACCCAAAGGCGTCTGACCCCTCTGCTCCAGAGGGACAGAGCCCCTCCGCTGTAACACTCTCGAAAGAAGTGACCGCTATTACCTCTGTTCAACAGTCAGAAGTGACCCCATTTCCAGACCTACTGGAATTGCCATGAAAAATGGCAATTCTTCCACGGTGGAGCTGAGACCCAGAGCAAATTCTGCACATTGGCAGCTTTAGAGCACAGGCACTGACTACAGCAGTCGGTGCACAATGGAAATCACTGCCTTCTCAAATAAAGCATCTTAGAGAAGCCCCTTCAGCTTTGAAGCCAGCCGACAGTACTACATCTGACCATCCACACCAAATCAACTCAGGAAGGATGGGATTAAAAACTGGAAACTTTGCCACTAACCAGCAGACTGTTATAGGGAGTCGCTGCTTATTTTTAGCTATCTGACAGCATATTAGATATCTCTGATGTAAATTATAGGTTGTGTACAAGACCAACTCAGAAATCATTGCAGTGTGAACCACACTGGGAATCCAGGCAATGCAGGAAAGAGACAAGTTTAATTTAAATTTTATACAAAAATCCAAAAACCTTTAAGAAAAAAAGAAAAAAAAATCACATACTTTCAACAATTATCTATTTTTAACAGATTACTCCGTTATCTACAGAGATGAGGAAAAAAAACAGAACAATAATGTCATGCCAAGATAATTATGCAGCAGATAAAAAGCAACGCTGTGGTATGCCTAGAGACATGATTTATTTACCTTGTTTCTCCACATCTTTCAGTGGGTCGACTCCTGGGGACAGGATAAAAAACATTGGGGTTGCAGGTCCCGATTCCTCAAAGGTTGTTGCAAAATCCAGGGATCTCCCTACCACATATTTACTCCCAAGCTTTTCTTCTACAAAATCTCTGCCAGAAAGAAAAAAGTTTTGCCAGTCTACTATTGTTCAGAAAAGACAGATTCCCCTGCAAATAATAAATTAATTAGTTTTTATTTTGCTGGTTCAAACAAATTAGAAACTAAATGAAAAACAATGGGCACAAAATAATTTTAGAGAGGATCTGCAGGCTGGGTTTCTGGAGTTATCACTCAGTAGCAATGTTTGGCACTTTTTGCAGGGGTAAAATGATGCATGGCACATCAATATCTGACAAACAAAAAGAAGTGAGAAGGGAAAACAGTGGGACCTACGCACTGAATACAGCCCAGCGCTGTATTCAGAAGTTCAATACAAGTACTGGATTGATTCTGACAAAGGTATCTCAGGAGAGAAGAAATAGTTAAGTTAATGTATAGAAAACTGCCGTGTACTTTGTAATCCATACAGCCTTCGAGAGGAAATAGCATTCCTTTAGATTTATCACCGTCACAAAAAGTCCAGATGATTTACAAAATTACTTTGTTCTGGAAAGATAAAAGGGAAGAGCTCTAAGAATATCTAGCATGTGTAGCTTAGCCTCTGCATGAGAGTCACAAGGAAAAATACAACTGCGTGAACAGGAAAAAATTCAGCTCTACAGCAGCTGCCTGAACAGAATACAGCGCATGGAGAATGTCCAGGCTGAATTTCCCCAGGGTGAGCTTCCAAAATCACTGCTTTAGAAAAAGAGGATACAGTGAACATGTATTCAAAGGTAGGAATGTTATATTCAAACCCCGGGCATGAGCAGTTACTCTTCTAGCGTAGATGCATGACTCAGGCCTTTTGAAAATCTTAGTACTACGGGAAAGAAAAACATTAGCCAGTTTTCACCTGATAGATGATACAAGAATAAGGCAGCCAAAATCTTTCTAAGGGAGCTGAGAGTCTCCTTCAAAGACTAGTGAAAGGCAGTTGGAATAGAAATGTCTAAGGGACTGCAAAGGAAAAACTTCCACTTTGTTTGGTACCTCTTTCAAGCAGTTTTTTCTGTTCTGGGTCAAGATTTGCTAAAGAGCTGCTGGAAACCTTCAGCCCACAAAATTTAAAAAAAGTCCATCAGATATGAGGTCACAACATTCTTGTTTTACATCAAGTCCCAGCTCTATGAAATGATGCCTTGGAGATTCAGAAACATGACTAATGTGAATTGGAGACTTTGAAATGGACCACGCGTGCAGGAAAGGAAGGCCTTCCCTCAGAGACAGGACTAGAAGTGTGCCTACAGTTGGTGGCTTTCATAGGGGTGGTTCACAGTATAAGCAGTAGGATTTGAGAAATGGTGCCAGAACAAAAAGCAAAAATACCCTGCAAGACAGATGACTGGCTTACAGCTTTTCTAGGTTATATGAAGCCACAGCTGCCTAACATCCTTTATGTGAAGACTCCATATAAGTGTCATAACCATGGCTGGAGGTGCCAGCTACCAGAGTTCTTAGCCATTCAGCAGTGTTTCAAAGGTCTATCCCTCAAGGCAGAAGTACCAGTGCTTTTGGCAGGACTTCACCATGACCAAGTTATACCTTGGCAGTAGCTGCTGGACTGATCTGACCTCATCGTGGATGTGGAAGCATGGGAGCACAAGGTGTTGCAAGAAGCTCCTTGCTGATGTTCTTCAACAAGATTGAAGGATGAAATAGGTATTTATACTGGAAAATCCCTCTTGAGGAAATCACGGTTCTTCGTGATGGACAGTAGAGCACTGCCCCCACCTAAGCTCTAAGGAGTGAGTCAGGGTAAGAGTGGTTTCTCCTGATGACTCCTTAGGCCTAGGGAATAAAACAGGCTATGCAAATATCCCTAGGGATCTGCTTAGCAGATCTTCATAGCAGATCTGAAGGGTGGCTGAAAAACCTAACTTCCAAGACAGGGAAATGCAAGAAGCCTGTACAAGGGTGGACCATTTTAGATACTAAAGAGTTTCCTAAACCATCTTCATGGAGCTGGCATATATGACATGGGCATAAAGGGTCTTGCACCTTTCTGAACAGCAGCTGGAAATGAGGTAGGGATATTCTAGGACATCTAAAATACACCTAGTCACCTGTGTTTAGGCTACCAAGTTACTCCTTGACTCCTAAAATGCACTCAAGTACTTGTCAAGACTCTCAGAGAGACAGGAAGGTTAGGACTAGTAGTGATGTCCATTGATCATCAGTAAGGTATTTAATGTTGGCAGATTTAACTACATACAGAAGGAAGAGTTCTGCAAGTTGAGAACTGCAAAACAACTTGTGGGATCCAACAACATTGCAGGTATCTAAAACTCGATGAATTTGTTAACACGCACGTGATCTTGAAACACTACTGGCTAAAGTAGGGATGTTGAGGCTGAAGTCCTCATGGTCAGAGTATGCAGCTCCCCAGTGCTCTACAAGATCTCCTACTTTTTGAAGGGTCACAGACACAACACAGCTTTGACAGTGCTTAGGAAAATGAGACACCAGATGACCATTAGCCTTCTGTGTGGTGGCTATCAGGAATGCTAACTGTATGAAGCTCATTCCAAAGACTGCTTTTACTTCCTACATTACAGTACTAGACTTCACTGACTAACATGAGAAGGAGAGATGAACAGACTCGTGTATTTTCCAGAGAGTTGAATCTCTTAAGAACAGAAATTTTTTTCACTAAGGGAACAGTATCTGTCTTAGCCAGACTGCTGACTGAAGAAAGGTTTGAGGAGCATGATACTATCAAGGAGGAACCAGGAAGTCAAACACATTTTGACTGCCATTGTTACCACTAATAATTTCACATTTGCTTTTGGGGTATGAGATTTCCCTGAACAAAAGCTCTTAAGCCTTTTGGGCCTAGTGTCTGACTGTCCTGTATTTCAAGAAGAATTTTAGTCACAAGCATCTACAAAGTCTTGGAGAAGGTGCTGTGAACTGTTACTGTTTGCACGTTTACATTCTAACCTACTTCTAGATAAGAAACAAAACAAAAAAACATTTAAATACTCTTGTGCAAATGGAAAAGCTTGACATGCCCAGACCCTAAAAATATCCAGCCAAGCTTTTGAACTTGGACTCCCTTATCTTTTCATAAAAGAGAACTATGGAAGGTGTTGAAACTTTATGTTCTAGTTATTTTTGAACTATGTGAGTACTGCCATTTTGATTGAAAGAAATGAAGTAAACTTGGTTAAATGAAATATGCACTTAAAAGTTCAGAAAAACAAGAGCTTATTTTACTCAAACTAAACAACAACAGGAAAAACAATCTTTTCAGCTGAGAGAACACATGGAGAATCCAGCCCTGAAAGAGTAAGAAATTAAAAAGAAGATGGTTTAGAATGATATGATTATGATAAATTATAGTATTTAATTTAATAAAACATAATAACATTGACCGTAGGGAGACTTCACTCAGTCTTGTCTGCATTTTTCTGTGAATTTTAAAGCACAAACAGAAATCTAGTTCATACACTAAGTAATACAATCTGCTACATGCACTCGTATACACGCACATGCCAGATGGTGGAGCAATATAAACTATTTGAGAGGCAGTAGCATGAGAGATATTGCAGAAATGTCAAATCATAGACTACCAGGACAGAGAAGGAAAAAACAAGTCCTGATGGAGTGAAAGACCTTTAGTTTCTCCTAGAACAAGCATATTGCTTTTGCATACCTTCATAAAGTTTAGACTCGCCTAGTTACCTTCACTACATAATTTACAACTACAACTTTCAGAACTAGCATCACATAAATTTTACATTTTACAGGAAAAAAAAAAATGAGAGAAAACCTCTATGAGACTTTCCATTACTTCTACACTTTATTCTTGTGCCTAAGGAACAGCCATAAAGGATCTAGTAACTAAAATCAACCTTAATGAACTCTAGAAGTTGTATTGATCATTAAAAGACTCTAGCAGATGTATAACACCTGTATCATGATGCTCATTTCTGACTTGGCATATCTGCTCCTCACCCAGTGCTAGTTATGCTGCTCCATCACTATTGGCGATATTGGGGTTAGATGTCCCTAAGCAAGAAATTCCAGTTAAATGAAATGTGTTGACTGTCTTGCAGAGTTCAGAGATGACTTATTCATCAGACTCTTTTATAGGAAACCATTTTGCAGAACTCGCATTCTATAATAAATAAATCTAAACGTTTTCCTGAATTACTCTTGTTCCCTAGAAAACATGGCCCCAAAGTTGCCTGCTAAGCAAGAACATTACAGAGATAGTAAAGAAGCACCCCTACCTGACAGCGTAGGTCATGCGATCGGGTCGGATGGCTCTCATTATGCACAGGCGCTGCAGAGCTGACTTGTTCTTCCATTCCTGAGGGAACTTCTCCTTTTCAGGACACTCAGATTCAACAAACTTCTTCCACCGTTTTGCAGACCCCTCAATATCCCGATCCAGGTTTCTGAATTCCTCCATGGATGAGAGAGCCTGAAAAAATTCAAGGAAGGTCGTCAGAAGAACAATCCTACATGCCTCTGAACCGTTTTTCTAACATTACTGACTACTCATGTTTTGCTCCACCAGAAGGGTCATAGCTGGAGCCTGGGAATCACAGCCAGAAACCCACCAGGATCAGACTTTGTCCATTCTCCTTTTCCCAATGTGTTGTCAGCACATTGTCACAGGAACAGGAATCAACATGGCCCATTTACAAGCCACAGGAAAGTATGACTGAGGACAGTTTCATACTTGTGGAAGGTCTTCTGAAGTGAAATGTGTCTCAAGGCTGCCCACAGAACATCAAGTCTAAAATCATGCTGCACCTAAAACAGCCTTCCCTGATGCTCTCACACACATCACTGCAATGCCCTTCCACAGCTAGTGGGGCCACACAGGGCATCCAGGCCTTCTCCCCTGCAGCACAGTTGCTGAGACATGGAAGTTTGGAACTGACAATACAGGAAAAGATGAAAGAATTTGACATCATCCACAATGCAGTTCTCCATAACCCAAAGCGAGAAGAAATGTGCTCTTCTGTTTTGAAACCAGAACTGAAAAATCCCAGGTGACAAGCACTTGCTACTGTCAGTTATCCCGGAAATGCCTGATTTTGGTGGGAGCTGGAAATTTTGAGCCCATGTCTGACAGGAGAGTACATTGTTGGCATTCCCATGAACTGCACGTCTGCAAACAGCCTCCTTACTGCTTCAACAGACACAAAGAGAATTGTGCAGCAAAAATCATAACAACTGATGAAAAAAATGTGCTTTTGTATTCAGGGTGCTCGGTATCCAAAGCTAAACAGAGACTCAGGCATGCCATGCTCACCAAACTGGGTTTTTTAAGGGATTTCACAGTTGGAATATTAATTATCTTCATCTTTATACACACGCAATTATTTTTCTCTCCCTGTTCCACAGTGCATATACCTCTCTAGCTGTATAGTCTGGTGTGCGCACTCTGTGAAACCACAACACTCAGACTTCAGCATGCAGTCATGGTGACCACGGAGCCACAAATCTCAATAAACATAGTGCAAACTGTAAATGGGTGGGTGCTTTCTTTGTACAAGCATTCATACCATACTGTGCCATTGTAAAAATCAAATCGCTCAGATTTATACTTGCCAAATGCACATGAAGATTAACTTCTCGGTGCTACAAGTCTGTAGCAGATACAGGTAGCTGAAGAATGCCCCAAAGAACAGCTGTGCAAGGCAGTAAATAAATGATAATTACGATGAAAATGTAACTAGATTTTGTTGCTAGAAAGTGGCAACTATAAATGTTATGCAGAGAAGTAAAGAATTCAAATTATCTTTCATACAAGTGGTGGCAAAACGTATTGCACAGCTTGTAAGGTTCTTCTGGATTTCAAGCAAAATTCTCGCTGAAACAAACATCTTCAGAGCATTTTGCATAATCTGAAGCTGTAAGCAGTTGAACATGAAGTGCAAAAGACAAGTGAAGTATAAAAGACAGTGAATGAGCTATTTTCTATAGAAACAGAAGGACACACTCAGAGTGAAGCAGAAGCTTCTTGATGGGCAGAGGTGTTCCGCACCATTAATGCTCCAGCTCACACCCCATACAGCTCCACTATGGAAAGCAACTGAGAAAGCTCCTTCAAAAATGGTGGTGTCACACCTTGTTCAGGTCAACTGAAAAAATACACACTTGCCAAAGGGCTTTGAAGGTCACGCAAATGTCCTGACAGAAGTGCTGAGAGATTGCCTTGGATACGATGTTGTTGCAAGTAAGGCAGAACACACTGAAGGCCACTGTCCTGGTTTCAGCAGGGGAAGAGTTAATTTCCTTCCTAGTAGCTGGTACAAGGCCACTCTGCTCTAAAAACTGCAGGAAAGCCAAGCTTTCCCTCTGGAAAGGCTTCCCAATGAGAAGACAAGAGCAGTGTAAAACTTTGGTCTTTCTAATGGACTGAATTTTGTTAGAAGCTGTACTTCAACACAGAGAGCAAACAAAGGGAAGGAAGGCGTCAGAAAAGGGGCTTCTTTTACAAATGAGTTCACGTTTTAGCACTGGGAGTGCCTGTAGATTACAAAGAGATTGTAAAGCTGTTCCCAGTGGGTGCCATTGACCCAGGACATTTGTTGAATATACACTCACAGCATCACAGAAGCAATGGTTGGAAGAAACCTCTGGAGGTGTCTAGTCCAACCTCATGCTCAGGCTAGGACTGCTACTCAGCCACCACTGGATCAGGTCAGCCAGATCTTTGTCTACTAAAATGTTGACCTCTGAAATGAAGTTCCCTCAGACTCTCTGGGTGCCCTGTTGTAGACCTGCACTATCCTTCTGGTAAAGAAGATTTTTTTTTTTTTAATATGTTCAAGCTGAACCTCCCTACCTGCAATTTGTCATGGTTGATCCTTATTACATTCACTGCCAATAACAAGGAGAGTTTCGTTCTGTCATCTTGTAGCTGGACAAATCGCTCCACCTTTCCTCACAGGTCATGTGCTCTAGGGCCAGAATTAGAGCTATAGGCAGAGAAGTACTTGGAGATATCACTATAAATGTTTCTGCAACAAATCAAGCCTTGCTCAAAGTCACAATTTCATCAATATCTCCACAAAAGGCACACATAAGAGCAGAGTGCTTGCAATACCACTTGAGAGCTACAGCATGGACTGACTCAATTTGGCACTGACCATCCCCATGCCAAACTCCCAGGGATCCTCAGAGTTCTGTGAAGAAGAGTGTGAGCAAAGTGCTGGTTCAACAGATGTTGTTTCCATGTGTGGATTAGCACTAACAGGGAGAAATGTCAGTGACAGAAGTACTTGCTCCAAATTCAGTGTTATATCCCGCTGTCTGTGGAAAACTAGAAACCAGAGCACAGAACATGAGAAACTGAAATTCAAAGGAACAATGCCACATATTCTCATCTGCCAAAACCTTGTCCTTGGAGCAATAAATATATTTGATGCACTTCTCGTAGCTGAACACAATACAATGGCAAATGTTGAATTCAGTGGATTCATCAGTGCAAATGCTTATATAAAACATCTTAACACTGTTGACTTTTGAAGTGACTTACTTAAAATACCACTTCAGAACTTGGGCTGCTGCTGCTTTGAGAAGTCTCTTGGTTGATGTTAACAAGGGAAATTCTGAAAAATCGCTTTCTTCTTACTAAATGACAGACATGTAATCAGAGATGATAGTCTCTCTCTCTGAACAACATTTTGCAGAATCAAGAAAGCTCTAATTGCAAGTATAAAGTCTGTATTATATAAATTAACACTAAAATTTTCATTAGTCAACAATTTTAATTGCACTTATTAGGAGTGATGGTATTAATAAGAGATGTTGCTATTTAAAAGCCAATGCAGTGAAAGCGATCTCAATCAGTAATCTTTCTGTGTATATTAATTGCTTTTCAATACCTCTGCTGTGAAATTTTCCAAGAAACTCAGACCAACTATAATCACTGTTTCCAAGCAGCGAGAGTAAAAGTAGGAATGGTACATTAGGACAGCAGATGGGCACTACACATCAACCTGTGTAGCATGCCTATTTTTGTCAACATAATGAAGAATACATTTGTCAATTAGAGTCGTCATGGAAATGGAGAGAGACAAAAAACATTGATCAAAATAAAATATGATCAAAAGGGCTGGAGGACTCCAGTTCCTGTCTTTGCAACCCACACTGTAATCATCTCTGATGGCTGGAAACAGGAGGGACTTGAGTTTATATCTCAAAATGAGACTTTGCCAGCAAAACAGGTCTCTTCACACCGTGTCAAGGGAAGGATCATTGTTTTCTCAGAGAAAATGATTTTTCATTCACTGAATTGCAGACAACTTGCTTTATCACTTTGGTTTTCTTTGACAGTTTCTCATCTAAGTCAGAACCATCTTTAAACTGGAGCTGATATGTCAGCAGATCTGTGAATTTCACACATTCACAAATGCAAAGTACTCTCTTTCCCCCCACAGCTGTAGGAAATACAACATGTATCAGCCATTGGCTTTGAGAAAGAAATCCTAGTTGCCATTGCAGGGCAACTGCTGGTGTGCTTACAAGGTGTCCTTAACACATGGCCCTTCAGGGAGTCAACGAAGGGCCAGAGGGGAAAGGGAATCTTTGCAAATGGACGATGTCTCGGGGGGACAGGGCGAAGTTCCAGGCAGATGGGCACAACGAGGAGATGACACACTCAGTTTCTCCTCACTGCTTGCTGCCTCCAGAGGGTGGGCTGAGTCTTTAGTGAAAAGAACAACTTCAAAGGTCTGGTGTCATCGCTCCTGCATGCAATTTATCTCCTAGTGCCAGATACACTACAACAAGCTTTTGTAAATTTATTAGAGAAAACACTTGCTCTTATCACTAAAGGCAGTTGTTCTGAGGATACCACCTAGGTAAAACTGGCCCCAAGTTTAGGCATTGCTTCATAAGTGTTTATAAAATCTAAAAAAATAAAGATATTATCTCCATGTTTTCTTCCCCTTGGCTCTAAAGGAAATTATTCTTTAAAAAAAAAAAAAAAAGATTGTTTTGTATTTTAAACTATTTCCATAATTTAAAAACCTCTGCCCCAGAGTCATCTGACTTGAGAACAGCTCTGGGGCAAGGGAAGTCAAAACAGCTCCATTAGCATGCTCTGCACCGACATAAATAGTGTGGAAAATAATACAGTGTAAGTAAAACCAGTGCTGCCAGAGTGAGCTTCTAACACCTATTTACCATGTTCCCCAGCAGCCATGAGACTGGTTTCTAAAAAGATATAAAAAAGTCATAATAAAAAAAAATGTGAGGGTTTTTTTAAAAAGCTGTCCTTACTTTTTTGAGTATTCAGGTTATACCTGATTCATACTTTCAGTCTTAGCTCCTTATATATCTTGCTTTTTAGAAAAAGAACCCTCTACTTAAAAAAAAAAAGGGTCTATAAGGAACACACTGAACCTCGAATGTCTCTCCATAAAAATCACACAACTTGCCAACACTGGAAAGAAATTGTATTTAATATTCTCACAGCCTTAATAATCTGTGAGATGATTAAATCCTAACAATTAGTCACAATTTCACTTGCAATATTAAGGAGATGTGTTTTTATGAATTATGTTATACAGGTTTTAAGTGAAGCAGGCTCCACAAATAAAACCTTCACAGTGCTCAGCAGTTGTGCAATTGATCCTGAGACTCTCTGCTTTTGGACAGGCAACAGCCTGACAACGTCGTTTGCAGAAGCTGCAAGGGTTTCAGTGGGCAGGGGTGGTCCCCAGCAGTGATGTGCACATACTCCGGAAAGACTGGCTTTCAGCAAGCCAAGCCCGTAGGCTAATGATAATTGAAGGGGAATCATTTTCAGATGTCAGTTGAGGCATCAACACCAGGATTAGATTCAAAGTCTAGATACACTCCAGTAATTCAAAGCATTTGAGCTGTGTAGCTGTTGCCATGCCTTGGCTGCGTGTTTTGGAGCTGTGTTTCACCAACCTGAGGGACACAGGTTCCCAGGGAGGTATGGGAAAGTCCCACCACAACTCAGCTTCCCAGCTGTCTGTCCGTACATGGGCTTGTAGAGTTTGAAGCAGCTCGTGTGTGAACTTTTGCAACAGAGTTAAAGCAGAGCAGCCGTATGAATGCCTGATGCTTGGGAACAACCTCATGCATTTTCAAAACACCTTCCAAAGGACAAGGACACTGTCCATGTCCACTGCAAGTTCTGCTTATATAGGTTTCTGCAAATATTCATAATTTCTTTCCTTCATTTTCTGCAGGTGACTCAAATCTCGTTAGGAAAACCACCATCCCCACAGCTGGAGAAAGACAGCTCCTGGAAGAATGGTAAAGTCAAACCTGCATCGGGCTTGAATTGACAGATTGGATCATTCAGAAAGTAGGCGTATAAGCAGATGAATTACTCCATTTGAATACTACTGTTAACTAGAAGGATCAATGTAGAAAATGATGGATTATTTGCCATCTTTCCCATACTAGGTTTTGGTTTATATTATTCGTTCACCGAAGGTGTTATTTTCTGTTTAGCTGCACTACTTGAATTATTCAACTCATAAGAAAACTCTCTACTGAAGGTAAAAATAAAGACATGATAGGTTTGCCAAACTTCAGTCACCTCTCAACACAAAAATGTTATTTTAATCCTCCTTATTTCTTTCATGAAAGCTGACTGACAAACTCACTGCACTGTATGCCCCTGTCTTCATTCAAACTCCTCCTTGCGTTTTCCCCACATCTAAACTATACTGGGGTTAAAAAGTATGTAGTGCCATGCCATGACACTACACAAAAACATCCTTCTGTTTATCTGCAGCATCCTTCCTAGAGCATCACAAAAATGCAGACACTTTGTGGTTGGATGACAAAAGTGGTCTGAGGAGTGATGGGTTGGATCTCGCTACACTTTCTTGGAAAATTCCCAGTGAAACCTGTATCATGGGTCAGAAAGCAATGGCTTCAGCAATCAAGTCCTTCCTACTAGTATGTTCCTACAGACAGCTCCACTGGACAGGAAAGGTCAGTAACAGAAATGAGATTTAGTCATAATCTTTCTATTCTAGTTGCTTATAACCACCCACCAAATTTTCATAGTTTTGCCTGAGATGTTTCACAGCTAGGTTCATATCGGCAATTTTCCTGCAAAGGTTGTTCAGGTTGTTTGGAGAATGGGCCTTGCAAAGTCAGGTTGTTCTGCCAAGCCACACTCTCCATCTTTCCTCTTCACTCTTTGATGCTCTCCAGCAAATCAGGGACACACAGCCAGAACCAGAAGCTGGCCATGGGTCCCCGATGACAGCTGAAAGGTGGTACTTGTGTATTTCTGAAAAGTTCCCTGGATTCGGCTGTTACAAATCACAGATGGGCCATCACCATGCGCCAATGCACAGCAAAACTTAAAGAGAAAATGTCTCATGGACTGGAAGAGCTCAGCTGAAGCATCTGTTCCAGGATGCCACCTGCTGGAAGGCTCTCAAGGTCCATGGTTCTGTGTCCTGATATACATATATATATACACACACATACGTGTGGACCCATCCCTTGATGAGGCTTCTCACAGCTCTTTTCACAGCAATGGTCTGATTCATTTCACTGTGAATGAATGTTTCACTGTGGCACCATAGCAGAGCTGGCCTTGAGAACAGGCGACCAGAGTAAAGAAGCTACAGAGTCCCTCGGTGCACTCAGGCCCCTGATATAATCCTCATACATGAGTCACATGAACTGCTCAAACAACCTCAGTAACAGAAACTGCAAGCAATCTATGCCAGTCCTTCACTATCCTCTTTCACAAAGATTTTTCAATTGTCTGGTGTGAATTTTTCTTGCAGTACTTTGAGATGCACCTTGCTTTACCTTTTACTGATACAGAAAAACAATTGCTCTTTCCCCTTCGGAGGACACTTTTTGAAGCTCGTACCCTCCTGTCCCCTCAATCTTGAGGCCCTCAGACATAATCCTTCCCCTTCTCCCTCTCCTCAATCTCTTCTCACAGTCTCATTTTCAGGTACCTAACACTTCTCACTGCTTTCCTCTACCCTGTCTCCAGAAGGTCTGCATCTTTCTTAAAATGCAATACTCAAAGGTCAAATCAGACTCCAGCAGACGCTTGGCCAACTCTGAGTGAAGTGAAAAGCTTGTCCCCATGGCTCTGTCAGACTATATTCATTGCACAAGGATGCTCCTATTCAGGTACTGACGATACTGTGGTCCGCTGATGCACTATGGTCACATGGTGGGGATGATACACAGACCACGAGTGCCTCCACAAAATGTCACCTCATGTGTCTCAACACAGGTAAAGCCTTGGTGTTACCATCAGGGTTCCAGAGATTGTTCCTAGTCAAAATTCAGCTGAGCAGTCAGTCTGCAGTCTTCACAGTTGTTCATGTGAACCAACACTGCCATGCAAAGGAAACATTCATGAGCTCTACCATATTACAGAAATAAGGAGCTCCAACAGGTCCTTTATGGCAGATCTGGGCTTAAAAGGAAGAACTAATAAAGAGGAGTCAAATCCAAGCCATTTGCCTTCATTGCCTTTCCAAAAGCATCTTACACATCTAGGTACAGTATATCATGTCCAAAATGTGATGACTGCTTGCATGTGATTAGTTGCTAGCAGAGCTCAGCCATCAGACTTCTCTGCGGTCACTCCTGGGCCCACAGTCCACTCGCATCTTTTCAGGAGTGCACTGCAACTGATTTTTTTTTCTATTTTTTAAGCAAAGCAATAGGACACCAAAAGATATACAATGTCTAAAAAAGATACATTTGACATCTAAAAGATATCTCTGATGAAGCAATTACTTCTCTTTCCTTCCATTTAGAGGGTGAAAGAACTTTTACAATCAAAATGACCAGCTGACAGCAGGCTTTGTGTCATGGGTGGATTGAGAGTGAAGCACGGAGGCTGACACTGCCGTAGAGGCATCCAGAAAAATTCAATTTCTGCTCTGCAGTCAAACCAACAAAGTACGTCTTTAAATATTTGATGTGATCAAAATCTCTGCTGTATTTCAGAAAAACATCAGATCATTAGCCAGCACGTTAAAAAAGAAAAGGGAAAAAAAAGGTAAAATGTTCTCAAGTAATATTTCTGTGAGACTTTGGGAAAATTTCTCTGAGACTTGAGTGCTGGTGAGGACAGATGAATGTCCTTAGGAAACTTCTAGATGAGAGCAGATAAATGCACATCGAAGTGTCATAATCAATGTTTTCTATCAAAGGTGCACTAAAAGGCTGTACATCTGAAGAACTGAGTTAGTGGAAGAGATTTAATTAAGACTATGATTTTCTGGCATAATAATAATTCTGAATGTACATGGAAAGCTGTGAGCTGCAAGCCTTTCATTTCTGACCAGCCTGATCAAAGGACCTTGCTTACGTGCAAAGAACACGGTATCGGCAGCAGATTGTGTCACAATGAATCTTCGACAAGAATGAAAAATTTCAGTGTCTAAAAAGTACAAAAAGTGAAAGTTGGAAGAGAGATTTCTGTTCTTTTGTCAAAAAACTCCAGTTTTCTTAAATGTAAAATATATGATTTGCTATTTTATCTCATAAGCCACACACACAATCTTATCATCTGCATTCTGCAAAATTATAAATATGGAGTTAATATACTACTTTGTCTACTGCTGTTCTCCTCTTCGAAAGCTGAATTCAGTATTTAGAGCTCATTATTCAACATCACATTTATTAAACAATGCCCTTTCAGTAGTGTTTTCATATCTACATAATGAAAATTCTTCCTCTTCAGAAAAAGATGAGGGAAATAATTGGGATGAAGAAGTAATCCAAGTTGTCCAGGTGTATTCTTGTTGTATATTAACAAGCTTCACTTATCCTATGGGACACATCTGCATTCGGCAATAAAGAGGCACTGCAGAAAATATCACAAAGAAAATCAGACTTGGGAAATGCGTATCTGTGCAAAGGAGATCCAGAGCTGCCTGCATCCAGCCTGTGGGAAACAGGCTGCTGCGGTGAGAGCCAGATGCACGCATGGTTGATCAGGGACCGCAGTTGTGCAGGAGGCACAAGGCCACAAAGCATCATGGACACGGTTCCCCAGGAAGGGCATGGCATGGAGGGAGTCAGAGCATGGGAGAATTTCACAGCAGAGCTCTTCAGGGTCACAGGGAAATCCATTCACCCAATGTTCATCTAGTCTCAGTGGCCTGAGAACCACCCCCATCTTCTAAAAAGGGCCGGTTTTGGCAAAGGCAACCATGAAAATGAATACCATAAGGGCATGACCACTGGCTTCATTAGTAGTGGTGAAGCTCAGGAAGAGCCCAGCTTGACTCTGGGTATGTTCATGTGATCTTCTCCAGGCAAATACAAACTGCACTGATGAACCCCTAAGAAACACAAGCACGGTCTTTTGGCACTGGGCACTGAACAGAAGATGCATAACTATGCCTCATGTGAGGCTTTGCCTAAGCTAATAACCCCTACTGATGGGCAGATTGTATTAGCTCAGGACTAAAACTGCACTCATGCACCTATAAAGCTGTTCCAGAGTGATTGTCTCAGACTATGGGGAGAGGGAGTTTCTATCTGCCTACCTCAGACCTCAGAATACCTATACAGTGAGGAAAAGACACACACTTTTTTCTTGCCTGCTGATCTGCTCGTGAATCTGTGGTTACAAAAGAGGTCCAGGCAGAAGCTCACCATGTGCCACACAGTTTGCTAGTATGTTCCTGTCTCCCATTTGACTTTGGCCAACTTGTTTGCTCTCAAAAAATGCCTGGACACCGCCTAGGGGGTAGGACACTCCAGGGACTGTCCACAGTAAACAATACCTGAGGTGTTTCTGGTTTGGGAGGTGAGGGGAGTTTCACTGTATGGATTCACCCTGTGCCATGTCACATGCTGCCAGGGCCTGAAAACAGCTGCTGGCCCACTGTACTTTTTAATCTAGACATAGTCTGGAAGACCCAAAAACCATGAAACCCAGTTCAATTCAGACAATACTCATCTCCCATCCAGGTATCAACACCTTCCTCTTATGACACTGGAGACCTTCCAGTGAAGGAAAGAAATAAAAAATGGGGGAAAAACCCTACAGAGGATAACCTCTACACTGCTTCTATGTTAAGTTCAATCTTGCAACTAGAATATCAAAATAGTCATTTGCACGTGGCTGTGGCCTGAGGTCCTGTGCAGTTCAAGCAGTAACATCATTGTACCTTTGTGGTCTAAGGTGTGTCCACACATTTGTTGGTAAGGTAACCAACAGCCAAGTCAGGAGAAATGGACAACCTTGCATGCATGCAAAAAACTTTTTCAGAAGTACCAACCGAAATAAAACCTTCAAGCTAAGTACTGGGAACATAGAGGGTGAGAAAAGTGTAACATACTGTAATAAAGGAAATTGAAAAAAGACAGAAAACCTCATTAAGAGTAAAAGAATACTTTTGACTTCTCAAGAGATCACTATTAGGTACCTGCAAAAGATGGGCCTTAGAACCGAAATGACCAACTCTATTGAACACCAGAGCCAGGGACTCAGCAAAGGCACTACTTTCATTAAATGATACAATTTTCTCCCCTTCCTGCTCTTAACTAACCCTTCAATGACCCAGAGGCAGTATTTGCACTGAGGCTAATGACTCTGTCCTTTGCTAACAATTCCCCTTGCTCCAGAGCTAACTAACGTGCCTCCGCAGGGGTTCCATGGGTACTACTTTTTCTCCCATATAGGCTGACTGATGAACAGAATCAAGTTAAGCTCAGAGCAGTTTTTCTCAACTTGTGTTTAGTTCGAATTCAATTCCTGTTTCAGGCTTAAAGAAGCACTGAAAAGCCTGAAACTTACTTATTTTTTCCAAGTCTATCAGCAGAGCTAATAAAAGATATTACCCTTCCCTACTAAAAAGTTAGTGAACTTTTTTACTGAAGGAAGCTGGAAAATTAAATCATAAACCTGTGTCAGATGCTCCAGCATCATGAGCTGCACAACTGCAACAAAATATTAGCCTATATATATTATTAATTAAACAACAACAATAAATAATAAGCCAAGTCACACAAGGTTATTTGCATGCACAGAGTCCTCAACATTTAATGAGGTTTCCTTTGAAGTTAATGTGCCCAAAATGGGAGGCACAGAATGGGCCACAAATTTCAATATTGATTTCTTTTGGCATTACTAACTTGGCCTGAAACCCCTGGCAAGAGGAGCACTTTGTGCAGGAGCATTTTCAATGTTTCTGTGAAAAATTAGCAGAATGCTAAATTCCACTTTGAATTTGAAATATGAATCTGAAATGTACTTTGCTCAAGCTTTGTTGAAGAAACAATTTATTACAGCACTTAATCTTCCTGATGAAAGAAAAGGAGATTTTAGCCTGCTAATAAGCTGTATAGAAGCCATGACTAATTAACCTAATTATAGCAGTCTGTGACAAAATGTGATTGTACTAAAACCATGCCTCAAGTAATTGGAGGTGCCAAAAACTCAAAGGTTAATAAACCAACACACATTAATAGAACATAAACACTAATAAAGTTGGTACCAGCCATATTATTTATAGTAAAATCAATACTACAATCATCACAAAAGACAATCTGAAGAGTATTCAGTATCTGAAAATATAGAATTCACTATCTGAAAATCCTGAAATACATAAAATTAGCACAGATTATTGACCAGTGACTGCAACACTTCGAGATGTGCTGTTCATGGGGACAGCAGATGCACACTGAGGCTGAAGACACCTGACGTGTGCAGCACACTTAGGACACATTTACATCTTGCCATCTCACAGCTCAGCAAAAGGGTGTGCAGAGCAGCATCTTCTTGGCATCACATAGTTTCCATCTCAACCAAAAACGCTGAGAGACTCAGTGGGAGAGAGGAAGCTGACTGGGAAGGGCTCATCTCAAAGAGAATCAGTTATTGCAAAGCAATTTCAGGTGGCAGTCCACTCCCAATTCCTGCCTACCTCAGGATAAGTCTCCAGCTACTCCACGCACACACCTACATGATAAATACCCAACATGGCATCAGTTTTGGATGGCTGAGGGATGATGGAGTGCAGGCTACTGCTGGGGATGAAGCTGGGGCACGTAGCTGGGGGAAGGGGCAAAGACCTTGTTCAGTGATGCCACTGACACTGAGCTCTGATGAGTAGAAGTTCCTTACTGCTGGTCTCATACCAGGCTCTGACACAGTATGCTATGTACTTTGACACTCTGCACAGAAATGCCTGTTCTCCTGGATATGTCAAATAGTGATGCAAGAATAAAGTCTGAAGAATGAATGACGGGGAATTGATGTTCCTTCTGGTGTTTATGACCCTGAGCTGGCAACTGTACCAACTTCATCACAGTAGTCATGCAGTTGCAACAATCATGATGAAGCACACGGGCAACATGAAAGGCCATTTCACCCACACTGAATTGGAACTGGCCAGCACAGAAGGCATCATCTCACAGAGAAAAAAACTCACTGCAAACGTAGAAGGTGTCTTCTTGGAGAATGCCTGTCTGCAGGCAGGACTAGCAAAGTCATCCTTGGGCACTACAAGAGTAATATGTTTCCTGAGATACATAAAAGGATCTCCAAAATGAGAATCAGAGCCTGAAACCTCTGAAACCTGTGGTGGAAGGAAGTTCACCTTCCATAGGAAACTTAGAGGACTGAAGTAGAAAGAAGCTTTGCAGTGCAGAACGCTCCAGTGAAGAACTCCAACCCAGAAGGACTCCAGAGGAACTGAAATGCACCATTCACCCTATATATCCCCATGCCGAACAGGGACAGCGCAGAGTTGAGAAAGCCTCAGATTTCAAGCAATAATATGTACGTACATCTACAATCTATACAGACTGCACAGCCCAAAGACAAAATATGCTATTGCAAAGCATGTATTTGATGGGCTTGATGGCTGAGTTCCTCTGATTATATGTGTTGACCCTAAGTGTCCATTTCATTTGTCTTCAAAGGAGTAACAAAAATAAAGCTGCTGCTGTCTGAACAGCAAAACGCCACCACTGAACAAAAGATGATTAAAGAAAGGGTGTAGAATTTTTTTTAATTCCTCCATCATTATGGAAATATGCCTTTTAGAGGATGAACAGGGCTGGTTTAGCAAGAAGTTCCAAGCTTATTTTATGGCTGAAAATGCGATTGTGACATTTCCAACATAAGCTAGGTCATGTGCATGCGCAGAATGAGGCAGAGGCCCTGTCCTCACTGCCAGTGAAGAGACAGAGGTGATAACTCCTGGTCAGGGCAGACACATCTGGCAGTTGTTCCATGCTACCACTTGAAATCACTATGGGTGACCTGGGTTAGAAACATCAGCTTCATTTGACTTCTGAACTGCAGTCTGCAACTTAGAGCTCCAACTCTGTGCTACCTTAAAAGACAGTGTTTGCCAAGTGAAGCACAGCCTAGCATGTGCTTGCCTAGAAAGGCATGCAGCACCATAAGCTAGGGCTCCTGCAAAACTCTGGAAAGTTCCACAAAACAATACAAACAGGAAAAGAATATCAGTGATATCTTGGGCATGGATGAAGATATTTTGCCTGGTCACCCTCAACCCTCTGGTTGAATGTATCAACCAGATACATTCTCTGTGCAGCATGGTGGAAGGGAGAGAAAAGGAAAAAACAATGTACCAGATGAAAATTTGAGAAGTATCCCAATGAAACCAGGATGTCTTCACTCCCTACTTTACAGCAACAGAGAAATGTCCCACGAAGGCAGCGTGCTATAAATAAAACTGTCTTAAGTCACAGCAGGTGCCAGAGACTGATCAGAAGCCACAATAAAACAAAAGACACAATCTCAGATCCAACAAGGTGTGAATGAACATGCCTAATTTGAAGAACATTTTGACCTCCTCCAGAAAACAAATCATACCCTGCTGAATCAGGTTCAAATCCAGCACAATCCACATTTGTTGACAAATAAGAGCAAAGATATGATAACTCACATTTCTTTGATATGCTCTTCCTCACCTCTCACTCCAAACACATGGCAGCTGTTAGACCTTCTCATTGCCATGACAGTAATTTTTTACAGAAGGTCCGTCAGCTGTCACTACTCTATCCCCAGCACATCTCTGCAGTTGGTCATATCTACCTTAAATTCCCACATCCTCCTAAATATAGTGAAGGTCTCCATGTCCTTCACAATCTATAACCACAAAAAACAGAGGATATTCTTATTCCTCTCTTACAGAGAGAGAAGCCTAAATTTCAGAGGGAAAAATCACTCTCTCAGGGACACACAAATCATCAGGGGTACAGTCATGAAGAGCCCATGTCCTGGTTTCGGCAGGGGTAGAGTTAATTTCCTTCCTAGTAGCTGGTACAGTGCTGTGTTTTGGATTTAGGATGAGAATAATGTTGATAACACACCGATGTTTTAGAGCAGTGCTGACACTAGTCAAGGGCTTCTCAGCTCCCCATGCTCTACTGACTGAGAAGGCTGGAGGGGCACAAGAAGCTGGGAGGGGGCACAGCCAGAACAGCTGACCCCAACTGCCCAAAGGGACATTCCATACC
>NW_008824059.1:1381445-1387406 GCF_000699105.1 Pygoscelis adeliae
GTGAGCAAGCGGCTGTGTGGTGCTCAGTTGCTGGCTGAGGTTAAACCACAACAGCCCACAAAGTCAGTCTTGTACCTGTACAGAACTCTCCATTTCCGTGGCATTTTTATGCTACTCCTCATGTTTGATCAGAACTCTGTTCACCAAATGCTATAAGGACCAACCTGAAGGCTGCTGAAAGGCTTTTAGAGGAGATAAGGGATGTTGATTTCACACAGTTCAAGTGAAACAGGTACCTTGATTCCTCCCCAGGAGTGATTAGACAGAAACTCCACAGGGCTTGTGACTCTGGTCTGTGCTGGGTATCTTAGTAGGAAATCCAGTTCTACTGTGTTGATTTCTTTACTCATCAGAAGTATCTGTAATTCCAAACAAACAAAATATCCTTGAGCAGCCAGGATACAGAGCAGCAATATACTCTAGCAGATTAATTATTCAACTCACGTAGCTGCCAAAGTGTGGCTAAAAAGTACAGTGCCCCATGTTGGAGAGGTGTGATGAAACATACCATGTAGGTGCTTTGGGTCTCCCCAAAAGAGGACCAGGAACGAGTATGGAGATTGGAAATGCAGGAGGACCAAAGTTTGGGAAAACTGTGTAGCAAGGGCTGTGATCCAGATTCATAGTTAGCACACTGAGAAGTCCCTGCCAGCAGAGACACAGGCTGCAGGGTGTGCTGCAGGTCCCTGTGCTTGATATCTTCAGCTAGAGAACAGATAACTTTATTGGAAGGAACCAGAGTATGCATCCCTAGGGCATGCTACCAAGGTCTTGTCCATCTCTCACTATCTTGTTCAATTTTGAAAGTAAACGGAGACATACTGAGAGTGTTTTGAAAAACAAACAAACAAACAAACAAAAAACAAAATGAGAAAAAAAACCAAAAAACGTATGGTACGTGCACATAGAGAATAAGCAGGTCCCTGAATTCTCAAGCACTGGAGAGCATCTGGGCCATTCAGCTACTACCAATGTTTTTACCACCAATGGTGGCTTTCTGGAATATATATTTATATATATAAAAAAATAGATATGTATAAATATTATAAATATATATATTTATGTATGTATATCTGTGTGTGTGTATATATACTTACTTTCTCTTTTACACATGGTATTTTGGTATGAAGAATTAAAAAAAACATGGCAATCAGTGGATCAAGGTTAACTAGACCTGCATAGTGTTTCAGCAGTTGAAACTTAGTTCATATCTGCATTCTACATGTCAGGACATTCACACAGTCATTCATTGCACAAACTTAATAACAACTTCACAACATCATGCCAAGCACTATTTATTGATTGAATTTGATTTCAGCATAGGGATATACAAAGGTCTCCTTGCTCAGATCGTAGACTAAAAATTATACTAACATACTAGACAAAAGACAGCAGCTATGTAGCAAGCATTTCTTTCGGATAAAACCAATAAGCCTTCAAGACCAGCTTGCTTTCCCCTTTTTTTCAGGTCCCGTAAGCAGGTATTACTCTCTCAAACAACCATTTGTCAGCATAACGCATATCAAACACAGCATCTGTGACTGTTATCAGCAAGAGAGGCAGAGAAGAAAATCAGTTCCCCAGCCCTTGTATTTGCTGCTCTGATGCTGAAGGACACAGCTGTGACAGTTTGAGCTTTCTCTGCATGCCAATATCTTTGCCTGTAAAATAAATCATTGCATACAAATTGCATGAAATGGTGGTGTTTACCTGGAAGGTAACTTGAGCGGTGTAGGTCAATTTATCACACTCAAACAGCCCCCGGGTTGTGTACTGGAACACGGAGAAGGTAATGCTGTCGATGAGGTTCAGCACGCGCACTGCGAGGCTCTCATCTGGAGGCGCCCTCTCAATGGCTTTCTGAAACACGATGCTGAACGCCTAGGTGGGGAGACACAGAAAGACACCGGTGGTGTCTAGATGCTCTTTGCATGCTCCTGGGTATCACCTGAAGTGTTGCAATAAGTGAAGCCAACTCAGATACTGTATCCCTGGGGCCACAAACAAAGTATTCCCATCTGCCCAGCAGTGTGGCCCACCAGCTCCAGGAGGCAGGGGAACATATCTAAAGACCAGACCCTGTATCTGCCTTTGGCTGCTTTTTCAGGAACATACAGCCAGGCAATGATGACATTCCCTGTGACATTGCGCTCTCTTGGGCTTGAGAAAGTAGTGCAGAGACAGTCTGACTGAATTAAGGCACAATGGATATAGGAAACATTTCTCTGACCAAATGTGTTCTTTCATAGGGATGACACAGCCCGCTTTCTCTGAAAATGTTGAGCCAAAAGACAGCGGTGTTCCCAGAGGAAAGCATACCTCCCATTTCACAAATGTTTCAACTTAGAAAAAAGCTTTTGCCCTAAATAAAAAAAAAAAAAGTCCTGTGAGTATTTTACTGTCTGGATTCAGCAAAGGACTAGATGAGAAGGGCAGGTGGGACTTCATCTGGTAGAAGTGGGATTAACCAGTCAGTAAAGTCCCCTCGGGGATGGGTGCATGCATCGAGAATGACACTTTTATATAAGATACTAAGGATTCTTATAACAATATTTCTGATCTAAATGAGAAAAGACAAAAAATTTTCAGAGCTGTCTGAAGAAAACTCATTAACAAATTATCAAATGCAACGGGAAAAAGAAAAACAAAAAAAAAGCCTAAGTCTTGATGAGCAATGCAAAGGCTCTATACAGTGGGACCCAGCTAATAGGAAATAACCAGGCCAATACAAATTAATAGCACCAACTGGACGAGGCATGACTGTGTTGGCAGCATTATTTTTAGGGTTCTACAATGGAAAAATGATGCCTCAACAAATTAAAGTTAACATTCATACCTACTGCATTATTAAATAATTGCAGAATGCATTTTCCTGCTTAACATTTCTTTAAATTCTGTTAAAACATGCTGCAGAGTAGCATATAAATCTTGTGTACTCTAATTTATAATGGGCTTCTAGCTGTGTGGTAAGTATTTTAAAATCATCTCTGTGCATCTTTACATGATGTTTTATGACCTGTCATCAAAAATTTATTAGATATAAAAAACATTTCACCCAATAATTTTCTATGTATTTATACACATTGCTAATGTTAACTGGAAAACATAAACCAAACAAAATATAGAAGATGTAGATTAAGGGTGAAACCTCAGAAACTGCTGTATCTCTTATGTATGTGTAAGGAATGAATCTTTCAAAGGGAACCCTTGCACAAAAGATATTCTGTACATTTTCCTGGTAAAATTATTTCAACCTATGAGTCGTAGATAACAAAAAATAAAAACGCCTTTGTGGATGAGGCTCAAAATATTGTATTCTCTTCTCAATCACTTTTTCAAGGTCACTTGTCAAAGTAAGAAATCATTTGGAAGAAGTTCTAGACCAGGATGCCATCTCAATTAACCCTCCATCCCCTAAAATACCTCTCTCCTGTGGTAAAAAAAGGGTCTTCCATTTATTAAAACATTAAAACCAGAACTCTTCAATAAATAACCCAAAATGTCCTCGGGTCTTTACTGGCCAGACCTATTGAGACTACTCTGCCAAGGCAAGGGATTGTCTGCACTTTCATTTTTACTGCAGCAGGTCCTTAGAAGCCGCTCAGGGACCAAGACTTCCCCAGTGTCTTGGGCAGCACATGCAGAGCACAGCAAGAGGGGACCCCTGTTTAAGCAGCTTCAAAGATATAGGGGATGGCATGAAAGAAACCCCACTTCCTACCAGTCAAGGAACAGAAAACACTGATTAAGTGATGCCCAAACATGAAGCAAAGACATGAACTATGAATTCACTACCAGTCATATGTTTCGTTCTAAAGATCGAGCTCCTCCGTTGTGGCAAGCAGAGTCTCACCCTGTTCACACCTGCCATAAAGAGCAGCACTGGTGTCTCAAAGATAGTCAAGGAACTTGGAAAACATGGCCATGCTCTCATTCCCACAAAAGCTACTGTCTTCCCGCTGGGCTCTGCTGCCACATGGCAAGTGGGATGGTTCAGCCTCATCACTATGAGTAGTAATAATTACATTGAAATCAACCAGTTACGTTGGAAATGTTCTACAGGTGATCTGGTGAGAACAGCTCCAGGTGGGAGTGTTCTCCGAAGGAGGGACATCATTCCTAGTTCTCCATGTAACATGTCCATGTACTACAGAGCTACATTTACTATGCAGGCAAGGGTAGTCTAATTAGGCAAGAAAGAAAAGTAGCAAGGCCTTTGGAACACAGACCCTTTGGCTGTGTCTCTTCCACATTTATTTTAGGAGCACAGAGCAAGAAGTGGTCTCTCTCCCAGAATGGTCCCCATTGGGGTGTTCATACTGCCATCATGAGCATGCCTGTAGCTGAGACTGCCAGCGGCCACACTGCAAGGTGGTAACACACCCATAAATTCTATCTGGACTTCTAGTCTAAGGACATTTTAGGCTGTAGGCTTGCTTGTCTGTCTGATGGTCACACAACACTGTGAGAAGAGCAGAAACACAGCCCTCCAGAGGACTGCTCCAGACTGTAGATAAGTGTGTGTGTGGGCCCATACCAAAAGGTGGTGAATATTCAACTCATGCACATACCACCTATTCCTTCACACCAACCATACGCAGACACTAACCCAAAGTTAGATTTCACATCATGCTGTCGACTACCTGAAAGGCTTTTGTAACAGTAATGTCGGAAGCATCCAAGCTCCTGAAAGCCCAGCTGCTTGGGACTCTTCTTGTGTTGCAGAGGTGGAAGTAGGAATGACTTGCCTTTTGTACAGAAGGTGGCAATAAATCCCCGGTGATGTGGTCTCAGTGGGACAGAACTGTGTTTAAAGAGTGATATGATGTTTTAATATTGTGTCATTTGGGAAGTCAGGACTGTTTCAACATCAAGGTCTTGGATAATCATTAAGGGCTGCGGCAATTCCTGTTAACTTATGAAATATCTGCACAGGCATTATGACCCTGATGACATCACAGATACAGAACCAATGCAAATATAAAGAAAAGATTAACTAACGGACCAAGTGACTCCAAATGCTGTGTAAAATCTCTGTGTATAAATATATAAAATACATAGAAAACAGTACTTTGTTGGCTCTTCCCCATATGATATCTTTTAAATCCATTGCTCCTGTTATTCTGCCAGGCCAAGGCTGTGAATATGGAAGAAAGAACAAATGGCTTGTAAGGTTCTGCTTTGCAAAGAAACTTCCTGGATTTTTAGTGATAGACAATGTTAATGCATTGCTAAGTAAGACTTCAACTGCTTAGAAAGAAACCAAGCAAAAGAAAGAAAAGCTAATTACCCAGCCCCCTGAGCTGGAAGACAGGGATGGGGAGCAGAATCCAAGGGGATTCCCCATAATTCAAGGGGAAGCAGTTAGCACCCTGCTACACCACTCAGACACACAGAAGTCTGTGGGGCCAGATGGGATCCACCCGAGGGTACTGAGGGAGCTGGTGGAAGCGCTCACAAAGCCACTTTCAATCCTTTATCAGCAGTCCTGGTTAACGGGAGAGGTCCCAGACGACTGGAGGTTAGCAAATGTGACATCCATCTACAAGAAGGGCCAGAAGGATGATCCAGGGAACTACAGGCCTGTCAGCCTGACCTCGGTGCTGGGGAATGTTATGGAGCAGATCATCTTAAGTGCCATCACGCGGCACGTACGGGACAACCAGGTGATTGGGCCCAGTCAGCATGGAATTATGAAAGGCAGGTCCTGCTTGACCAACCTGATCTCCTTCTATGACAAGGTGACGCACTTAGTGGATGAGGGAAAGGCTGTGGATGTGGTCTACCTGGGCTTTAGTGAAGCCTTTGACACCGTTTCCCACAGCATTCTCCTGGAGAAACTGGCTGCTCATGCCTTGGGTGGGCGTACTCTTTTCTGGGCAAAAAACTGGCTGCATGGCCGGACCCAAAGAGTTGTGGTGAATGGAGTTCAATCCAGCCGGTGGCCAGTCACAGGTGGTG
>NW_008824059.1:1387947-1406157 GCF_000699105.1 Pygoscelis adeliae
AACAGGCTGCCCAGGGAAGTGGTTGAGTCACCATCCCTGGAAGTATTTAAAAGGCGGGTAGATGAGGCGCTTAGGGACATGGTTTAGTGGGCATGGTGGTGTTGGGTTGATGGTTGGACTCGATGATCTTGGAGGTCTCTTCCAACCTTTAATGATTCTATGATTCTATGATTCTATGACAAGAGGAAACAGCCTCAAGTTGCACCAGGGGAGGTTTAGACTGGACATGAGGAAAAATTTCTTCATTGAAAGGGTTGTCAAGCATTGGAACAGGCTGTCCAGGGAAGTGGTTGAGTCACCATCCCTGAAGGTATTGAAAAGACCTGTAGAAGTGGTGCTTGGGGACATGGTTTAGTGGTGGACTTGGCAGTGTTAGGTTAAGGGTTGGACTTGATGATCTTAAAGGTCTTTTCCAACCTAAACGATTCTATGATTCTAATTAAGGCTCATCTAACCTGATCCCAACCTGACCACCTGCAGTGGGCTGACTGGCAAATTAAGACCTGAATAGGGACCCTGGCCCACCCTCAGTACTCAACACAGAGGGACCTTTTCTGTTGGCATTCAGACCACCACTCACTAGGTCTTTGCAGGTGCTGCTGAAACTCTGCTCCTTCCACTGAGGGCAGCGATGAACACACTCTGCTCAACATTTGCAGCGAGTTTTGGACAAATCATTCCCAATGAGTGGTAAACACTGTCACAACACAAGTTAAGAGTAATCTATGTTAAGTAGACATATAAAGAAATAAATTCCAGGAAACTTTTCCATAAAACTAAAACAGCAGAAAGGTTTAGGTTAGATCACCTTTTTGTCTGGGAATTCAAATATTCCCAAGAGGCCCATGATGATGACTTTGAACCTCAGTAAGAGAGAGAAACAGTGGCACTGCCTCCCGCAGCCGTGGGCACAGCCTGCAGCTCATGGGGACAGTACCTTCAGAGAGAACTGGTACATGGGATGGATGGCATGGAGGTCATTCATTGTGAAGTACAGCAGAGAGGCCCGCGCGGCGGCAGGCCTGTAGTGCTCTCTGGCCTCGTTAATCTTGGTTTCTGTGATCTTAGACTCCAGGACCTGAGAGGAAAACACAGAACAAAATTACTGTGAAAACATCTTTGTGAATTGAGTATGCAGCCCAGGGGAGGGTTGATATCTGCCACAAAGGTGGCAGGCCAGGCAGTGGGCAACCCACATGTGACCACTGCAGGGACCAGCCTCTGCCCTCTGAACCGTGATGCAGCCAGGCTTGAGCCACCCGCTCCCAGCATCCCCCTTCCTCTAGCATATTCTCCATTTAACTGCATTTACCACCCCGTTGCCCAATCCTCTGTTTTCCCAAGCCCCTTCCAGGCTTCTCAGTAGGATACCTGCTCTTTACTAACTGGAATTGTTTTTCTCATCAATGAGTTTCTCCTGTTAATTGCCCCCCTCCTGTGCAGGTCATTAATAACACAGGGCTGAACAGACTTAGTGCTGCTCTCAAGGCAGCTTCCCCCAGACTGAGAACTGCTAATTTGTAACGGCTATTTGCTGCCTTTCCTCACCAGCATTTAACGCACCCCTACCTTGCTGGCCAGGTATCTGCATAGCTGCTATGATGGACATGGTGAAAATTGTTTTGGCAGATACATCACCCCGTTATCATCTCAGTCCTGTTCATTCTTTCATTCCACTTCAGCAGCATAAAGTGACATCCTCGAGCCTCTCAGGGATTATTTTAGGCTCTGGCTATGTACAGTCATAAGTGTCTTGCAACACAGCCACATGCTGCCGAGCCAGTGCTGATCCAGCTAGCTCAGCAAACCATGCAATGGGGATGTGGCAGAAAAGGGCTCAGCACATGTTGTACAAGCCAGCAGGGCATGACACAGCCCCCACTGAAACGCACACCACTGGGTCTCCCTCTGCTGTGACCTGAGCTGATGTGAGCACATCTGGCTGGGGCACATCAATCCTTCCCAATGAAGCACAGACTGAGCCTTTATCTGTTGTGTGCAACCAACACATGTTGGGATCTGTGGGATTAGCCTGTTTGCACATCCCCATGAGCAATGAAGGACTGTAATATCTGAGTCCCCCAAAGAGCAGCTTCAACGTCTGCTGCAGAAACAAGCATCTGCGTGGGCCATGAATCACCTGTCTACATTGATGAGTCCCACTTCTGGCAAGCACCCATGTCTCTCCACTGACTATAAAGGGAGCCCAGAGTCTAACTTAGACTTAGGCAACTAATTTTTAAATATCCCATCCCCAAAACAATTAATAAATCTAGTAAAATAAAAGCCAGAGGTGGGGAAGACAGTTACTTTCCATAAATAGAGCAGGAAGGACTTCCATAGGAGGAAAAATGTTGGCTGAATGTTTTTCTTTGGGTAGACAGACCAAGAACAGAGTAAGGGTTGACTTGAGAGGCAGACCTCTAACGGGGCCCTGAGACAGCTTTCCATGTGGGTACCAAACTCATAAAAAACAGGTGCAAACTCCAAAATTCATCCCTGTTGCCACAGAGCTGGCAGTGACCAACTTTACAACCACAACTTGTTTAGAAATTGAAGCACTTCAAGAATGCCTACTTCAAGAGGGAGATGCCAAGCTTGCCAGGTCAAAACATCCCTTCAACATCCCCTTTGGCGGTTCAAGCAAACCCTCCTTAGGGAGCTGAATGCATCTGATGTGCCACAAACGGCTAGCAGAAACAATTCCACATTTTAACGAGGATCACTTAGGTGCTTGGTCGCTGGGGCTACAGCACTGGGAAGTGAGAGGCAGTTCCAGCCCAACCCCAGCACATGGGTAACTTATTCAGGCAGCATGGGCCAGTGGGCTGGAGGAGGACAAGTGTGGGCTGTGAAGATGGGAGAACTGCGGAGGGAAGCAGTTAAGAATGGCCATACAGGAGTCCTATCGCAATCCTGGCATGACAACTACACTTCTCAAGTTCCCTCAGTGGCAGGGGAAAACCACTGTGCGTTTAACTAACCCCATCTAGCCAGCAAGGTGAACTAGGTAGGTGGCAATGCTAACACTGCAGAGCTAATACAAATGCTGATTTATACTCTAAGGAATGGAAAGGTATGAAATACCCAAGGTCTTGCAGATTTACTTGAGATCACAAACATAACAGATTCCAGTCCCAGGTCAGTACTGAAATCCAGCTTAATTGGGGAAGTGTGATGTATTCAGGATTACCTGGAACAGTTTAAAGCTGCCCTGATACAGTGTGTAAATTTTATTGTCTTTATGTCAGGCACTGATGTTTTCTTTTGGTCTTAAATAGGCCATTTAACATACAAAAGCTCCAGAGAACTAAATGGCCTGAAGTTGTCCAGAATGCAGAGCACTTAAATTTATACCACTTTCTATTCTCTACTCAGCAGTAGGGGCAGAGATGGGCAGAATAAAGAAGTTAGGTTCCACCCAGGAATCCTTAAAGATAACATCACACACATGCTTTTCTCTAGGCTATCACTGTCTTTGTACCTTCTCTTCAATTTCTGCAGCTGTCTGTTTAGTGATCTCCAAGTTCTCCACCAACGCTGTGTCTCCCAGGAAGTTCCCAGATGCTGATGACAGCCGAGAGAGCAAGTTGTCCTCTAATGTTTTCAAGGTGATTTTGAATCCATTCTGTTGCTTTGTGAGATCTGACTGCAAATAATAAATTCAGAAAGTTTTAGCCACAAAACACGTGGTAAAGTAAGGATTAACCACCTTCACATGGGAACAGGCTTCTAACTGACAATTGCCATAGTCCAATATCACTTACTCCTGCTCTCTGCAACCCCTGGGCATGGGCAGAGCTCTGGGGATCTCTCCATATACAACAAGCCATTCACTCAGAGAAACCTTGAACAGCACAGAAAGCACCAGGAGAACTGTGCCCTTTCACTGGCAATGTATTAAAATGCTGGAAATTAATCAGGAGGAAAAGATTTTCATCCCCCATCTCAAACATACATCCTGCATCTCTGTCTTAGAAGTATCTATTTATTGGGCTCAAGTCAGCCTGGATAGTCCCTGCTGCTTCTCACCCCTCCTGGTGAACCTCTGCACTTGCCACTACACACCAACACCAGTCACACCAGCAAAGAGGACCACGGGGTTAAAACCTGATGGCAAAAACAACAGCAAGGTCACTTGGGTCCAGAGATGAGCACAATGCATCTCAGGCTCAGAACTGAGGGCAAAGTCACAGCCTCACTTCATTGCTGCTCCTGTTTGTATTCTGGCCTTGAGATCTCACTGGGACCAGTGGCTTCCAGCGCTAGAAGCTGTACATGCAAAGACAAAGTCCCCCTGCCAAAGGATTTGCAAACTCAGCACAGAGACCGCCAAGTAGATACAGATCAGTAACAACCATCTTGCCTCAAGGGCAGATCTTCTGCATGATAGTGCAAATTCTTCCAACTTCTGTGAAATGCCCCCTCTGTTCTCCCCAGACACTTGTTCCTTTTCCCTCTCTTCTGCAGAAATCCCAGTCATTAATGCCGTCCATGGTGGAAACAAAGACTCTCATCTGGCTCCTTTTTGAACTGATCCTCCAGAATAGGCTTTCTCCCATGAAATGTGATTGCCCTATTCTATGTGTTTGCTCGGGGAAATGGCATCTTTCCTGGATTTCAGGTATATTATGTTATTCCATTATATGGTCCTATTGTGAACGCCTATTTTTAGCGTTACCACAGAAAACATCCTGTGGGAAAACTGTGCATCTGATTTGGATGCTGCTAGGGTATAAGCCTGGTGACTATTCTTTACATAAATGAAGTCAATCGCTAACACCCTGGTACGTAAAACACTACTGTGCGGCACACAGTTTTAAATCCTCAGACTGCATTTAAATGACACAACCAATAAATTCAAGTAACCTGCAAAAGAGTGTTTTACAGTCCTGCAAAAAATAGCCAGCTCCATGAAGTAGAAGATGTGATGCTAGAGACAAGTTCTGGGCCACGGCGACTGGCACATGACAGATTCAGTGTCATAAACCAAGTGATTTAATGCTCCAAGACAGTTTTTGGAAAACATACCCACACCTTCCAACCACGTGGGTTGGAAGAGCCCCAGAAATGGGAAATGTGACCCTATGTCTCTTCCAACCCCACAACACATAAGGGAGCCAGTAGTATTTGCTCTGTTGTCAGAGATTTTCAAGCAGATTAACTAACTGTTTCATTAATAAGTCATCTTCCAATATTTGGGCTGAAATTTCATATACTTGCTGCACACACGCTCATTCCATGTTAATGTCAGCCCAAGTATTCAGCAGAGTGTGCACTGAAGCATGCCCCTTATTGGTATTTCAGCTATAAATGGCTGTTTTTAAAGGCCTGTTCTGTAGGCATTACACACAGGAGTTTGCCCATGGTGGTAAATATTTTACAAGTCTTGAAACAGAAAACTAACATGGCTAATTTTGTGCTTTCCTGTCATTCAAGCATAGCATGCCTTGAAAAATGACATTTTGCAAGCTATTATTCCAGACCATGGACTGTAAGCCCTGGAGTTATTAATGAGGATACGTGTGTGATTTTTGCTCCAATAGTTTGTAATCACCACGCAATTTCTGAAACGCACCCTTAGAAGTGCATACAATGCTGTACTCCCCACAACAGCCTGCATCTGTTGCAGCTTTATCATGCTATTGTTTTCAGCAGTAGCAAGGTCATAATTTCTTATTTCTGCAGTGGAGCTCATTATCTGTTATTTCACAGCTGATATATAACAGTGCTACTTCTGGGAAACAGGTTACTCTGAGAGCCCTCAAAATTTCGTTCCATGGGGGAAAAAAGAAATAATCACCAGAGCTACAGGCCAGTTTTGTAGGATTCTCTGCCAACCCCTTCCTAGCTCAGCCACAGTAGCCACCTTCCTCTCCTTGACCTTTCTGCTGGTTTTAATGTATTATTTTAACATCACAAACCAGAGAAAGAAAACAAAAATCCCTGTATTTTCAGTCCATTCCTGCAGAGCACCTTCTTTCCTGAAGAAGAACCGCAACACTGTCCATCACAGCCTAAATGTGCAGAGACTTTCACACACACTTTACCTACTGAATCAGCAAGGCAGGACCCTAACTCATGGCTTATCCACCTATAGCTTGGGACGCAGCTGCCAAAATATTCTTCCTAAGGCTGCTCTCTGCACTAAACAGACAATGAATTTGAGGCAAATATCATTTGAGACATTTCAGTCCAAACAGTGAAGTCTGGTGAAGGTGGGAGATACATAAAACCAGCCCCGGTAAGACTACTTGGACCACACGCGGCACCACCAGCACACGGACCACAGTCATCCTTGCAAAAGGAAATTGAAAATGAGACTAGTTAAAGGCCAGGGGGGTTGTACTGACCTGAGAGGGAAGGTCTCAGGACTTGGCTTTGCTTGCCTTGGCCTAAACTGGTTTCAGCTTCTCTTAGCTGTGATTGTCTCACAGCCAGGTCACTACTGCCTTGACCTGTTTTAGCCTGGCTTTAATTTAGAGTCAGAGCAAGTAGTTATTCTGGACAGACTGATCTGTCTCTAGAATCAAAACATGGTAGAGTGCCAATGTGGTCGCAGACTCTGAACACCCATTGTAACAGGAGTGCAATCCTGTGAATCAGATAAACATAGCTTCAAAGATACGAAGCAACAGAAAGCCTGAATAACTGGAAATCAATGAATAAAAAGATTATGGAAACAGGTTGTGTTGAGGAAACATTTAAAAAAAGTTAGTGTTATAATAATTGGATTAATAATAGCTGTTTGATGAATTTTGATTAGGTTATTAACAATAAATTCTGGGCTCCACCTATAAGGTGTCCTCCATCTTTACCAATAACAAGATTTTGAGCTCAGTAACTATTGTGCAGTACTGTAGGAGTCATCTCCATCTGCCCACAAGCCAGAGCCCTAAGCCTTCCCCAGACACCAAACGCCTGTCCCCTTTGTCCCAGGGTAGAGAGGATGGATTAAAACACACCTAGAGAAGTGGTCTCTCTTTTGGGGAATCCAAAGATTCAAATCTGTGTCTTCAAGGAGCTCCCCCCAGCTGTCAGACAACAGCCCTAGTGGCTTTTTCCACATCAATAAACAGACTAGGGGCAGAAGAAGGTACAGAGCCCCTGGCCAGCAGTCATCAGCAGAGGTCAGTGCCCCTGCAGCCATTGCCAGCCCCCCTCACCATGTCTAAGGAGACAAGTCCCTGCTTTTATCCCAGCAGGGAAGAGATTTTTTTGACTGACTGTTCCCCATCCAGCAGAACATCTTGAATACCAGGCAGGTTTTCTCCTCCCTGATATCTGCTGGGGCAGCAGGACTGTAGCAGGAGGGAAGTAGACAAGAGGGAGAGGAGAGAGAGTGGGCTCTGATATTATCTTGCTGCGGTGATATAGAGAGAAAGGTCTTAAAAATTCTTAAAGGAAAAGAAAATTACATCCCACACCAATCTGTACCCGCTCAGTGCTTTCTGAAGCGAGACTACAGCCCCACATGCCCCACAGCCGGTGGCCTGCGGTGATATAGAGATAAAGGTCTTGGTCTTAAAAATTCTTAAAGGAAATTACATCCCACACCAATCTGTACCCGCTCAGTGCTTTCTGAAGCGAGACTACAGCCCCACATGCCCCACAGCCGGTGGCATAGGTGTCACCCGGGGACGCATTTTCCTCATCCTGTGCCCAACCTCCTTCTTCCACAACACACATGCCCTGAAGAAGCAGGGAGTTCAAAAGATGTGATCCCCAGTTCACATCATTTTCACTGTTTTCTAATACACAGTTCTTTTACAGCATGGGAGGGAAGTGCTGCCGATTTTGAGTTAGTAATTTTCAGAGCCTAATTGTGGATTTGTTGACTGCACATGATATTAAATTTGTCTTTCTTATTGTGACAGCAACCATTACAGTGATGCTGCCAAGGCTAAGAGGAACGGTCCTTAACATAACAGCAGTTAATGACACCACTACGCTATTCGTGGTCACCCCCCAACCCCCTTCAGTGCAAATCAGCAAAGGAAAGAGGCTGTTTGTGGCATTTGCTGAGCGTGTGCGACGGGTGCCTGATCAAGAGGCTTTGGGTCTCTCACGGTCCCAGCGAGATAGCGATGGCTTACCCATTAAATCCGTTCATTATGTATTTTTGATGCCATCTTTTGGCTCGTTAGCACATGAGCCTGGTTAAAACTAAATGCATCATTAAGGCTGCACAGCTAACGTACTTTAGAACCTCATTAAATGAAAAGATTATTACAAAACTGGCCTGGCCTGACTGAACGTGTGCAGTAAATTTATTCCCACTCTCAGTAAATATTTAGTATTATACATATTCGTTACATTGTTAAATGTGTCATTAGAACAAAGGATTTTCTTTAGAAAATTATCTTGAAACTGAAGCCATACTTATTAAAAGAGAGAGAGAGAGAACATTTTGGCCTGTTACAAACAAGTGGGAGGAAGAACCAGAACAGAAAAATTTCATTACCAGCCTCACAATATTTACAGTGGGAATCCTATACCATAAATGCCTGAAATTAAGTGAATTAATCCTACCTCCAAAATTAAATCTGTGAAGTCCAGAAAAACCTGATATAATGAGAATCTCAGTTTCCATTTCCAAGAGGAGTAAGAAAAGAAAGAGATTCTTACCCAAATTTTTGGAGGAAGAACTTGAAATTGCAGTTTAAGTGTTCCCAAAGTACCAAGTAAAACAAAAGACTGAAGAAAAAAATTCCTCAATGTTTGTCATTCAAGGGAAATCCCCCGATTTTGCGACAAGCTCAGCAATCTCTGCAACCTTGCACATGAAATGCTATTTATTTTAAATTGCAATAATAATAATAATAATAATTTATTATTATTATTAATGTTATTATTATCATTTATACTTGCTCCCAGTGTAAACTGCCAGCTACTGACCTTAAGCTCTTCCAAGTCAGGCCTCTCCATGTTGACCACCGCCGCGAGCAGCTGGTCCTCTAGGCCATCTCGCGTGACGGTGAAGTTGATGAGGGTGCACTGTGCCTGCAGCTCAGGTTGGAAATGGGGGTTTGCCAGCTTTGTGTGGAGGATGAGATGGAAAGCAGGGTTGAAGTCACACTCCTTGTCCCCAATCTTGATGTACCTGAAATGAGAACAAAAGGAGCATGAGCACATGTTTCTTCCAGGACATTTCACCCAAAGACAAATGGTGGTATCGGTCAATGGCATCTACCAGCATGGGACTTTGCACTCTTCACACAGAAATCACTATTAAAGCAAAAAGTATTTTAAATTGGACACACCTGAATCACTTCTGATTTAGGATAAAAACCCGAGACAGTTGCCCCTGAATTTTGGATCCTATTTGAGAAGGCTCACAGTTTCCAGCAGCAGGATGGCCAGTTCAACCATGAACCCTTCTTACTTTTTACAGAGGCTCTGTTCTACCTAAAGTTGGAATTACATGGAGGAAAAGCCTCTCAGCATTGAGATTTTAATTAGCCACAGTTAAAATTGCCTAGTCTGTTGGCTCAGATCAGGCCAACTCTGTGGTCACAATGAGCTTGAGCAGTGAAGCCAGATTAGGAGAGCGGCTGGTTGCCATTCCTGGGAGGTAACATCACTCAGGAAAACCCAAACTTCTCCTGTTCTGCATTGCTGAAATCAAGTCTAGAACTTACAGAGACCCCAGGAATCAACATACTGTGAGCCCAAGTTTAACAAAGCCCATGGGAACCAGAGGAAAAGAGAAACTGGAAATGCTTTCAGGTATGCAGTTGGACTGTTACGGGAACAGTGGTGTTATGAAGGGAATTTGAATACACTTTTCAGTCAAACATCAGCTCACTAGGTGTCCTCTTGGCCACCTCGATTGCTTTTACTGCTGTGAAACTGAGGCAGAGAGAAATCACACAGTACATGCAGCTCACAGCAGCACCCAGAAATACTGCTGAGAGCCCCAACTTCAAAAAACCTTCTTGCTCTGGGACTACCAGCATCTATCTGTGGGGTCTGGACTCATGTCCTGGAAAACAGAAAACCCACAGACTTTTTATTCGATTTATGACTTATTTTCCCTTTCTTAGGAAACACTTGATCTCACAAGGAGTTTTGAGAGCAGAGACATACAGTCCCAAAAGGGGATGACTGAGTTTTTCACTGTAGGGGGGCTCAGGAGGCCCACCACCTCTGCTGTACTCCCATCTCCGCTTTCAAACATTTTAATCCCCTTCACTGGGACCGTCATTCCCTCTGAAATGATCCTTCCCTCCATCCTGCAGCTGAACCCACGATTAGCCAGCCTTCTCATGATGTTTTCCCCTGCAAACTTTCCAAACAGCTTGCCTTTCCCAGCAGTTTACATCATCCTAGGATATTTTAGGCAAGTAAGGAAATGATCCTCAAAGAACTTAAGGAATGTGAAAGGCAGAGCTTAGCAGGCTTTTTATTATTTACTGCACAAAGCCAAGAGCAGGACTGCACTGCGAGGCACTGCAGCAGGTACAGAGGTCAACCCATGCCGGGCTCCTGCGAGCAGCAAAGTTGTCAGCAAAAGAGACATTTAAAAGCCCAAACAACATGCAACTTTATAAAGGCAGACGAGTCCACTCTGCGAAAGCCAGCAAAACAACATCAAAAGAGTCCCTGAATCAAGTTCAGTGTTGAGCACGAGGTTTTATTTGTTGCCATTATTTGAGCACACACTAAAAATGTGTTTATTTTACTTTACATACAGAAAGAAGGAAAAAGTGAACTGCCTTGCTGCCCCTTTTGCTGACCTCCTCTCGGCTGAAGGGTGATCAGCAGCTGCCATGAAGAACTTGACCTCATTAAGAAACACTTATATATTCTTAATGCTTAAACGTGTAGCAGTATTCCTAAGCGGTGCACGGTGTTTGCTAAAATTCAAGGTTATTTTTTCTTCACAACAGCACTAGCTATTTTGGTAATAATTCAGTGTCAGGATAGCCAATTACAGACACCAAGGTCTGTATAAAAGGAGAATTACAGGTCTCGCTTCCACATGAGGTTTGAATGACACTGTCCAACAAAATGAAAAATGTAGGTTTATTTCAAAGCCATCCTATGACTGAATTACCTGTGATTGCCTGATTTAAAATGCCCTCATTTCTGAAGGCAGGATGTTAGTGCTGCTGTATATGAACACCCACAATTTGAGGTCAGGAACAGAAAGCACAACAGCACAAAGGACCCATTCACACATGCCATTAAACCTCCCCGAAGCTCACCTTCCTTTCTTGATTGTTTCTCGCCCCAGTAACGGCCCCAAAACTGGATCCACCGATTCCTCCAGGTTTTCAATCAAAACCAGTTCTCCTGCAGCCAGGGCTCGTTCCATCGTGTCCAAATACCTGTGGGAAACAACATCAGTACCCGCCGCAGCAAGGCTGGATGCAATGCTTTGCGGCAAGGAGGATGCAAGGGGGACAGGCAGCAACATACACGTGCCAGCAGCTGTGAGAGAGAAAGAGGGGTGTCAACATCTGGTGCAGAAAGTGGCACTGGCAGAGTCTTGGCTGTACAACAAAGAGAATCAGGCCTCAGACCTCCCAAGGGCAAGCAATAATAACTGTGTCTTCTTTCCCAAGAAAAGAGCATAGGCATCAGTGAACAAAGATGGGACAGCTTGGAGTTATTTTTAGTAAATACTTTGTTTCCCCCAGAACCCACTGGTGCAGTTAATCTTGCATAAAAGCAAGGACGAAGAGCAGGTTTCAGCTCCATTTTGCCCAGGGTTTAGGGTCACGTTTAGGACAGCTTCTTTCCTCATGAGGGAATTGGACCCCTTTGCCCAGTGCCTAACTGTGAAACAGGGATGCTCTGCATTGGGATGCTTTGTATCAGGAAGGGCAGGGTCAAGCGCTTGTGCTCTCTCCTTCAGGGCTGCTCTGCACTTCACGCAACTTACTTCTCTGCAAAGAGAAGAGAAGGGCCCTGTGCAGGTCCTGAGGATGCTCAGGGCTCTGTTACACCATCACTGTTGCACTGAATCACTCCAACTAACAACACCGGCTAAAATTTAGGTTCCTCGTCTAAGCTAGAGAGTTTGGGACCTCAAGAGGTGATAGAAAGATCTAAGACAAGATGTTCAGAGTGACCTTTAGGCCCAGCCTTTAAAGGAATATGTTGACACAATGCAAACCCCATCCTTGATCAGCAGCCCCCATTTTTCTGAGTCCAGGAATATTTCATACAAAGAAAGTCAGAGAGAATGACAGCAGCTGACCCAAAACTGCTCAAATGGCCCTTTCCTGAAGGAGAGAGGGGTTTGGGTTTAAACTTCTTAAAGCAGCTGAAAGCAAAGAAGCACCATTTCTCAGATGATGAAACACTCCCCTATTTACTGTAATGGGGCAGTGAATGATGCTTTTAGACAACGGCCCTGAGACATCACAGCAACACATTAAACTCCCCTCTTAGAGTACCTCCCGGCCTGGTGTATGGCCGCGGAGGGAGGGGAAAAAGAGATGCTGGGTTTGCACAGCAAGTTGTAAAGGCAGCATATGAATGTTGCAGGGTATATTCCTCTCGTCCCATACTGGAGGTTTGTATTTAGATGCCTCATCTGGGATCCTTACTTTTCCACAGACTGCTTTGAGTAACTGCAAGGCATGGTGACCAGGGTGGTCAGGAAACAGAAACTTGCTCTAATGAAAAATGACCTGTATTTTCATCCCACACGAGCTCAAATCTAATAGCTTCTTGTTATTTTCTATGAGGAAAGCAGAGGAGGCACCAGCAAAACAACCTGGCAACCCCAAGACATCTCCAAATCTATATGACTTTGCAAGCACCAAGCTTGGCCTGTTGCTTTGCTCTGTATTAAAAAAAATAATCTCAGTGCTCATACCCAAGCAGGGATTTGACTCTGGGTCTGCTCCCTCCCAGCTGGGACTCCTCACTACTGGGCAGAAGTAGGTGTAAACTGAGATAGCAGAAGACTGGTCTGTGCGCTGACTAGAGATAAGAGCCAGGAGTGGAAAAGCCTTCCCATAAAAGATTTAGCAATATCAATGCAGGGGTGCCGCAATGAGAACCTCCTAGCTGGTGCCAGCATGGGAGCAGAGTTAGCCCAGCTGGTCTTCAGGGCATGGTGACCCTCATGGCAGCTTCACCCTCTGTGCCCAGGCCCTCTCTCTTCTTCCAAGATGTAGGAAGCCCTACTCACCCTCCTGGGTGAAACTCAGTCAGGACACGACACATAGGACAAGCCCAATGGAGGATGCCATAGTCCTACACGTAGCTCAGCCTCCAGCACATAGCTCTCTCCATCTCAGTTTCAGAGGAGTTTCTATGGTAACTGAGCCAAGCACTAAACAGACCCTCTATTTAATGAGAAATCTCTATCATTTTCGTAATGAATAAGCAGCTAATGCGCAAATACATTTGAGGGTTTTCCTCAATGTGGTTGGCTCAGATGGTTGCAGTTAAATATACGCTGTTCATCAAATATGACAGGCAGATAATCATTAAAAGGTATTATCATGTGGTAAGGCTGATGTTTACCCCTTCTGCCCGATTCGGATCACTCGGAGGTCTTCGCCATACTTTGTTTTGATCCATTTGATACCCTGCAGCTGGGGATCCACCATGAGGGGCCAGCGCTCACAGTTGGTGAGGATGGTGGCATTTTCAGTGGACATCCGATCAGCTGGCAGGCCCTCATTCTGCCAAGCCGCTACATCAGCGTCATCTGTCAGCATGGTCAGAGGATCGAGGGATGGAGTTACAGGGATTGGCACCTAGGAGGAAAGGAGAAATGCTTCCTAGTGTGTCGGCAAAAAGCGGCGAGTGTGACTTGCAACATATTCCAGAGATGAGCAAGGAAAATATTTCAAGAAAAGTTGGCTTAATTAAAAACTGATAATTCATATTTATCAGTGGCTTCCCATTCTACAGGACAGCTTTGATCTAGTATTTAAGCATTTCCCAATCCTGTTGTGAATGAACGCAAATTATGCAAGCAACCCAAAGATTTTTGCCTGCAGAGCACTAAGCACCCCGAAGGACCACAGCCCAGCCAAGCAGGCTCAGATGACACTGCCATGTACAAGATCTCTGAGATGACAGCTTGGAAGAATATAATTAACACCCTCGTAAGCCTGCTGTTGTGTTGCAAAACAGCATTAGCAGTTCCAGAAACACTTCGCTGACATGGGAGGCCATTTCTGGGTGCGACAACCAGAAAGTTATCTGTGCCAGTTATCTGAGCAGAATGGGCCTTTAATTTTCCACTAGAAATACAGACTCTTCCTTGAAATTTCTAAGCACAGAGTCAAGTAATTTTTGGAACAATATTGCCTTTCTTGACTAAATTTTTGGCTTAATATTAAGAAATGCAGAATGAAGTTTTTCCTCTCTCATCCTAAGGAACTTGCTGATTTTCTCAGCTTTTTGATTTGGGCATCACTGCCCCATTGAGACCTTATTTAAAAGCTTCTTGGCATTTCACCAGGATTTATAATATCCAGTTACTGTACTGATGTGCAAAAGCTCAATCCTGCAGGAGACCGAGCACTTGCATGTACTGATGTATGAGAGAACCTGCTAAAAATTAGTAAAATATTAAACAAGTTTGAAGCGCAATGGTCCAAACAGCAAGACATGGGTAAGACCAGCTGAGAGGCATGACCAGCATGAACAGAGCTTGTGCCCAGCATGAAGAACCATCTGGAGTTTTTCCAAGCCTACTAGAGAGCTGGCAGTGAGCTCTGCCTGCTCCAAGCAATTCCTTCTCCGTACTACCTTCCTCCATCTAGGCCATCCCTGACGCCTGGTTAAAACTGCCCGGCACTGGTACTGGGCTCCATGTTTGGGTTGCTGCATCGGGGATTTTCCTCTGTACATGGAGGAATCGGGTCACTTGCATGGAGCAAGGACACCACAACATCTTCCCCAGAGAGGAGTAAATCAAGTGTGGCTATGTCCTGCTCCTCAGTCCAGCTTGATGTTGGACACAGGGATGCCCCTCATTTGGGGATCCCCTCACCTTGTGGACGTCAGGGTGTTAATTCCAGTAACAATGGCTTTTCAGAGAAATCAGGGCTTACTTTTAGCTGGTGCAGATACGGCTTCCAGATTCCATCCAGGAGGTCTTGACGGTATTTCTTGGTGAAGTAGCCCAGGTAGGAGACGAAGGCCGTAATCAGCAAGACATCTCCACACAAGGTGCTCTGTTGCTCTTTGAAGTTCTTCACAGCTTCAGCCCATCTCACATTCTCAGAGGCAAGTCCCCCAACCTACAATTTCCCAAGTCAAATTGATCATTACAGTGGTTCTTTAAGCAATAACTCAGGATCTGGCCATGTTCATGCCTTGTTCCTGACGCCAATTGTCATTTGCTAAACCTGGGGATGGGAAATATTCAGCGGTTACTTTGCTACCCCCTGCCCCGTCCCATTCATTCGACTGGTCCTGCAGTCAAATCTCAGCTGTCGGCTCCACAACTCCTCTAAAATCATCAAGGGAGGATCCATCTCTTCCCCAGCAGGAATATAAAGATATCTGCATAAGGATTTCTGAGGTAGCCCATCAGCTGTTAATTGCCTTACTGCCACAGATTCACACCTCGTGACACACTCTCTCAGCGCACTCCTCTCCAACAGCCACAACCTTCAGCTATTTCACACAATTTATTATTACCCCAGGTAGATGGGATTTTGATCACAATCCCCTTGGATCTACATTTTTCTTTCCCTTAAGGCTCTGTCCAGAAAACACTTCCTCGTAGACATTTTTCATGAGCATCCAATGCGCAAACAGTCCAACTGGGGGCTTACCAGCTTTGAAGAGGGTACAGCATCTCCTTGTAAAATAAGATATTTCTACATGCATGGACAACTTCTTTGAACACTGGTACTTTTCGGGGTACCATTGGTCCCTCATTCCTGAAGTCTTGTGATTATAAGAGATATCCTGACACACACACCTTTTTTTTTTTTTTAAGGAGAAAACTTTAGTTCTATTAACTGAGAAACACAGCTTGGAAATATGAATGGAATGCATCCTTCAGGTTCACAAGCCAGAAAAACCCAAAACAGTTTTAAGTTGGCCTCATGGATTTGAGATCGAGAATGCCAAACCTTATGGTCAAATTCACAATCACTCTCCTGTTGTCAAGGTGCTCTGGAAACATCCATGTAATGTACGGATCCCCTCTACTCACACGATTCTATTACCAGGGCCAACCAGCACTTTCCATTTTTATTCTTCAGTATACAGTCCACATGAGCTTAGGGTTATTTCTCACATTTCTCATTTTTATTAAAAATCCCTCTATATCCTTCTCTTTTGCAAACCTTCCCAAATAAGGGGTGCTGCAAATGTGACTAATATGGCGTTGCCTCCTTCTTCCAGGTCACTGTTAAATGTCAAATAGGACCAGCTCTAACACAAATCCCTATGATAAGCCTTATGAACACATTCCCCTAAACCGGGTTGTTTTGTCATCTTAAACTGATATGCAGAACGCGGGTCCCCAGGATGGGAAGGCACCACCTTCAGATCCTCACTGAATTCCACCATCACATGTTCCAACTTGACCAAGTCCTATTTCTAGCAGAATCTTGCTGCCTTCTGAGGGTTAGGAGCCACCTTTTGGTTTCCAGCACAAATTTACTTCTGGACAGTTTATGCCATTGGTTCTCATGCAGACACTGTCCTCCAGCTCAGACAGCTCTCCTTTCATGCCCATGTGTACCTCCAGATGCTTTTATAAAGAGCCAGTATTTTCTAGGGAATGTGCTCTGCTTGGCTAAGCAAAAGAAGTTGATCTAGTTCCCCTCTGAAATACACAACCACAGGAACAGCTCCACCGGGCCAGACCCAAGGTCCACCTCCTTCGGCAACTTGTCTGCTGACAGCAGTCCTTAACAGATAACTTGGGAAGACCATACAACTAAGCACCTGGGAATGGTTCCTGACATAATCTCCCAGCTTCCCACAACTGGAGGTTTAAGGACCTTCTGAAACAGAGCTTGTACCTTTGTGCTTAATAGCCACTGATGATTTTTTCCTTCATCACCGAGTCTAAGCTGCCGTGGATAGCAACCAACCTTTTGGCACCTACAGCATCCTGTGGCCAGGAGATACACAGTTTAGCTATGCTTTCTGTAAAAAAAGTACATCCTTCGATGTGCTGCCTGACCTTTTCAATTGCTAAAACCTGTTAGCACAGTGGAAAAAGAGCGAACAATCACGCTTGTGTCACCTTCTCCATACCACTCATGATTTCAAGCCTTTGATAGCCCTTCTGCTGTCTCCTTTTGAGGTTGAAGAGCTTTAGCCTATTCAGTAAGTTCTCACACAGAAGAAGCCTTTTGATTGTCCTTGCAATCTTTACTGAATGATGTAATCTTTATTATCCGGTTTCTTTTTATTGTTACCTTCTCTGCACCATTTCCCATTCTACTACATCCTTTGAGGTACAGCAGAGGGGGCAGACGTACAGCTGCACATTCAAGATTTATTTAGAATGTATTTATACAGTGAGATTGTGATTTTTCTCTGTTTTGTTCTCTTTTCTTTTCTTAATAAACCCTAACATTCAATTTTGGCTGGGGTTTTCAGTTTATTGAGGTTTTTTTTGCCTCTGGGAACACAGAGCTTACATACTCACACAACTCTCAACTCCATCATTTCATTCCTGAATGATAATAACTAGCTCAGCATCACTTACAGGGCATGTAAAGTAAAAGCTGATTTTTCCAATATACATTACTTTACATTTCTCTACCTGGCATTTCATACCTCCATCACTTGGTATCATTTTTACAATCCTTTATAGACAGTCTCCACCATTACTGTATTTGTATTACTGAGAAACTGTGCAACCGGTTTACACACCATCTCATCCAGATAGTTTACGATTATTCTGATGAACAAAAGAACTAACAGACACCAGCAATAATACCTCCGATGGCCTTTCTGCCTTGACAAATCTGCCCCTTTGAATCACTGAAAACTGCCTTCTGGGCAGTCTGACTCCTTCCAGGAGCAGAACGAGAGGCCGCAGATTTTTCTTTGTCCCATTCAACCTCAGAGCTGTCCCTAAACCTGTTTCAGCTGAGTTACTCTTTCATGAACGTGAACCACCATCCTACTCACAAAGCTGCAGAAAAGCTTTCCCCGGTGCCTTTTGCTGATCTCAGCGCATGCTGACATTCCCTTAGCCTTGTTAGAAAGCCTACCCTTGATATGATTGGGACCACATCTGCCTTTCTTAGGGCT
>NW_008824059.1:1406185-1406774 GCF_000699105.1 Pygoscelis adeliae
CAAATAGATTCAAGTGGTCCTCACTGGTTGCTGGCAATGTGCTTCTAGTTTAGAGACAATCTCTTACAAATCCATAGTCACATGTATGCATCTTGTATTACTGAATGTCATCCCATTCCTGTAGTTCCCATATCCAGACCATCCAGTTATTTCAACTACAGTCATGCTTCCTCTTTACCTGTGGGAATCCCCATTTTTATGTTCTCGGTCTTATAGGTCTGTCTTATCATGTATACCCACATTCATTAAAGTGGAGTATATGAAGGCTGGAAAATATCAGGGATCAGGCAGCATGGGATATACCTGCCCTGTTCCTCCTCTGTTCTGGACATTTGCTGGAGTCCAACTGGAACTGGACAGACCCTGGTCTCAGCCCACATTCCTGTTCTTACGTAATCCTACTTGTTGAAAAAGAAACAAAGCACTATGTCCTGGTTTCGGCAGGGATAGAGTTAATTTCCCTCCTAGTAGCTGGTGCAGTGCTATGTTTTGGATTTAGGACAAGAACAATGTTGATAACACACCGATGTTTTAGTTGTTGCTGAGCAGTGCTGACAATAGTCAAGGACTTTCCAGCTTCCCATGCTCT
>NW_008824059.1:1406818-1409111 GCF_000699105.1 Pygoscelis adeliae
CCTCCCTGCCTGCCTGTGTCTGGACCACCCGAGTGGGAGATGGAGCCAGGCTGCCTCCCGGTCCCCTACTCCCTGGCTTTGCAGAGGAGCTGGGCACCCCAGCCTCCTTTTGCCCAGCCACTCTTTCTTGTGCTAAGCAGTTTGCAGATGTGATAATGACACTCCTAATTTGCTTAGGGAAGAGATAAAGAGGGAAGAAAAAAGAAAAGAAAGAAACCAGGCTAAGTGGTGAGCTGCTGTAGGAACCTTGATATTGGCTGGTGCTGGTCTTTCCCCCCCCCTCTCCCCCCCCCCCCCCCCGGGGGGGGGGGGGGGGGGAGCGAGCGAGCGGCTGTGTGTGGCTCAGTTGCTTACTGGGGTTAAACCACGACACACTACTTTTAAGTTATCAGTTATTTTTAAGGATCATACCTAAATTATCCTTAATCTCAACTCCAGTAACAGTGCATAGAAGTCCACTTCCTCCATCTTTCCTTTGTAGCTTTTACAGATGAAGTACCTACAGGTCTTTCCTCCAGCCTCCTTGAGGTCAATTCTCATACTACTCCCACAGCCTCTAAGACCAAGAAATCTTTATTGATCTGATTTTCCTAATACTTGTAGAATCTCTATGTATGCCTAATTAATATCTTGAGGTGATTTTTTTTTTTTTTTAATCCACTCAGGTCCTGGGGGTCTTTTCTTCTCCTTTGCTTGGGTCACACACTGCTGCCAGTTTTAGTATCTTAAAGAAATCCCAGGTGTTTTCCACCTCAGATCCTAGAAGTCATTGGAATTCTTTCTATTTAGCAAGGAGCAAATTAAAAGCCATCTCATTTGACTACCTTTAGCTCTTTGATATTGAGAAATAGTGAACAATTATTCCCTATTCACCTTCTGCACACTATTCATGATTTTATAGGCTTCTGTCCCATCTATCCCTACACCGCCTCTTTTCCAAAATGAAGAGTCCTAATCTATTTCCTCTCTTCACATATGGAAACTGTTGCATACGTCTTTGTATCTTTTCTAGGTAGCCTACAGCCTTCTGAGATGGGGTAACCCCACTGTGTTCAGCATGCAAGACATAAGCACACCATAGATCTGGACTGATACAATGATTGTTTAACTTCTGCTTCCTGCTTTTTTTCCTACCCATTCGTAATATTCAATTTGCCTTTCTTCCTCCAGTTGAGTGCCACGCTGCTGTTTCTGAGAACTCTGCAACGACTCCAAGAGCTCTTCTGTGAGTGATAATAGTGCAATTAGGACCTATCAATGTAAATGCATGATTACAGTTCATTTTCCCTGCATTCATTATTTTGCATTTGTCATCACTAAATTTCATCTGCCACATTAGCACATATCCACTCACAAATACCACCCATCAGCCATCCTCCCTTTTCTGGTGCACAGATCTCTAGACGCTCTCTGGTCCCTGTCCCTTGGATCCTGGAGCATCTTCCCTAGGTCATCTAAAGTTCATGAGATGCCAAACTAAAATTAAGGCACTGTAAAAGTTCAGCTTGCCTTCATCCCCCTGTTTCATTTTTTCAATCCAAAGCAACACTACTTGTGTTTAGTTAAGTGTATTCTTCATACAACCTCAAATTTGTTTATTTCAAAGTCTGGGAACATATTTCTGCCCCCAGTCACATAGGTGACACATCTTGGATGGCAAACAAATTGCATATCAGTAAGGGCTGTCAGGATCTATTTCTAGATCAAAGCCAGAGATGACACAGGAGACGGTGTGCATCACACAACAGTAAGTTGGGATGCAAGTACTTCCTTGCATACGCTGCAAATTGATCCATTTTTGACAGCAGTAGTTGCAAGCTGTGCTTTCTAACCAGGCCTTTAAAAACAGCTAGTGGAACTGGCACTGGCATAACTTGTTCTTGTCTGCATGTACAGCTGACTGTGTTCAGTGCTCCCTCAGCTATGATGCCTGCTAGCAGCTCCTCGCAGCAGCAGCTCTGTCCTGCAACAAGCCAAGACACACAGCACTTTAAGGAATCCAACAGACTATCAATTCAAGTTGTTCCCAGGCCATGGGGTGGGGAGGAGATGTAACCAACATGGCCTGGGATGCAGTGTCCCCACTCCATTTCTCTCCATCTTATGGCAAGCATGATAAGATTTCACCTCCAAATAAAAACTCTAAGTGAACAGAGTCTCTATTAAACCACAATACAAACGCTGCAGCTTGTATCCCATCCGCAGGCAGAGACAGCTGATTTCCCAGGGACTGAGTGCCTCTCTCCTCATCGCCCAAAAAGTTGCATTGAACTCTAATAATTTCCACCAGCAG
>NW_008824059.1:1409140-1418036 GCF_000699105.1 Pygoscelis adeliae
CCCAGACTTTTAAATCATCCCTGATCCTAGTCATATTCCACTGTTTGCCATATGATCCACAGTAAGCAGAGACCCCTAGTAATCATGCTTCACCGTGTGCTGCAGCACCTTGGTAGCATGAGAAGCCAGAGTTACCTTTCTCTCTCTGTAACTGGGCTGGCAAGAGCCATGTTCTCCCCCATTAAAGCTCCAAACAGGAGCCCAAGGGGCGTTCATTCAGGGATTTCAGTTCCAGACATGAGTTTGAGCCGACAGCCTGTGTTCATCTCCACGTGAAATGAGAGATACAGTTTCTGGATTTAGTCTGGATGACTTTTCCCACCAGTGGCTAACGCTGCTTGCAGGTCCCGAGGCTTTATTGACTCCAGGAGCAGGATGGCACACGCCTGCAGTTGTCTGTGCAACACGTTTCTGGCTCCGTTGCAAGAAGTTGCATGCAAGTGGGAAGTTGGAGCCCTCAGTGTGGCAGCGAGAGATGAAACCCTTCCAGCAAACTAATCACTGCTCTGAGCCTCAGGCTGGAAAGCTGAAGGTGGCAGTCCCTCCATCTACACTCCAGTCCCAAGACAACAGCCCTGGAGGGTCTCTGTGGAAAGTGCTGTCCAGGTGGCTCGTGCACTGTTAAGGGGGCTGCTATGTCTTTCCATTTTTTCCAGTGTTTTTCTGGCACAGTTGGGTAGGGTTAAGAGGGCTGGGAGGGAGGGAGCAGCAGAAAGATAATTTATGAGCCTATTTGCAGCATTAGGAGAGCTCCAAACATCATTCAAATCTCTTTCCAAATCTTTGCATTTGGAGACGTGGCAGGAGCAGACACTGAATGGGACAGATATCTGTTTTTCTTCCCTTGTTTGCTGTTGCACTCATTTTTAGACTGTACATTGTTTGGAGCAAGAGAAGACTCTCAACGGTGTTTTGTGTGTTTGTGTGTACATGTGTACTCATGTCTCGGTGAGCCATAGACAAAACCAGCCTCTTATTTGTTACCAACGCTTGTGACTATCAGGCTGAAAAATTTACCCAGCACAAGTGAGGCAGACGATGTTTGCCAGCTAGAGATCAATAAAAAACAAGATGCTTTTTTCTAGCAGAATCCAGGGCGTTGCCCAGCACTCATCGTCCTCACCACTGCAAAGACTGTGCCAGTCGTATGATGCTTCAGTTTTGTGTGATCCTAGATGCAGGAACAGAGATTTACTTCCACCTGGCTCTGCTTTTTCTCTAATGATGAAAGGAAAGGGTGTTTCAACCTGGGGGAGAGTGCATCCTGGCAGCAGCCTGGGGGTAGAAGATGAGAACATTGCCAAAACATTGGCAGATTATGGAGAAAACAATGTTTAGCCTGTGTCATCTATGCATATAGACAGACATAGCTTGGGGAAGCTCTCCATGCTTTCAAAGGCAGAGCAAAGCTGCTTTCCAGCCTCCCTGGGCACCACCTTCACGAGCACAGGAAAACATGACTAATCATGGTCCCCGCTATGGCAATGCACCATACGTGAGCAGACGTCCAAATTCAATCTAAATGAAAATGCCTTATAAACCTCAGCAAGGACTGGCAGGGCTGAAAAACAACAATCATATTCAAAGTAGAAAACCTAAACCCAAGTGATGTCCTTTATCTGCCCAGAAAAATCAAAACACCCTCCTCCACCTAGTTCTCTTGATGCACAGATCAGGCTGCACACTAACGCGTCCTCCTTTTTCCTTTTGTCATTTTCAGTTTGCTTTAATGAGAGACTTGAAACCCAGTCATCTAACGTTCTCATTGTAATTATATATGAGAGACTGAAATAACTGTGGGAGTGGCCAGCGTCACCCACTGGTGACCAGGCAGAGCTGCGCGTGGTTTCTCCCATTCACACAACATCAGAGTGGGGTGGGAAAAGCACTTTGTGCACAACCACTTCCTAATTGCTTTAATGGTTTCAAGATTTCGAAGTTTCCTGCTGCAGTTCTCCTGAAGCCTGGACCGGGAAAGGTTTCTTTCCAAAGCTGATCAGCAGTGCATCCAAAGCACTTCAAGAGGAAATAAACATGGAGGCTTTGAAGCCAAGGCAGCTAAACTGCTTTACAAAATAAATCATCAAGACTGTGCCTAAACAATGAAAAACATGCTAAGGTATTTAACAAATAAGTATATAGTCCAGCACCAGTAAAGCACGTGAACAAGTATTACTTTTAAGCAGGTGTTGACCCTGAGCCTGTGAGTAGTCCCAGTTAATGAATAAGGTAAAGAACACACTTGAAAGAAAATATATTCCTGTTGCTTCACTGAGATTATACTGCCTGTTACACAAACCCAGTGCCGTTGGTCCACGGACAGATGCATACATCGTCGCAAAAAACCTCAACGGCAACCAAAGAAAGTTTTTCTAAAACTTGATTCCAATGTCTTATCTTGATTTCAGAATCAAAAGAATTTCTTTTAAAGGAAATTATTGAACTTTAAAAATCATGTAGGAACATACATCACAAGTGGCAATCTGTCTTGTTAAAATATTTGCTCATTTTGTTTTACAAGGACAATTTTTTTAACATAGCTAAGCCAAAAAAACCACCCCCAAATTCCACAATTTTTCCTTGTCACAATATCACACTTGTACCTGAATGAAGATTCATGTTTTAAGCCAAGAATTCACATGCTAAACATGCACCTTTAAGAAATCATGTTCTGTTTGTTACAGTGGTACTAACTGAGGCGAAATTAAGCTGTATTCAGCGTAAAACATACACTTACACACACATATATTTATATGAAAAGAACTGAAACCATCATTTCTATGTTTCTTTTTCATGAAACATTTTCTTCTTGTATTTCGTGTTTGCTGACTCCTACATGACTCAGAGCCACAATCTACCTCTACATCACATGTTAAACAGGATTTTGTTAGGCTGTGGAAAGACACAGGGAAATACTCATCCCGCAAAATCTCCCCAGAAATATAAACGTCTCTTTCAAATGAAAAAGCTACTTTCCTGTTTCAATTAAAGATTTTGGAAGCATTCAATGAGATTTAACCTGAAGAACATGAAAGCATAAAACTCTTACAGTGGTTGCATAAAAGAGATCTAAATCAGTATAGAAAGGGACTTATCTGCTGTTTGTTTTTGACCCCTTATATCTGAGTATTCCACAGTCCTGCCTGCATTTGTCTGCAAAGCAGCCGCCTGTGCTACAGCAGTGCTGCACTCCTGTTTTCCAAAGCAGGCACACAGAGGTTAAAGATGAAGGTTTTTCAGAAGTTTCCCGGTACCTAAGCATGCAGCACGTGAACCGTGCAGTTTTGGGGAGCAACTTCGATGCCCCACTAAATGCAGTGTTTTTCATGTGCCCACGAAAACCCACCTGAAATCTAAACAGCTCTGAAAATCCAGGATAAAGCAGTTTGGTAAGGTCACCTGAGAAGGCTTGAGAGTATGAAATGGAGAATTGAGCACAACTCTCCATGTCCAAAGGAAAAAGCTTAACCATTTGGCTATCTTTTTATCTTTATCACTGCATGCTATATTGGGATAGATACAAACAGATACTTTACATACAAATTACAACCCAACACAGCCATGAGCTGGTAAAACAAGCACAGAAACCTGCATCCAGCATCACTTCTAGAAATACCTTTGTATTCTGACTTAGCTGCCACCACCCCACCAGCAGAAGCAGCTTCAACAAGACCAATTTCCATCCCTGAATACATGCAGACCGAGCAGGACACTCTCCTGGAGATACAGGTACAGCCTCTTGGAAAAGAGAGTGGTTTGAACACATCTCTACTGCTCCTGGGAGGAAAGGCAGCACAGCAGCCTTTCTTTCAGTGCTGCTACAAAATCAGGCTGCGTGGCCACAAGGAAGGGGCCATGCGTTTCAGTGAGTTTTGCCAGGTCTCAGGCAGGAGCCATGTGCCGAGCTGCGCACACATCCCACACCCAAAACAGGGCAAGGCAGGCACTTTACACGCCAAGAGCTGCAGCAGAAGCAGTGTGGGAGTGCACTGCCTAAGTCTGTACCCATAGAAGTCTGTACCTCTACTTGCACCTTCCCTGCAGGTCTAGCGAATCAGATGTTTTAAAAGCATGAAAAAATTGGGGCTCTCCACTGAGAAGACGTCAATGCTGCCTTCATGTGCTAGAGGGTGAGTTTGAATCAGCAGAGCCAGCTGCTAGAACCAGCTCCAACCCCACCACCTGCCAGGGCAGAGCTCAAGCACGGGACGGTCTCCTGCAGCCCCATTTCCTTGCTTGGAGGAAGAACTGGCTCGCTCCAAGCTAACAGCCAGTGCAGAAGCCAAAATACAAAGTATTAAGGGCAATTGCAGCATTGGATGTGAGCTGGGGCTCCACTCCAGTGGAGTGCATGCACTCCAGCTCACTCAGTCTCTTATCTGTGAAGCAGAGACAAGGGCATTGCCCCCACAGAGGACTAGGAGGCTGCATATTTTGAAGATACAACAGACTGCGATGCATACCGATGGGCTGATAACAGGGACATGCACCATTTTTTTAGAGCTTTTCACTATTATCTTTTTGTCATTTCAAAACGTGCAAAGCTGTTGGCACATTCCGTATTTGTTTTTACGATAAGATTTCTGAGTCATGTAGTTTTGGCCCATCAGTACTTGATCATACATTTAAGTAACAAAAAGGAGATGAGAGCTGTGAAGAGAGTATAGCCAGTCTCTTTAAATGTGAGCAGTGCCTACCCTGATGTATGAAAACAGCCAATGCAAATTCATTTTCATTACTGAAACTTGCTGCAGTGTGGGAAATATATTCAAAAAAAATTAGAGGATGTAACGTACTGTGTGCACATGGTTTGCATCTCAGCAGCACCTGATACCCCCCATTCATGCCATTAGAGTTGCATTTGCTGACACTCACCAGTCGATTTGCAAGAGCGATGGTACATGCTGTAGCTTCAGCTTCTTGCTGACATTTGAGTTTGTCTGAAGTGGCCTTCTCAAACTTGGCTGTGAGCTTTCCCAGGTTCTCATTGAGGCGCTGCACATGAAGCAAAGGAAAAAATAACAGCACAGTTTTAAGGAAAACCCTTCTCCAGAGATGATTCACCCTGCGGGCAGGGCTGGCCAAGCTCCACCACAAGGCACGCTGCCCAGGCTGACGCCCAGGGTGCAGCCCCTATGCAGTGCTGTGGCATCAGGAGCCAGCACGGAGCAGTGATGTGCTGTGCTATTTTACATGCTTGTAACTCACATCCTCAGCAGAGGGCAGAGGCAAAGAACACACAAAACCAATTTATTTGGGGCTCTGCCCTGGTGTGAATTTAAACTGGGAAAGGGGGTCCTCATGGCCAAGTACCAATGACTGGTGCTATGGCTGAGCAATGAGTAAGGCAGCTAAGAAAACAGAATTTCATATTTCCTGATGCTGCAGCCCATTGGTCTCGGTCCAGTCCTCGAGGAGTGGAGGCTCTGCTGACACCAAGTTGTGCTCAAATCCCCAAGGGGTTCTTGGAGCAGCTGGAAGTATGCCTGAACCATCTCCAAGCCATACCTCCTGCACCCTGTTTCTAGAAGGGAATATGACAAATAAGTCAAAAAAGTTGTTCTGCTCCTAAAGCTGCCTGAGCATGTGCCATGGGACACCCCTGCAGAGGAGCCCAACCAGCACTAGGTGGGACCATCTCACGTGCAGGTCGGCTGCAAAGTGCTTCAGGGCTGGGAAGGGGCAGAAAGGGCCCAAACCACCTGGAGAAGAAGAAAAAGAGTCTGTTGCTTGTGCAGAGCTGTTCACACTCTGGTCTAAAACAAATCAATGGCTCCCACAAGCATTTGCAGCATTTCACTTCTGATAAGAGCAGTAGAAGAAATAATTGATTTTATCTGCACCCCATGCAAACTGCTGAAGGCTAAACTGCTTGTAAGTCACTTTAATACTGTTTGAGCTACGCACTAGAAACAAACCTGAAAATGAAAAAGGATTATATTAGGGATATCTGCAGCTCTCCAGGATACTGGAAAATTCAAAGCAGACCCTCCTCGACCTGCCTTGGAATTAATAACACAAAAAGTTTCTGTCTCTGTGTGCGTACGGATGTATGTGCATACGTATGCTCATATATATAAAGTCCCATTAGACAAACATGATATGATAAATGAGTATGTGTGAGCTGTGAAGAACAGATCACACCTGCAGTACCCCACCAGACACACTCTACAGTAAAACACAAATATATCTGTGTGCAACTGTGAGTATACAGTTGCTTCTACATCTACCCTCCCCAGATTCATAGCAACTTTATTTCCCAGGCAGACAAAGGAGAGGGGAAGGTACTTAAGTATTTTTGACAATCAGAATAGCCTCATTTATTACTAAAAATGGGTCCGTGACAGCTGGGGGCCCGGTTGTGAGCAGGTATGAATCAGCCTCACATCAGTGAAGCTATCCAAGATATCCCAGCTTGGTAAGCAAGGATATACCTCCACATCCACCCCCACGCTGAGCAGTGTATCATTACCCATCTGCAGAGGGGAAAACTCGCCTAAAACAGTCATTTTTGCAAGTGCATGCCAGTGGAGTACCACTAATCCCCCTAAAGATTGCCATTTTCTTTAACAAAATCCCACTTCTAAAAAAAAAAAAACCACCAAAAAAAAAGAAAAGCTCGGGCATTAAAAGCTTTGGAAACGAGCAGCATAAACGGATGAAAAAAGTTCTCCAGCACCGTATTTCACATCTGAGATGGGAGAATTAGAGGCTAAAGACCTCTAAATCCACCCCTGCCTTCAGGTGCTGTGCCCACCCTCCTTTCATCTACAGCAGGAAGGGGCTACCGGAGAGCTCTGGAAATTTTTTTTTAATTATTATTCTTAGTTAAAAAGTGTGATAAGCTTTTTAAGAATGCTAAGCCCTAAGAGGCATCAAACGAGTTACGTATTTTCTAACATGAAGGTGTGCTGGTGGAAGAGATGAGTACTTGGACAAGCTCAGCTGGAGGGACCGTGCTGCCCCTCTCCAGGTGCATACCTCAAGGTCACTTATTTAAAGACAAATCTGTCAGCCTGGCTGACAGCACACCTTGGTTATTAACGGGGATTTTGCAGGAACTGTGGTGTCAGTACAAAAGCACAGCCACAGAGGATCCTTCACTCACAAAGAGGGATCGCAGATCCACAGCACCTTAAAAAGGCAGGTTTTGGAGGTGCTGCCTGCATCGGGAGGGACCTGGAGAGCAGCGAGTGATGGGACGCTGTGCTGCCATCTGAGGGACGGGCTGGTGGGGTCCCCCGGGCTGGTTTCCACACTTTGCTATTAGCGGGTATTGGCCAGGGAGGGAAGAGGGGAGAAAAGCAGTATGTCTTTTAACATAGAGGTCATTTTCCGAAGGAAAAGGAGAAAGGCTAGATGCTACTCTCTGTAGAAATGCACTTTTAATCACACAGTAATTTCTTCTATTCAGTGATTTTTTTTAATTTTTTTTTTTTAAGTAGCAAAAATCTAAATAGGGATGATGCACAAGATATGCCAACAGGGAGCCATGCTCTGACAAATTATTAGACTCCTACTAGAGCAGTCTTCATCCTGCAAATCATGCCCACCGCCAGGGACTGAGCGCAGGGAGCCAGCCCGGCACAGCACTGTGCTACCAGTGCTCTGAATCAGCCTCCGGTTCCTCTTCCCCGTCCCTATGCACCACACCGGGAGCGTACTGGTTTGAAATAACAAGTTTTCTGAAGACCCATGAGTAGAGGTAAATTACATTTTAAAAATTAGGTAGGAATAATAAGAATTAATAATTAGCCTTCCTCTTAAGGTGTAAGCAAGGCTGGAGAAGGACAGATGAAACATAGAAAGCAGCAATAAAAGGGATAGAAAAGACTACAATCTACCAAATCTTAAAAATACATGAGTGCAGAGCAGCAGCTTTCTCCAAAGTGGCGGATTTCTCCCCAGGCAGTGACTAGCATGATGGGTCCCACCAAAGGGCAAGCACTTACAGCAATTTTGGCCTTGATGCTAGCCAGCTTGTCCTGGGCAGCCGCCAGCTCCGCGTTGGCTTTGCTCAGAGCCTGCCGCTTCGGCTCCACGTCGCAGTACACCTCATGGAAGCGCACGATGTTTACCACCCAGGAGCAGAGGCCGGCTGCGGCGTAGGACTTGGTGGTCACAAATTCGGGTTTAAACTTGGGATCTTGTAAATAGGGCTGGAGGGCTTTGAGGCAGTTCTCGTGGATGTTCTCCTTGTCGAACTTGATCAAGGAGTCCAGGAAGCTATCCACCCTGGCCATGGAGGCTTTCGCTGCTTTCCAGCTCCTGTCCTTGGGAATCTTTCCTCCCGGGGCCATCAGCACCATCACAGCCGCGGTGACATTGCTGACGGCTGAAGGCGGTGACCCGAAGGACCTCAGCTCTGTCAGATTCTTCTGAAAAGGGGAAAACAAGGTTGTTAGACAAAAATGAATGGGTTTTCTTTTTACTTTGCCACTAATAGAGTCAGGCTTCCAAGCTATCGGCCTGATAAATTGGGTTTCTCTCGGCCCGAACATCGCTGCCTTTAAATCACCGCTATGTATGTTTACAGCACATGTGCTCAATTCCCTGCATCCAGCTCTTTATAACCCACCCGGGACCAGCACAGCACAGTGTTCCTCCCCAGACTCCCACCCTTTCCCTGCTGCCAGCCCTGCTGCCTGGGGGAGCAGGAGGTTTTTTGCCCTCTCAGAAGATCGGGATAAGGAAAAAGGAAACTTTTCCAAAATACCACCTCTATAAATAGCCCCCAGCCCCTCTAAAACTGCCTTGCAGAGCTTCCCTTCATGCTCAACTACTCCCTGAGCCAGACACCCATGTGTTAAGGTCTTGTTGAAAATTATTTGTGTGCACCAATGTTCCCATGGGGCCACCATCCAGTCCAAATTTAGGCTCTTTAACCCAGCACCTT
>NW_008824059.1:1418051-1420156 GCF_000699105.1 Pygoscelis adeliae
CATTGGGGTGAACAGGCAGTCCCCCCATAAGAATCAGCTAATCTCTGGGGACACCCTTGTCCAAGGGGGAGTTCCCACCTTCTCCACTACCAACACAGGCGGTTTTAGCGAGTCCCTAATATTAAGTGGGATGAATCTTAACCTAAGCAAAAAAAGCTGAACTGTGAAGAAAGCACACATTTCCTAACACACTTGCAACTGCGACAACAATGTGATGCTGAGGGTTTGATCTGCTGACACCTAAAATCTTCTCTCCATGCACATGCAAGTTAGCTTTTGCATAGGAAAATCCAGCGCAGGTAAATCAGCTCTTCTCAGATGACATGCTGCTGTCAAAACAAGGATAAGGGCTGTTTCAACACCAGTTTAAGAAAAATCTATGAACTTCTGCCAGTTCCTGTTTCTATCAGTTTTGAACTATCAGTTCAAACAGTTTCTATCAGTTTTTTTATCATATTCTCTGATATTCTGCTTCTATCATTTTCTGTCTATGGAAGCAAGGTGGGATAGTCTGGTACTTTTGAGCATCCATTTTCTGGATAAAAGTATCTGCTATGAATCTATTCCTAAATGTGTCTTTGATTGCTTTTAGCTTTTGTTAATAATCAAGCTGATGGAGACAGGCCCTTGGGAGCTCTGTGCATTTCCAGTGTAAAATGTCTCTAATTAACATGCTCAATGACATGGAGCCAACCGCGAGCACAGACGAGCGCCCCGACATGCCCTCCTCCGTGCTGAGTGCCCTGCTCAGCTCAGCCGGGAGCAGCACGTACTACGTGGTCTCTCCCCAGCCCCGTGTGTGCTGGGGGCTGGTGCTGGGGCGGGGCTGGGAGGGCTCTGGCAAAGCAGCCTGTGTTTAACAGCCTGTATCTCGGAGGAAATGGGATGCTGAGCTGGTACCGTTGCTTTTTCCCTAGGAGGTGAGCACTTCCATGACATGACAGGAATGGTGACATTAGTATCCTGAATGGGAGGGAAGATGATGCTGTCCTGGCCAGGAGATCGAGGAAGACCTGGGCAGCATGGGGGTAAACGGTTTCCTTCCTTGCTGCGAGAGAGACTGGCACCGTGGGAACAGGACAAGCCAGGTCCATGATGAGTGCCACACTGATGAACTTGGGTACCGGGTAAAAGGAGCTCTGCCCTTTTCCCTGATGGCATCAATCGGTTGCATTTTAACAAATCACTCTGAATTCTTCTTCTGCACACCAGAGTACCCCCGGGATGGAAACCGGACAGGACATTGACAGCGAGTGCCACCTGCCTCAGGAACACTGGCCACTACGGCATCCTCGAATGCCTCTGGACCATCTCCAGGGGATATTCCTTGCAGGTAATTGCACAGGAAATTCATTGCTTTTGATATTGTCACTGTCTTCTGCTCACTGTAACCTGTGCAGAGACTGAGCAGCACTGGCCAAGCACCATCCTTCTTTCCAAGGAGGCACAGACTTCCCAGCCATCTCCTCAGGACAACTGCTGCCTCCTCTTTGCAAGTGCTTTGTGTCAAGCAGAGACCCACCGGCAGGGGAAGGCAGTCCCAGAGTCTGTGTGCCATGATGTCCCTGTTCCCACCTTCCCAAAGAGATGAGGATGCTGAAACATCAGATCCGCTGAGCCCCATGTCCTGCAGTGCGTAGGGCCCAGGGGATGCGGGCACTGAGGAAGTGCCCAGGCACACTCATAGGGCAGGCAGACAAGCTGTACTCTAGAAGGTAAAATGGTGGTTTTGTCTCTAGAACCTGATTTATCGAGTTTTCAAACTCACTATCAGGTCTGGGTTTGCATTTTTTATTTTGCAGGTATTCTGTGCTAGGTCTATCATAACCCACGTCATTCATCATGGTCCATATATGAATTACCTTAATTATTTTATATATATATTATATATATAATCTCATATATGTATATAATTATTGCTTTTTAACACCTTAAATAGCCTCTTAATTTGCCGTGGGCACTCGCATTGCCACCAAACCCTGCAAAAGGCATTAACACTAAAGCAGGGGACACAAGTGGCTGCAGCATCTTCCCCCAGTGCAGCCACTGCCCAGCCGAAGCTGGGCTGAGCCAGCCTGCGCTCACTTCTTGGCTCAAATGGAAAA
>NW_008824059.1:1420243-1422000 GCF_000699105.1 Pygoscelis adeliae
CCGCCCCCTCCAGAGAGCAGCATGGCTATGGATGGTTTTGAAGGCACCAAAGGGGATTATTTAAAGCACCAGGAAGATAATCCTCCCACCACAAAAAAAGGAACAGAAATCAAGTTGGGTTTAAGTTGTGCCTGATGAGAAGGTAATGCACACGGCGTGGCCCCCTTCACCTGATCACACGCTGATCAGGAGAAGTATTTTCAGATTCGCTGGAATAATTTGCATACCAAAATAAATAACACGCACTTGTTACTCGTAACTACCATTGCTTGGGAAGTGTCCTGTGAACAGTGGCTGCTCTGATTACAGTAATGAATGATGAACAGCAACTTTGGCTTAATGGGGCTAAGGCGCTCTTTACCGAACACAAGACTGCTTTGCAGCCAGTGGCAAGGGAGGAGGGGATGGGAAACCATCCGGCTGGAAACTTGTGGGGCTGTGCGAGCACACAGCAGCACGGCAGTGCCTCTGGCAGCAGCGTGCCCCCATTGCACGAGTCACCTGCCACGAAGCACTGGGCAATTCAGACGGGCTGCCGCTGCTGCAGATGCCCACACCGGAGGTTAATACCTCGCTAACTGCCACCCCTGCCTTGCTTTGCCCTGATGGCTCCATCCCTCTGTGAGCAATGGGTCCACCCATGGCTGCCTAATGCTCCTCCACTCCACTCACACTCCTCTGTGCCTCTCTCCTCCTCTCCTCCAGCTGCAAATCTCATGTGGGATCTCTGGCCTGCCAGGAAAGGCTGATCCCTTGAGTTAGTGCCCTGTTAATCCTGGAAATGGCAAAAAACCTCCCTGGCCCATTCTCTTGCGCGGACCTCGGATCACCTCCACATGATGCCACGGACAGCCCGGGTGCCAGCCCGGTTCCCGCACAGCAATGGCAGAGGCACACGGCTTTAGAGCAGCTGTCCCATCCAGGTGAGTCGGGTGCTCTACAAAACTCATCCCACCAAGGGCAACCGGCTGTCTGCTGACCAGCTTCACTCATCTTTCACCTGGGATTAATGCAAAGGCATCCCCTGTAGCTTCCCTCTCTACAGAGCCTATCTGCAAAAGACACAAGTCGGAATGGACATGGCTGCTCTTCTTTCAAACTAACAGGTGACACTGACACAGAAATGTCCCTGTATCCACATACTTACCGAGCTCCTTGGTAGCTGACTATATATATTTATTACTGCATTCTACTAGACAGCTTTTCTCACTGTTTTCCCTATTAATGTTGCATATAACAGTGATGTCCAAAGAAAACGACTTAGATAATTGGGGAGAAACTATATATACACACGTAAATATTGCTGATTATTCATGTCAGCAAGCAGATCAAGCTCTCTGATGCATCTCCGATCAGAAGGTAAGGGAGACCATGCCTTCCAGTGCTCTGCTATTGCTGCTTTACAGGTCCCTGGAGAAAATCCCAGCATCTCCCTAATCTTTGCCTAATGAGATATTCTACAGCTCCAGCACGAAACCAAAACTAATGAAGAGACAAATATTTTCCCTTTGTACAGTCCTTTCCCTTCCAGGAACAAGAGACAAAGCAACACATCTCTGAAGCAAAGCCACATGTTTCCTGAAAGCTAATCAAACAGAAAATCCATTCCTCATGACTCGGAGTCGCTTTCCTTTCCCCCAACAGGGCTATGATTGAGCCATGGTTTGAGGCATGATTGAGCCATGCCTTGCTGTGACCGTGGGAATAACTCTGATTTTCTAGCTGCACCTGGTGCGTGGCCACTGCTCTGCCCTGGG
>NW_008824059.1:1422058-1432070 GCF_000699105.1 Pygoscelis adeliae
AGCAGGAATTTGCTGCTCCAGGGTGTTGCATGAACTGCAGACCAAGATAAATGATAGGTATGTGTCTCTGGGGCACATCTCAAAGTACCAGGCTCCAAACGGGAACTCCTGGAGCGCCCTTGGAGGAAAAACTTTCCAAGGTACCAAAAACCTTCCCTAAACCAATCAGTTAGTCTCCTGCAGTCAGAGCAGTCCTTATCTCCCGGTTATACATTTCCCCAGTTGTATCTTCCTTTGGAGTTACCTTGTCTGCGGCAATGTATGGCTCTACCAAGAGGTCACCCTGCACTCGGTACCCAACTACCCACCACCTGCAACAGTGTCCTGCCCAGCCCAAAGACACTGCTGAAGAACAGGTCCTCTCCCCACCCGAGAAGCCCTGGTACTGAATAAACCCAAACATGGAATGAGACTTCTGTGCCAGCATTTCTTATTGTGTCAAACCAAAAGGCACCCCATGAGTGCACCTGTGGAGCCAAGCTGTATGTATCAGATATTGAGCATCACACTCCACAAGATCTGAGGAATGTCTTGGACAAAGAGATGACAAGGGAAATCCCACCCCAATATAGCTGGAGAAGATCAGTCCAAACCCTCAGGCCACCATGTTTTGTCCCTACAACAACAGGGAACTCATGAGGGAAAGATGCCCAGAGGAGCCCAAGAAGTCACCAACTCTCCCCACTGCATCTCTGGTTCTCTGATCCCTCTTCCCCCACTTTGTCTTCCCCCTTGGCCAAGCAAGACATTTGCTGTGGGCTGCAGGAAGACACTTGCCCCAATGTACTGCAGACTCGGAGGGGGATGTGAGCCTTCCCATCACAGATCCCTTTCCAAAGCAGGAGATGGGTCAAGCGGGAACTCGGAGGACACCCATGCTCACTGCCAGCTGCAGCCACAAACTGCCAGCCCCACACCCACCAACACCGGTCTGCGGGGCTCACATGAGATCTGCCTGTGCAACGTTCTCAGCACCAGCTATACTGCTGGGGAGAAAGGCTCACAGAGTAGCTGGGTGTAAAATCTGCCTTGTTGGTATTTTGGAGTGTTCTGAGCTCCCGCTGTGCTGATTGTGCGCTTGCACAGAAATACCCCAAGCAAGCAGCATTTATACTGTCTCTTACTGAAACGAAGGGGTGCTCGGGCTTAACCCCGCCTGTCCTGCAACACCTCCTGCACCTTTGCTGTGACCAGCTAAGGGCACAGTGCTCCTTGCCACAGGACCCTCAGGACAGCTGACAACCAGTCATCCTGAGAACACCAGCAGCTTCTCCTGTCTCCCCTCCTACATCTTCATTCCCCACAGCTCAGGGATAACAGCCTCAGGAAAGTCTGGAGCAAGATCTGGCCTGGGCCCCTGCCCTGGAGACCAGCCCTCTATCCTGCATGTCCTCCTCCATGCTAGCAGACAGGTCTGAGCCAGAGACTGCCGGGACAGCAAGACAGAGGTACAGAACTGGTGATCCCTCTGAGACACTCTTCCCTGGGTCCTGAAGGAGGGTGACAGTAAGGTGACCTTCCCTTCCTTGTGGGGCAGCACAAGAAGCAGTGGAGCCAGCCAACAGTGGAGAAGAGGTGCAAATGAAGCACCCACCTCCAGTTCCTCCTGCTCTCCATGGCCCTGAGTAAAGGGTAACTTGGTGCAGCCTCGTGGCTGCTCCGAATTACACCAGGGACCAAGTATGCACCAGCTGGGAAGAAGTTGGAGGAGGGTCAATACAATGTACAAAAACTTGGGCCATCAGATGACACTGCCTCCCCACAATGCAGAGGGGAGATACTGGATTCCCACGGAAACCTTCAGCCTACCTTGTTGAGGGTGTTCAGAGCGGCCTGGGCAGCTGCCAGGGCAGGCTCAGCTTTGGCCAGGTCCTCCTCACAGTCCTTCTGTTTCTGCTCAACCTCCTGGGTGATAAGTGCCACTTTCTGCTCCTCCTCATCGGCGATTGCCTTCTCCCTGCTCACTTTCTCTGTCTCCACCCCCACCACCTGGATCAGCTTGTCAGCATCATCATTCTTCTGCTTCAGCTCCAATTCTTGGGCTGCCAGCTTGGCCTTCAGCTCATCCACCTAGAGGGAAGAAACACATGTGGGAGCACAGACACTCATCAACCTGCTCCCTGCCCTGTCCAGCAGCATGGGCTCACACTCGAGTGGGGCTGAGCAGTACCCAAAAGCATGGAGGGCCTATCTGTAAAGCAAGCAATGCCCTGGCAGCACAGAGAAGCGGTTTTTCTAGCTGTTAGCAGGATACTGCTGCTCTACTTTGCTCATGATTGCTTGGGTCACCGTTGGAGAGCCCATGCGCGTGGTCCACACACCGGAGCAGCCTGCTAGTGGCGAGAAGCCCAGCAGGGGAGAAACCAGCACCAGCAGGATGAGCTGCTAAGGAGGTTGTCCCACCCTTGCTCACTGCCACTGCTTGGAAACTAGACAGAGGTGCCAGGACAACATGAACGTTGCTTTGAGCAGGATCCAATGGGAAACTTTCATTTCAGGTATTCTTGGGAATATTTTTGTACAGCCCAGGAGCCTCACCATGGACCAGGAATTTGCAGGAAGCTTCTCTCATTATAAAGCCAAATACATCTAGCTTTGGACATGAGATCTGATGTTACATCACATCCCTGGTAAAGGAGGCACGCATGCGCTGTGCACGTGTGTTTTGTGGTGGAGATGACACGCTACAATTCAGCTACACTTTCTTTCGCTTCTCAACCTTGACACCAGCAGAACAGAGCACGTGATATTTTGCTGTGTGCAGGATTTGAGGAGGACCTGTGCACCAGGAACCAGAGCTCCCTGAGCCGCCGGCTCACCCAGGGGCACCTGCCACTCACCCACCCCTCCATCCCATGCCCCACACACACAAGGCAGAGGCAGCACTCCATCAGTTCCCTCGAAACCATCAGGTCCTACAGACTTGTGGCGGGAAGGGCATTTTTCACACCAGAAAGATTACGATTGGGATCTGCTGACAGGTACAGCCTTTGTCAGAGTTCCAAGGCTCAAGGGGCTTTAAAATTCGATGTCAAATGAGCTTGAGAAGGGATCTCCTGTTCAGCCAGTAGCCAAGAGGCATGGCAGTGGTGGCAGCTCCTCACACACTGCTCCACCGAGCAGCTGCTCACATCCAGCAAGGTAGAAGCCCTCTCCAGCAACAGGCTGAAGCATTTGCATGGTGGGGGAGCTCACACCGGCTCTCACTTGAAGACAGAAATTCTCTTTCTAAAAGCACCCGTTTCAATGAATTTACACAGGCTCTGTGCAGACCACAGAGTTTTTCACTGTCCTGCCATCAGCCTCATAAAGGATTGCTTAGAAGTCCTGGGGTACGTGTTTACCTGTATAAAAATACTTACTAGAAGGGAAGTCAGACATTTGCTTTTGTTGACAATTCCATTTTTATACCAGAAGAGAGAGCACAATTTGCAATCTTATAAACAGAAACTATTGGCGTTTGGCATCAGCTTCAAGTGGAGAGTGGTTTCTTAGGAGTCTCTTTGTGCACTTCATCCATTGTCATCTCCTCCTGCCTGGCACTACAATGCTGTTTTCACCAGGACAAAGACATGACTGTAAATCCAAACAACTCTGGGCTCGCAGGAGCACATCATCCCTTCGGTCCGCAAACTCAGCGGCAGCTTTTTGTTCAGCTTGCAGAAAATTGAAGTGGGAGGCTTCACTGATGGCAGATATGGCTTGTGACCTTCTGCCCAAAAATCACTAATCAAGTGCTAGATACATATACGAATGGGAGCTTTTGGGGGTTTACATGACCACAACAAAACAAGCAAGGGATTAAAACCCACTAGCACTTAAAACCCGCTTTCAGCCAAGCACATGCAATAATGGAAGGGTGAATGACTTGCTAAAACTTTGTCAGGATTTTAAAAAAGCAAGAAATTCAGTTAGGGCTATGCCTGAAAGAAACATTTGGAAGCCCAGAAGTGTATGTTACTGTGAAGGCCCCTGCCCAGCTGGGCTTGGGTTACATGTTAAATTCCCAGTGGAAATGATGCAAGTTGGAGCTGCGATGTGTATCCTGAGGCTCTGCTGGACCCTCTGCCAATAGACCACACCACACCTAGAGGACATCACCTCCAGCCTCCCTTACCTACAGCAGGATTTTGGAACATGAAAGGAAACAATCGTGTTTTCCCAGTGAGGTTAAAGCTCAAACACAGTTGAGCAGGGACAATTTAATAGTGTTTATGCAGCGGAAAGAGAGAAACAGGAGCTACACCTAAATAACCAAACTCACTGTCTTTAGTGATGTCCTGGGGCTGGCACAGGGAATGTACATTTATGAACTTTATTCCTCCAGTTTCACCCCCTCAGCACAGCAAACAAATTTCCCTCAATGCCATACTCGCATCCACAGCAAAAACAGTCTGTCACATCCATTTCTCCTCCCTTCTCACACATCCTAAGGCCCAGACATAAAAATGCCTGATGAGACACCAGTGAGCAGGGAGACCTCACACCACCGCCTTCGGGAAGGCACAGGCACAGCAGAAACCTTAAATGTGCTCCCATCAACGGCCTATGGAGCCGTCCCTGGCAGAGCAACATTAGGAATAAAGGCAGGAAAAGTCCTCCTCTTTCTACAAACGTCACAGTAACAGAAGGTACTCAAACTTCCCCTCTCACACCAAAAAGAACCTTCCACCCAAAAAGGATGGCAGCTTGTATACAGAGCTACTTTCTGTTTCTTTGGAAACCCCAGATGCTTGCCATTAAACTACACTTCCAAAACCCAGAGGTGGCCAAGCTTGACCACCACTAACATGTATTATCTCAGGGTGTGCAGAAAACCTTGCTAGCACAGCTCCCATCTTCTGTCCTCTCACAGCCCAGAACTTCTCCAACAGTCACACACAGTGTCCCTCCTTGCACTGACGCCCCCAATACTCCTAGTCCACCCTGTGAAAACCAGCAGTGTTATAAACCGTTCAGATCAGGAGCAGAGCCATCCATCATCCTTTGAGCATATTTCTAGGTTGCTCTTCCCTGGTCATTCTTGGGTCAGCTCCACAGCACTCCTGGTTGGGGCTACCAACAATATCCCAGGTAACAACATGATGCAACAACATCACATGCAAAACACCATGATGCAAAAGGAGAACAGCATGGAAATATTATCATGTCATACAATGCCTGTTCCTTGGAGCTGGTGCTCGCATGGAGAGGATGAAGATGGATGTAGACAAATAAGAGGTGACAACATTTTAGACATTGAAGCTGGGAAGGCCTACTGATCTGGCCTCATGTATTGGGTTTGTGTGGCAAGGTTTTGGTAGCAGAGGCACTGCAGGGGTGGCTTCTGTGAGAAGGTGTTAGAAGCTCCCCCTGTGTCCAATAGAATCATAGAATCATTAAGGTTGGAAGAGACCTCTAAGATCATCGAGTCCAACCATCAACCCAGCACCACCATGCCCACTAAACCATGTCCCTAAGTGCCACATCTACGTGTCTTTTAAATACCTCCAGGGATGGTCACTCAACCACTTCCCTGGGCAGCCTGTTCCAATGCTTGACAACCCACTTGCTGTGAAAAAGAATATAGATGTCAAAAAAGAGGAATCAAATAAGGAAACAGATAAAACCCCTCAATTTTCCAAGCCATTTAATCAATACTACCTTTTAGTGGATATCAGTCAAATATTTTGTCTGTGCTATCCACCTTTGCAAACATCTGCAAGACAGTTTGGGGGACTTACTCTCTGGGAGAGTGACCATTGCAGTGGTCTTAGGGACAACTAACTAGTCAGTGGAATCAACCAGAACTCATCATGTCCTCATCAAAATCTCTTTTCTTGCTCTCTTTTGAGTTCCTGTCCTTTTCTTTGCCACCTCCCCCCACCATCCCCAGAGGAACCTGAGGCAAGACAAGTCTACAACCATTCCGCTGAGCTTGTGTCATCTGGGCTTCCATCCTGATGAAGGAATTAATTATCCACTGTGGACATTCACCTCGTTTCTACAGAGTGAGAGTGCTGGAACACAGCCCAGAATTTGGGCCAATGTATCTATTTAGACATAAACATTTACATAGAGATGAAAAGGCAAAACTCATTCCTCCTGTCAGACCACTGAAACCTATGGAAATACAAAGGGATTCAACTGATCTAAGAGTTGCACTGGGGAGAGGTAGGGTGAAGAAAAGCTACCAAAATTGAAGATGAAAGTAAAAATCCTCTCTGGGCTTCCTTTTTAGATGTTTCCCTTACTCTTTCAAGACTCCTTAAATCATCCCCTTTTGTGGATAGATCAATCAGAAATAACTGTGCTTACAATTTCTGTTCCAACCAAAGCAGCCGAAGGAGCGCTCTCAGCCACATTGGCTGGTGAATGGGTTAATTTGGTGACAGAAACATCATATTTTCCAGGTAAGAAATTTAAGAAGTTACTAAGAAATCATCAGCAACTAAATAGTCTCATACAATGTGATGTACCATGATGCATGAGTAGCAAAGCTGTTGTGAAGAACTGTCATTTAAGTATAGCCTCAAAAACTATCATGTTAAGCAAGAGCATGAATTCCTGTCAGTAATGTGTCCTACTTTTACCTAATTCCCATGAACAGTGAGGGAGAAAAATTGGGAAATATATTCTAGCCTTCATTTTTTGACTATATTGTTAAAGAAATGGTTTTACAAAAGAATTGCAGCATATATTCATTTTGCTTTCCCTATGTTCATTTTATTTATGCATTTTGTCTTCAGGAGACTAGAGTATCATATCTGCAGTCTAGTAAGCAGTTGGGAAATAGGGATTTTTTTTTGGCTCCAGTTGTATTATTCTGCTGCTGGTAAATAGCTGCCACCTCTATTTGTTCATAGTGTCTGTAGGAGTGGATGGATCTCATTTGTCAGTCAGTGGGGCAGGAAGTCTGAATGACTGTTTGCAGGAAAAACTAGTACAGGAGAGAAAAGCCTACGTTAGATTCTTCACGCAACATCTCTGTCTTCTGTGTTTGGTTAGAAAAATGTGACTTGTCTGCTTCTCTTTCTTGTCAAAAGCCTATGAACGGACTGGGGTTTAGTGTTGCAAAATCTGAAGATTAAAGAGGATCCGCTAAAGGCAAAAATAGTAGACAGGGCCTGGAGTCTGTTACTGCTTTGAACACTAGATGAAAGCAAATGGCATTGTCATCATTAGATTGGGAGGCTATAGTATACTTTATTTAATGACAGTGGACTATGAATGCTATTTTGATACATTCTGAAATACTCAAGGGACTAGACCGTGGACTGGCATGGATCAGAAAAAGCAGAGTTATATCTTTTGTGTTCATGGCTTATAGTTTGGAATTTCTGTTTTAAGTGCAAAGAATAGTATTTGGCTTCTTCTAAATGCAGGATATTTTGGATGATAAGTTTGAAGAATGCTGGAAATCTCATAGTCTGTTTCATGCTTAGATAAAGGAATAAACTTGGAAGAATTCTTAATAAAAATAGTCTTGAATACATGGGAATGTAATACCTTAGAATTAGCAGGTTAAACATATGTTCCTTGATTCATACCATGGTCTGACTGTACTGTATATAACCTTTCAAAATCAAATGTAATACACTGGAACATAAATCGTGTTCTTGAGTATTATATATGTAACTCCAATTGACGTCAATGTAATACAGAATCTGAACCACTTTACCTGAGATGTAAAAAGAAAAAAATGAATAATGAAATAAAAATAATATCTCCTTGAGTTGGCTGTGGATTTCTCCATAAACCATGTGTCTCTTGAAATGATTTGTATGAGGTATTATGGTGTTTTGTGGATTACAAAACCACAAAAGAAGGAGGCCAAAGTAGTTAGAGGTGGGGATTTTGAGTACATCTGCCCAACCTGACATGTGGATTTGTTTCTTTGTTGTAGAAAAATCCACAGAAATCTATTCATTGTAGGAAATCACTCCAGAAATTCCTGTTGAGCAACCGTCAGTTGAACCAGTCTAAATCAGGGATTCCCCCTGACTCTTAAGGACTTGTTAACAAGACAGTCTCCAACTCAGTTCTTCTCGAGTTTGATCTTCCAAACTTGTGGGATGGACCCACACTGAAGCAGAGGAAGAGTGTGAGGAGGAAGGAGCAGCAGAGACAACGTGTGAGGAACTGACCACAATCCCCATTCCCTGTCCCCCTGCGCCACTTGGGGGGAGGAGGTAGAGAAATCGGGAGTGAAGTTCAGTCCAAGAAGAAGGGAAGTGTGGGGGGAAGGTGTTTTAAGATTTGGTTTTATTTCTCATTACCCTACTCTGATTTGATTGGCATTAAGTTAAATTGATTTCCCCAAGTCAAGTCTGTTTTGCCTGTGACGGTAATTGGTGAGTGCTCTCCCTGTCCTTATCTTGACCCATGAGTTCTTTTCCATCCTATTTTCTCCCCGCCCTGTCCTGCTGAGGAGGGGGAGTGACAGAATGGCTTGGTGGGCACCTGGCATCCAGCCAAAGTCAACCCACTACACCTCAGTGTAAAGGAAACCAGGAACACTCAATGTGAGGGGAAGGTTGAATACCAGAAACCCATCAGTCTGCAAGACAGAGCTCAGGAAGGCACTAAAAGGCATGGGGCACGCGTGCGTGCAGCAGGGGCACCTGACACGTGGACACAGGCATGGAGAACAGGGCCACCAGGGCCACAGGGAGTTGCTAAAAGAGATAAACAGGTCCACGTGGAGGGGCAGGAAGAGGCTGTTTTATGTCCAAAACAAGAGCATGGGATTGGGGATTCACACCTCTTCAAAGACACGAGCTCTCACAGCTAACAGTGGGAGTTCAGGGTGCTGCAGTGACCTGTCCTGCTCGGTTCTTGCCAGCACGTTGGACCCTGCTGTGCTGTGGAGCAGCCACAGACACGTGCTTTATAAATTACCATCCAGACACATGACAGAAGAGTCATTACGACATCCAGGGGAGGTGAGAAAAATACCACTGACTTTTCCAGTGTCTGCCAACACTGGTGAAAGCAGAAGATGCCTTTTGGGTAGCTGGTAAGCAGAGAAAGCAAGAACTACAAGAGAATAACAGTACAAGAGAGACTGAAGCGGCATGGAAAAATCACAGTAGACTGCCATCCCAAAGAGAAGAGAGAACGCTACTAACCTCCTTCCCATAGGAGGATAATAACCAGATCAAGGTGTGAGCAGACAGATCCAGCACATGCCTTAGCACACAGAATATCATTACTGGCCACAAAAGGATCAGTGCTTGGTCCCAAACAGTGCTAAGAAATGTGAAAAACCTGTGAGCAGCTTCCTGAGTCCAGGAAAATCTGATAAGCAATTAATAATGTGAGGTAGAAAAGGAAAGAGCAAAGCAAACGAGAGATTCAAGGGTAACGTGCTGTGACTCCAACAGGGAAGGAAGAAGTGCTTGCCTACCACCAGGACAAAATAAGAAGAATTATTAAAAAATAGAAAACCCGGAGGGCAGGCTCCCAGAAGACTCATTTTATCTGATTGTCCCTGCCTTGTTTCAAGAACACAAAATACATCACAACAGTCAGCGATTAATTGATAGAGCAAGCAAGACTTGAATCTGGAATCCAGTGATGCAATATTAACCAAAGTCATCCTAAAAATTACTCAGTAATGGGCTCTGAACAGAGCGCTGACCTCTTCATAGCGAGCATCACTCTGAAAAACAAATGACTCATCCCACACATCTTCCCAAGTCTATTATGTCCTAATAACTGGAAGCCGGCTTCTGCTTTTCTGAGTACTGAGGACAGCCACTGTCTTCAGGGAAAGACGGTTAGGCATGTAAGCTAATGGAAAACATTTCTTTAGAAGAAAAGTTCATCAGTGGTATCAAGATGTCCAAATCTCAAAAGACAAAAAAAGAGCAGGTGGAGGGGGAGAAGAGTAATAGGAGGAGGAAAGGTTATTTTGAAACTTGAACGGCTAGGTCAAAAAGTACCCTGCAACTACTTGCACAACAGCCCCCTCATGCTGAGGCCACAACGAACAGTCTATAGAAATATATAAAACTCATAATTAACTTGT
>NW_008824059.1:1432117-1439663 GCF_000699105.1 Pygoscelis adeliae
GGGAGCACTAGTCCTCAGACCTAAGGAACAACCAGGTCATACCCAGGTATCAAAATCTTCCTCCTTCGCTTTGAAAATAAAAAAAACACAGCGTATTGCTTCCAAGCAATGAACACAAAATGAATCGCATGAACAAAACCTGGAGATGACACACCTGAGTGAGACAGAAGACTTGTCACTTCCTCAGCACCAAGACCAACCATTTCCATGGGTGAATGTAAAGTTCAGAATTTCAAATCCATATTCAAGACTGAATGTTCTGGTATGATTTCCGATACCGCTAAATATCCACACTCCAGTTTCAAATCAACAGCAGTTTTGACTATTGCACACATCTGATAATTTAGGTGTTTAATTTTAGGCCCCCAGTGCTAATTTTAGATTCAAATTTGACATATTTGTCCTCACTTCTCTGCATCTTAATCAGCTTCACAAACAGGAGCTTCTCGCCCCAGCCTTACTCCAACCAGATATGAACTTTGCTCTCCTTTACCCTTCTTGCAATAGCAAAACCTACAAGACCCACAGGTGCTGTGGCTTCCCATGTCCTCCCCAGTCCTCCACCACTGCTCAGCACCTGGTTTGTAGCTGGTCAGAGAATTCTTGCCAATGTAACACCCATATGAATATATGCCTGAAGAATACAGAAGGGTCCCCACGTTTGACCAACACAACAGGGACTTGTTTCCTCTCAAAAGGTTAGTTTCATATTAGTTGCTCCCAATAAAAAATAGACCTAACCCATGTTGTCCACCACTGGGGCATCATCAAAAACAACAGCACCCCACAGGTCAGCAAAACTATTTGCCTCCATAGCTAAGGTAGATGTAAGGTCTGCTTTGCAGCGAGGGCATGTGCTTATTGCTCTGGTTGGCGTCACTGGTTCTGATGGGTGCTCTCTGCTACTGGCTGTTCAACCTCAGCTGCATTCTTACCAAGGAGATGCTAAAACCTGCAAAGGGGACATGAAACATGCCCACTCTCCTCCTGTGTCCTCAAGGACCTGTCCTGCACCATGAAGAAAGCAACTGTTTGAAGTGAGATGTAGCCTATAAGAGTTGAGAGGCACTAATAAAGCCCATACATCACCCTCCAGTAAGACGTGTATCCTGTTGAGCGTGACAGACATGATTTATGCCACCAGCGTTATCCAGAGCATATATATGGAAGGGGTTGAACCTGCTAGTCCTTCATTCACATCAACCCCCTGCATTTCTTTGGAGCAGCTTCAAGAGAGGCCCATTTGCCACAGTAGAAGTTTGTAAGTGAACATTTGTAAGAGTTAACAGAATATGAAATGGAGAGAAAAACGTGAGTTTAGCAACAGATGTAGACAGCAAAGCTCTGAAAGGCAGTTTGAGTCACTACAGAGAGGTTTGTGAAATACTCAGAATGACATCTAGTCATTACCACAGAAGAGTGCCAGTGCCGCTTTTTAGCAGGGTGATTTTGGGACAGCTGATCTACATTTCAGACATGCATTAGTTTTCCTTAAAGATGGATAGCATAATGCAAAGAAAATGAACATCAGCCTTATTTTACAAGGATGCTCTATTTAGTTTGAAAGACGGGATTCTTGTTGAAGTTATTGTAGATTTCCTGGATGCAACTCCAAAAATCACTGATCTTCCTGTATTTTATAAGCTATTTTGTCACTACAGCTGAAATATAACCATTAAAAGAAGATGTACACAGCCAACTGTCTCCCTTTCTCATTTTACCTACTGTGATCTTTCATTTGGGATTAGCACCACCTAAACAGCAGAGACTGGACACACATCTCTTCCTTTCTCCTTTCCAGAACAGAATATAACTTCTGCTCCTCCAGGAACCCAGTCCAAGCCAGACTAGAGCCAGGATCTAGCACAAATTTTACACCCTGCACAGTTTCAGTCTGTAAAGTTCTCCTTTGAACCAGGATGCAGAGATGTCTCTTAACAGAGAAACAAGGGAAACATCAGCTTTTAACCCCAAAGGGTTTGCTTACCTGTGCAGATGTGCTGTTGAGCTTCTCCAGGCCATTTTCCAGTCGCTCCATTTTTGCTTTTAAATCCTTGCCCTTTTTCAATAGCAAATTCTGATAGAGTTTGATTTGCTCAAGGAATGACTTTGGAGTGGTGTAGTTATACCGTCGCTCATTGCTCAGATACAATCGGGATATCTCATTGACACTTGTGTGGACGTAGGCCATGAATTTGCTTATTGAATCTTTCACTGAATCCTAAAAGTAAGATGAGAAGACAAGGAGAAAATATTTTAAACAGAACAACTATATATAGCACAGACCTGTGCTGTATATAAAGAAATTTATTAACTTTTTATTCTGTCGCAGCAAAATCCAGGGTGTAACATCTAAGTTGATCCCTTTTCATTTGTTATCTCTAAAGTAACTTTGTTCACGTACTTTATACATCTTTTTACACCTCTTTATCTCATACTTTATCTTATTCCAAGCAATTTTTCTAGCATTCAGCTCTATAAAATAATGTTTTAAGTATAAATTTGGGCTTTTCTTCTGTACAAATGGGGAAAGTGCACACTCATAAAAAGAAACATTGTAGACTTTATTCTTCCAAAATCCTGCCCAGAAAAACTGAATAAACAGAACTGAATCTCTTTTAGTCTAGTAGCAGGTTGTCATCAATGAGAACTTGACATATTTTTGCCCTTGAGAATTACAGATGCTCAGACACGCATATGGAGAGAAAAGCGTATGTTCCCTGCAATAATCATAAGCAGTAGGTTACTTTCTGCACTGATTTGTAAGCTGCCTCCCTTGCTAGCAAAGCAGTCATTTCACTGGCAATACTATCAGTGTACAAACACGAGCGTGGTGCCCATGGCCATACTTCTGCTAAGGTCCATGTCCCTCTCTGAAAAACCTGGGCCGTATTTCAAGCATGGTTTGATTAAGTTTAATGCACTACAGCGCTATCAGCAATTCCTCTCCGAACAGTCACCCAGATGTCCTGGATAAGTGTTGGAGGGCAATAAAGACGAGCAAACCCTCCCTGCAATACTGTCCCCATTGAGTGACGCATTGCTTGCACTGAATGGAGGGATGAGGTCACACCTGGCTGCCACCAGCACCATGCAGCCAGGGGTGGCCAGCGCCTGCACCCTGCAGAGGAACTCAAACCCAGGCACGGCTCGGGCACCCCCAGATGCCGGTGGGTGAGGTGCTCACCTCCACGGTCTCTGTTTCTTGCAGAAAGCGAAGGCTGACAGACTCGAGAGCCTCCCGCGGCCACTCCTGGAACCAGTCTATGGCCGCGCAGCTGATGATGGCGGGGAACCTCCTGCTGCAGACGCGCAGCTTGCTACCAACGGGAGAAAAACACAGCACAACCTGCAGAGCCCAAGGCAGAAGAAAGTGAGAAGACACGGCCGGGAGCAGGCAATGGGCTCCAGCCACACAGCCCGGCCTGGGCTCTTCCAGCCACTTCCAAAGGAAGATCTCGTGCCACCAGCGAAGAGTACAGCCACCTCAACCCTTGAGCATTTGCACTTCAGGCCGGCAAGCCTGGCCTGGAAAAGGCATAATCTAGCAGTAGACATATTTTTCCTCTGCAATAAAGACAAGCAGTGGTGTTAAGCATTGCAATGGTCAAAAGCAGAAGCCTGGCACACTTTCAAGGCTGCAGGCGGGGTTTAATATAACCACTCTTCCCTGCTTCAGCAGTGACACAAAGGTTCACCTGGCAGGGAACTGGCATCCAGATTCAAGTGGTGCAACCAGGAATTAAAGTGAATGGATCTAAATTCTCCTGGCAGGACCACAGGCCTGCCTGGATTGTTTCCCCAAATGCCAGCATTGAAAAGGGTTGAGGTGGCTCAAACTCAAAATCTGCTTTTACCAGAATGAGAATTTTTTTTTAAAATAGAGAAATCTCAAAACAAAGCAGAATGGAAATAAAAGCATTTGGGAATGCATTTTCGCTGCTCATTGCATTTTTGTGCAGCAGGTCCTTTGCTTTTCAGGCTTTTATTTCAGTCCAACAGCTGCTAAAAGTTTCTGAGTTGCAGCAAATCGTGCAGTGTTCATGGGTCTCTGGGAAATCTCTCTTCGCATTACCCTGGGGCCTGGTCAAGGGGCTGTTACTCCCCTGCTCAGCATCCTCCCAGCCCTGCACCATTTTTCCTTCCTCCAGTCTTCAGCACCCTTCCCTCGTCCACCTGCCTTTCCCTGCAGGCTGGGAGCCTCCTTCCGCCCACAGCCAGCCTGCTCAGCTCCTCTCAGGAAGGCACAAGGTCTCCCTTTTCCAAAAGGAAACTCCTCGCCCAGGGTGTAAAGCCAGGACAAGGCAAAGTACCTTTCCTCTTCGCTGAGGGGCAGGCTGCTGTCAGCTCAGATGTCTCTCTAAGGTGTCACCACCTCCACTATGAGCTAAGATCTGATTTTTAGAAGCTGCAAAAACCAGCCTGTAACAAAACTTTCGTTTCCATTTCAGAAGAGGCAGGTGAACTCAGGGCTTCTGCTCCTCTGACATGGCCACTGCATGCTCACACGCAGGGGATAGACACGTAGAAATCCTTCAAGCATAAGCCTCGGGCACCTCTATGTTGCTGTCTCAGGGCTAGGCAAGCTTCAGAAAGCTATTCATGTACAAAAGCCTTCTGCACCTACACTACTCTCTCTCAAGACCCTGAGGCAGAAGGTGTATTGGTGCTCATGCTCTCTTGGGCCAAGCCCCACTCCTGTGCTGCTCTGAGGTCCAGCATGCCCTGGACCAGGAATGGATTGATCAGCTTTCTGCACAGCGCACAATGCTGTCACAAAATGCTGGGGAGAATAAAAAGCACTTCCTGGCTGACCCCATCCATCTGCTCTAACACGCCATTAAGGAGAAGGGCAGACAAGGAAAAGGGATCAGCCTCAGGTAAATCACATTCACGCTGCCCTTCCAGTGTACCTCAATAGCTAACAGGAATATGTCTAGGGAGGGACACCAAGCAGAAAACAACCAAGGTGCTAGAAGAACTACAAAACAGCATCAGTGCTCATCAGAAATTCCCCTCTACACTGGGAGAGGAGGAGAGAGGAGGACTGGATCCCCTCTCCTTGGATGTCTGTACTGTGGCACAGTCCCCAAATTTTCCCTCAAAAATCAACCCTCCAGCTGTTCCCCATCCTAAACATGTACCTACCTACATCAAAAAGGGAACAGGCCACCCTACCTCAGTGAACATGTCCCACCAGCACAAACCAAGCAGTGAGTAAGAAGAAGGATATGCTTTCATTAAGCAAAGATCAAGTCTTCACTCATTGCCCACCCTACCACCCTGCTCTGGGACCGCAGCACTGTGCAGTCCTACAGATGGGTAAATACCTTCTGGAAGAGTCTAACTCCTTGCAGTGTACTTTCTCCACGTGCTGGGCATACCTGGGAAGTCGGAAACTGTTTTGGGATCTTAGGACATATTTATAAGTCCTTTCTATGCTGGAATATGGGCTGCAGTGGAAGAAAACCTGTAAACATTTTGTGTCCCATTCAGTTTCCAGCACTCTGCTCTTAAGATAATGTTTTTTTAATTCTTCTGGTTATGGATTATCAACAACATGAAGACTGATCCCCTGTGCAACTTTTCCAAGCAACACAACCTACTCCTAATGCACCCCAGTTAAACCCCTGTGCATGGCTTTGAAAATGGAAAGGCTGGTCCCGCTCAGTTCTTGAACGAGAAAATTTCCAACTCCCATAGTGCTTTCTAAAGCCCGAGAAGTGATGACAACAGACAGTATTTCCTATGCTTTAGTACTACTTGTTGAAAGAATCACAGCTCATATCATGAACAGGCAGAAAAGCCTTTCAGGCTGCAGTCTGACCTCCCCACAAGGTAGCTCAAAGCATCTCTACCCCATGCCCCTGCACCAAGGTCAATGGTGAGGACCCAAACTCCCCCAGCCTCTGTCTCACCTTCAGCTGTCGTCGAACACGGTCTATAAAAAACTTCCAGCAAGTATCCCTGGAGTCCACCAGCCCCCGGCCTTTGACTTCATTCCTCACACTGTTGATGATGTTTTCAACTTCATCGTCAGGGAAGAGATCAGGGATTTCCCCTAAAGAAGAGAGCACGGTTTGTTTTACTGGTCTGGGTTTTGTTGCAGTCTTAGAGCAAAGTGAAGCGGCTGCTTCCTTCTTCAGGGGCTCAGGGAAGCCCCTTCCTCAAGAAAAATTGTTGTGCCACGTGCCCATGGGCCCCAGCAGCAAAGTGGCCCGGAAGGTCTTTCTGCTAAAAAATAAACACTTGTGAGAGCAAAATTCCTTATAAAAGCACAAGGTAAACAAACATAGAGTCAAAGTACAGAAAGTCTATTTTTTTCAGATCTACAGTGCTAATTAGATTACAAAAAAAAAAAACCCAACCAAATATGCTATACACGATAAGGAAATCATTTTAGTTTTGCAATGAATGAATTACATGCACAATTTCTGCAGCTGTTCAATGCCATTTCCAGCAGTGGTCAAATAACTTCCAGATCACCAAAATGTTTTAAAAGTTAGAAATCTTTTAAAAAGTTTTTAAAGGTAATAGTTATGCAACTGATAGCCAAAAATGTACCAAACCAAATATTTTTTTAGTGGTTCCTTAATTTATCACCTATTCACTTCCTTTCTGACTTCTGATTTGATTGAAATCATCATTATTGAGTGAGATACTGTCAATATGAGCGCTAATCACTTAGGAAAATACACTAATCAGAAATCTGCTCATTTATAAGAAAGACTAAAATATATATTTTGTTCTAGCTTCTTAGGTGATGATAAGAAGTGAAACAAGTAAGAAAAACAAGCGTGCAGATAGCAGAGAGCAGCCAGACCCATCAGTCAGCACCCCTTGGGCGGCACTAGCTCACGTCATGGGAAGTCACAGTCCCTGCACGGTCCCTTCCTCAGTCTGGCTGCAATTCTACGCTGCCTCCCTGGACCCTGAGTGAGGACTTCTGATCTGTCCCCACTTCCCCGCATAGCAACCGCAGGAAAACATAACGCCTTTCAAAACCACCTTAAGATGACCTGGACATCCCAAAGGCAGGCTGCTCGGCCTGCCCCTTGCTGCAGGACACTGCAGAGCTTCACCTTGAGTCATGAGACGTTTGTGTCGTCTACACCACACATAAGAGGTGGTGGGAGCTCCTCACTACCCTCCACAACAACCTCTGTCCTTGTTTGTAACTCCTGGTTACAAATTCATCACAGGCAGGGCTTGTTTGCTGCTGAAACCATCTGGCCAGTTTAGAGCGATATATGTCAACTCTGGAGTTACCCACAAACTATCGCTCCACTGTGCTGTCAACTCTTCACCCCTCATCATCCATGGAGGTCACCTGAACCAGTTGTTATCTTCCCACTCCCGACTCATAAATAAGGCAACAAGTGGCACGCAGTTAGTAGCAGTGATTTACCAGGGAGTCTGGGGAATACGCCCACTCTGGGTTACCTAGTGCAGTCACGGTGACGCAGCTGCGCACTCCCATGTGCACTGTAGCTGCAGTGCACCAGGCACAGGGAGTGCTCATCCACACATACTTGTGCTGTGTTCT
>NW_008824059.1:1439712-1445256 GCF_000699105.1 Pygoscelis adeliae
ACAGAGCATTGACAGGTAGACTATTCTGCAAATGTTTCGGCAAGCAACAACTCAAAAACTTAAATGCATCTGGAAAAACAAAGAGGAAAAGGACTGGAATGGGATAAGCAACTAGTTGACGCACACAGACATGGTCATCTGGTGGCTTTGCATCATCCACCAACTTGCAGATACTCCAGTCAAATATTCTAGCCAGGAACAACCTTATTTTATTAGGCAACTGGAGTGTGGATGCACGGGATCCTTAGGTCAAACTCCTCATCTGTCGATACATTCTTTTGGCTCTGTCCTCAGCTGCAATATCACAACAGACACGTCACTTAACAATCACATGCAGTATACCGTGAAGTATGGAAAAATTGGGTGCAAGACATCAGAGAAAGAAAAAAAATCCACCAGATGATGGAGTGCATCCTCACCAGGGAGACCTTAGCACTTTTACTCTAGAGCTTAACCCACGTGTCTTCTAGCTTACTTCATATATTGTCCTTCTCTATATTCTAGAACTACAGATGCTACCATGAGCAAAACTACTTTGAAGAGGGGGAGAGGAGAAATCAAAGTAATAAGAGACGTACCTGATGCTAAGAAGTCATTCACCAGCACCAAGAACTGCTCGTCTGCCACTTGCGCGTCGGTCATCAGGAACACGGTGCCTACGTTCTTCACACCGGCTTTCAGGTACTGGTTTGCCAGGTCCGCCTGGAGGTTGAAAAGCAAGTGGACTTAGGGGTTGCACCTACATTCTGCAAAGCATGGGCTAGGTACCACACCTACAAGTGGGATATTTCAGAATCTTCCCATTAACCGAGAACAAAGCAATTGCAATTAATTAGCATGTAACTGCACTTTGGCCACTCTCCATCTTCACGGCTGAGCCTTCCAGGTTATATGGGGGAGTCTATTACCATCATTGTAAGAAATTACCAAGTAAGACTTGACATTATGCCCAGGTCAGTATAACACAAAAATGAGAAGACAGACCTGGCCAGCACCGTTAGACAAAGGGAAACGCCTGTGGCTGAAACGCTTAGAGGTCAATGGATGTGGCTGAAGACATCAATGTAACCCCTGGCTGTGGAGACTGCAGGGGGAGTTCATAAAGACTCACTCTGCCCCGGGCTGTGGGTACAGTAAGTCATACACAGAGAGGCTAAAGCACCACAGGGACTGCGAGAGACAGCAATGACTGGAAATGTTGGTCCTTGGTATCCCCCTGCTGTAGATTTCTCTGGTTTCACAAGTATATATGAATATTTATTTTTTTTGTTTTGCTGAGGTTCTGCAACACATTTTTTTTGTTTGTGAGGAAGGGAGGAGGACGCCTTGTACAAACATGGATTTTTTTACTTGTGTATTTCTTTCATCTCTTCCAGAGTCCAAGCAGGGACTCACCCTTCAGTCTCCCACTCGGTGCAGTGATGCTGACAGCCTGCTTGCATGGAAAAACTGTTTCATATCAAAGGGGACAGTGTCCTCCTAATGAGGGACACCATCTTTTTGAAATCCGAGTCATTCATAGATGGGAAAAACACCATCATCCAGCTCAAACTCCATCTTTTCCTTTCTGCCCCTCCAAGCAGGATACAAGACATGCAGGGGACCCTGAAGGAACGCACTGGCCAACGTTTCAGAAACTCTCTTAGAAATTCAGCAAACACACACGCTTCTTCCAAAAGAATAAATTGGTACTTTCATCACTGGAAATTTGGATTAGATCAGTTATAACAGTGGGAGGGGCAAATGGCAGACAGGGTGATCTGTCACCATCTTGCTCTTCCATATCTGAGAAAAAATATGTCTCCATATTTCATAAATTCTTTGAAAATGAATACCAAGTGAAGGGAACATCAAATTATCTTCCACCTCCACAGACAGAGAAGCAAAGAGATGCTTTGAAAACAAGTTTATTAATGCTGGTATCGAGCTATATTCCTAGATGGGAGCACAGGCTTCCTCAATAAATAGGCAGGTAGGAGCTAGAAAATTACACGAGTTGGGCTGAAAAACAGAGAGGAGAGCTGAAAATACCCAAGGGCTTGTGCGACATGATGAAAACAACTTGCACACAACCACAGGTCATCAGGTCATGCCACTGATGGGGAAGGAACCCGGGGTTCATCGGCCATCATGTCTCCCAGGCGGAATGGAGTGAAGTTACTGTGATTATGTTTTTTACAACATTTCTAATGAGAATCGTCTTGCCAGCAGCTAAAATATGTTTAAAACATTTCAGTGGTATTTTGAAATGTTGATTTATAACTCCTAAGCTCACTGGCCTGTGCATAAATATAAGCACAGGCACATATTGTCTATAGTGAACCATCCACCACCCGCTCAGTCCCTCCCTTATACCAAATACCAGAGGAAGAACTGGATACGATTCGGGAACTCTCCTCCTACTCTCTCCTGCTCCTTTTCCACCTCTAAATCACTCCACAACAGACACCTCATAGATGAGCTAATTACCACATCTCGGTTTAACGTGAAATAATAATCAAATAGAACTTTTCTGGTCCTTCACGGTTTCTTGAACAAGCATGAAGTGGATGTCCACACTGCTGGGTTTATTAGCACAGCCCAGCGCTGACACTTAGCCTTGGGCCGGAGTGCTCTCAGGCCTGGCCAGCTCAGAGGATTGGCAGAGGACATCAGGTCTGCCTGCACCCCTGTGCAGACACGCTTCAGCAAGGTATTTCAAGAAGCATTGCTCATCTCCGCAGTCCAATACCGTATCTGAGGCTTTTTAGTATCTTCACAATGGTGTCACTCACTATGCAACAAAACAAACTTTTCAGGGCAAGTTCTGCTTTTTATCTCCTCCCCCCCAACCTCAGCCTTAAAAATCACCTACCTTCAGGTCAGGGATCCCATACCCTTTCCTCAAAGTGATCTGGAAAACCTCCAGATTGCTAATGAAGGCTGCCAGCCTGGTCAGGCTCTGCTTGCCGCTTCCACCCACGCCGACCAGGAGAGCGTTTCCTCTGGGGGACTCCAGGATACGGTTGATGCGGCAACTAAATCGAAGCATACAAAATCTCTCATTAATAAGAGTATTTTTCTATTTCTCTGCCCGGTGCTTTTCAATACATATTTTATTCACTAAGAAATTGTATTCTGAATGGGATGAAAAATGTCAATCTGAGAGACATGTCAGCAATCAATCCCCATCTCTGCTGAGACCTATACAAAGGACATAGCTGATGAAAAAAATAGTTTGGTGGCAATTCAGACTCTGTCTAATTTTTTTTCCACCTGCCAAGTCCTGCTGGACAGAACTATTTTAAGGTGAAGGTCTGGACACCCTTGCAGGGAGGACAAGGGAAAAAGCACGTTACATCGACATGCAAAAACAGAAAAAAATTCAAGGCTCTGATACACCTCCCCAGTAAAGGTTTCTCTTCACAAAGCATTTGGGGTTCATGTTCAGGTGAAGAGTCCTGCTATGCATTAAAGCATATTCATATATGTCTAGAACGGCATAAAAACGAGTCTGGAAAACACAGTCCATGTTTCTTACTTACCCAAACCACCACTACTTAAGAGTGAAATTTTCTCTCTTAAAAATGAACTTGCTATTATTTCCTAGGTCTGTTCACCTGTCCATGAGAATCACATGGTAAACTCTGCCTGCCTCCAATTTATTCTCTTTAAGCAATTGCTGACATCCCCACGTTAAAACCCCAAGTGAGTGGGGTTTAGAGGATCCTAGCTGTGACAACCTCACTGTCCTGTATCTTAAATGCAAGCACCATTCCCCTTTTCATATCATTGCCTTTATTCAGCTCCCTTAACTGAGTATTTTCCTAGACTAATCTAAATAATTTTTCAAATAAGACTGTGAGAAATACTGTACTGCTTTATTACAACTCAAGTATCTTATGATCTACACACAGAGTCCCACCGATTGTGAAATTATACCCAGAAAAGCAACCCAGTTTGTGCAGAGAGCTTTAGTGTTCCTGGTTTCAATTCTCTAGGCTAGCTCTCCACGAAGATGACAGCATGTGCTCTCCGGGGCTGCACGCTTTGTGAATGTGCATGATGAGCCCTGGATTAGGAGGTGACTGAGACGTATCTCACTCTTCCTTACATAAATGAAGTCCTTAAAGTTTCCTTTTTTTTCTTTTTTTTTCTCTTTTTTATTTTTTCTTTTTTTGTCTTTTTTTTTCCCAACTGAAAATTTTCAGCAAATTCAAGCTGACATTCATAAGCTGTTTAAGATGGAATAAGTTGTGTATTTCAGCAAAATGCAATTTCCAAATGCAGTGAAATAAATTCACCCAGCTCCAGTGAAAATCGTGCTGAACACTCAAACCTCGCTTTCCTGATTATTCACAATATTAACTGGAGGGATAGTGCCAGGTTTTGTCGCAAATCCCAATTTATGTAAAGTGAAAAAGGAGCACAAGATCAACATGACTGTCACCTTCCTGCAAGCAATGCAAGCAGAAACACCTATGGACATCAGGTTGCATATGGCTCATTGATACAAAGGAGTAAATGGCCATATTATAAGGGAAAATGTGCCCCAGTGTAGCCGGCACACTACACTGCAAAAGTAACAGGTTGGGCAGCTCTCAGAACAGAAACCGTTAAACAGCTCATTAAAAGGAATAGCACTTTATATATATATTTTTTTTAATTTGCATGAGAGTGAATGCATTATGTTGCCAGGTCCAGCGAGAACCGAAATCACACACACTGGTGTGCAGCAGGACAACGGCTTCCTCCTAGATGAAAGTCACAAATCTGCACCTCTTGACACAGCGTTGTCATACAAAATCAGTTAAAACTATGATTTACAGGGCAGGTCCATCTTCTGAAGTGATCTAAGGCCAGATCTGCTTTTCAGCACCCAGAAATGAGTCTGCCTCTGCTGCGATTCCCAACAAGGGTTTAAATTGTATTTGAAAGCTGGAGGTACACCTCACTATCTATACCACAGACATGTAAATAGCTTCATAACTATGAACTGGAGGCTTGCTAGTTTCTTATAGTCTCACATGTCCAGTTTCCAAAGGGAATCCATCTGGACCTCCAGGCATCTAAATGCAAGCAGGATTTTCAAAGTATCAAAGCAATTTAAATGCCTCAATCCATTTAAACTAGTGGCCTGACTGCACATAATCCTGCTTTATATACATTTGAAAATCCCACTAAGAACCTGTGTAAACATGGCTCTAAACCAGTTGTGAAAGCATTTAGGGAAATCCCAGTATAACTAGTTCTGTAGCTGGCTGTCAACTGAAGACAATAAAGCACTTGAACATTGTCACATACAATAAATATTTGTGCCATATGCAGAGCATCAAGGGCTAAAGGTATCATAACAGCAACCAGACTTTAAAATAACCACCAGCATGCAGTCATATAATCATAGAATCATAGACTCATTAAGGTTGGAAGAGACCTCCAAGATCATCGAGTCCAACCGTCAACCCAACACCACCATGCCCACTAAACCATGTCCCTAAGTGCCTCATCTACGTGTCTTTTAAATACTTCCAGGGATGGGGACTCAACCACTTCCCTGGGCAGCCT
>NW_008824059.1:1447131-1454408 GCF_000699105.1 Pygoscelis adeliae
TGCTCGCCATCCCTGTCTTCCAGCTCAGGGCGCCGAGTACCCTGAGGATAACCTGTCTGACTGCTAAAGACTGAGGCAAAGAGGCATTAAGTACCTCAGCCTTTTCCTCATCCTCGGTGACAATGTTCCCCCCCGCAACAGTCCCTCCATCGGACAACCCCAGACACCCTCATTGTTTCAAAAGTGCCCTCCAAACACAAGCCAGAGAAGCAGTGCAGTATTTGTGCTGGACACGCCACATGGACAGATGAAGCTTCTGCACACTTCCAGCTCCATCACCTACATCCTCCAGAAAACTCCACGGAAGCAATCTGCACAGATAAATGCTATGATGAGACCATAAAGCCATAAAATCCCCTTACACATGGCACATGGCATCCTCAAATAGCACCAGGTTCATGGCAGCATTGACTTCATTGTAGTTGTCCAAGGCTTCCACAAGGATCTGGTTCAACTGCTCCCAGGTTGGAACTGGCCTATAGCTGGGTTCACCAATGCCTTTAGCAAAATGGCAATAAACATTCATTCGCTTGGTCTGCTCTAAAGTTTCCTCAATGTCCTGTCAAAGAAAAAAAATAATACATATGTATATAACAAGTATAGGAAAAAACACTGCAGCTCTATGCCATCTTTCCAAGTAAAGTATGGTGTTCCAGCAAATGCCTTTTTATGTCCGTATAGTTGCACCTGTATGTTGGAAAAGGGGGAAGAAGAAGAAGGAAAGAGGGAGGGAAGGAAAAAGCTCCAGTACTGACTTACTTTGCTCTGAAAACTTTTTGCAAAGCACAAAAACCTCAACTCATTACCATAAGAGAACGCGGTCACAAGAAAAGCCCCGCAGCAACAGCCGTAACGTTAGGCTGTTGCGTGGACAATGATAACACCTGGAGGAAAAAGCACTGTCTGTACTACTTATCACTTCAGTGACACTTGAGTGATTCATATGGCAGCACTGGTAGGTGATGCCAGGCCTGAAGGAAAGCAGGTCTAGAGTTTTCATTTGAAAGATATTTTGGAAAAATGGAAAGCACTAAAGATTTGTGCCTGCATTTCACTTTGCTCCCATCAAGACTCGGGATCTGACACTTCTGCTTTTGCCACATGAGACTCAAAGCACTTAAATAAAGGAATTTAATTAATTCACAGAGCCCAAATCTCCTCTCCCCAATGCCTTTACGGAGTGCATCATTTACCCATATCGCAACATTGGCAGCCCAGAATACAGATGACAGAGATTTTGCTCCTGGGCTCCCATCAAGAGCATTGCCCTCCAGGCAAGTGAGAGATGGACAGACCTTGGGTAAAACTTTACTTTCCCAAGGAACTTCTTTCCTGTGAGCATGTACGTTAGCAGAGTTATGAGCCTCAACACTTACATCATAGAATTTCTTCACCATCTCCAGCTGGATTTTATCAAAGGTGCCATAATCCTTTTCTTCAACCATCTTATCCCGGTACACCCGATTTGACTCATGTAGGTAGAGCTTTACTAGGTCTTGGGGTTGCTTCAGACATTCAGGGGTAGAGAAGAGAAGGCCCTGTGGAGAGCAGAGACAGTCAGAAAACCCCATCTTGACCCTAAGGGACTAACCTCACCCCAGGTAGGATAGCATCCAGGCTATCACGCTGGAATGGGGCTAAATCACTCTAAATGCAGAGTTATTACAGCAGCCTGCAATGGAACTCCTGAATAAGGTCCTACTCAACAGCCCCTGGAGAATGTCCCCTTTGTTACCCCCAATCTCCCAAAGCAGTTTATATTCGTTATGCTCATTTTGATACCCAAAACAGCATCTCCAACACAGCCTGGATGGGCTGGTGGTCCCAATCTCAGCAGCAAAGATCATGCACAGTCAGGCACCAGCCCAGACGTGCAGCTTTTTGCATCCCCACACCACACCATAGGTGCTTTGTCAGGAAGAAAAAATAGTTTGAAAATTTTAGTGGCGATGATTTTTTTTTTTTTTAATCAATTAATTTTAATTAGGTGCATTCTGCCTGCAGGAAATACAAGTTGCTGTCTGCTTATCACAGTATGTTTACCATGAACTCTATTAAAATGCATAAAAGAATTGTATTTCAAAGAGGTGTCGCCTATAACTAAGCCTATTAATAGCACACAGGGTTTTCAATGGCATAAATTAAATAGCTTTTATTCCTGACATCTAATTATTTATACATAAAATATAAAATGTATTAAAAGCAATGTAAAGCAGACCCTCTCAGCTCACTGGCCCATGGCTCAAATCGTTTAGGTTTCACATTTGTCATTACAGCTGTCAAATTGTTATTTTATTTATTTCAGAAAAAAAATTAGTGAGAAGAGCTGACAGCTCAAAGAGGGAAAGGTGAAACCCATCAGGTCCTAAACTGATTTTAAAAAAATTAAAAAAAAAAAAAATCACTCAGTCACTCTAAAGATATCCCAAGCCACAAAAGTTGTTGTGTTCTTGATGCAAACACATGTAAGGCTACCTCAGAGGGAAGAAAATCCACACTTCACAAATCTGTAATCAGTTTATTAACTTAAGAGCTGAACATCTCCCCTTTTCTCACTTTCAAACCTGACCCTCCTCGCTCCTCTCAGCAGAGCTACCAGGCTCTTCCATGAACACAACCAGCTGCATCCCCGAAGAGCGATGGGGATGCTCCATGAGTGAGGTTGAGCTTCCAGGAGATGCCGTAGTGTCTGTGCTGGGACGCATGAAGGATGCGCGATCATGGGTCACTGCATCTGTGATGGATGTGGTGCCAGCATGCAAAAAAAAACCTCAAAAAAATGGATAATGCCTTGCCCTTTGCCATGCTGATGCAAGTTTTACCCATCTGGCTGTTGAGTCGTCAGGTTGTATTTCAGCCAAATCTTTCAGCTTCTCGTCCTCGCCAGAAAGGCCAGAAGCTGGTTAGGAAGCCCCCTCTGCCACACCGAGGCTTCTCTAGGCAACGACATCAAATATCATGACATTGGCAATAAAATAGCGAAACGCCAGAAGAGGCCTTTGCTGAGAGGAACATCTGTGCCCGTCGGGGTGCGAGGGGATCGCTGCTGCCCCGCCAAGGAGCATGGAGGTGGGCTGCGGGGGAACTGCCACCCTCCAGCCGAGACCCATCAGATCAGGGCTCATTACCAGGTAATTCTGAGTGACAGGCGCCTCAGCAGCTTAATAATCAATTCCCACCGCGGCTCCATTAATGAGTTCTAACCCACAGCATTACCTCAAACACTGCATTATCACTGTCTTCTGACCAGGAATGGTCTCCAAAAACCATCTAGCACAGCCACACACTCCAGACAGTTCTCTTGACTTTTATTCCCCCCCACTACCATTGGTTCCCCTGAAACCTCAGAAGCCTTCAATAAAAGACCAGCATCCAGTTCTGGTACTGCCCACAGTATCAAAAAGTCCTACATCACACAGCTAAATGATTTTTGGTAATAGAGCAGCTCTTCAAAGAAGATATTGAAAATCAAATGATCAGATGGTCCAGTGGAGAAAGACATTGAAATTTTTCTTTCTCTTTGCACCCTAATGTGCTCTCAGGGGCATGCATGGAGCAGATGTATTCATGGGTCAAAAACTGGCTGGACGGCCGGGGCCAGAGAGTTGTGGTGAATGGAGTTCAATCCAGTTGGCAGCCGGTCACGAGCGGTGTTCCCCAGGGCTCAGTTTTGGGGCCGGTCTTGTTCAATATCTTTATCAATGATCTGGAGGAGGGGATCGAGTGCACCCTCAGTAAGTTTGCAGACGACACCAAGTTGGGCGGGAGTGCTGTTCTGCTCGAGGGTAGGAAGGCTCTGCAGAGGGACCTGGACAGGCTGGATCGATGGGCCGAGGCCAACTGTATGAGATTCAACAAGGCCAAGTGCTGGGTCCTGCACTTCGGCCACAACAACCCCATGCAGCGCTACAGGCTTGGGGAAGAGTGGCTGGAAAGCTGCCTGGCGGAAAAGGACCTGGGGGTGTTGGTCGACAGCCGGCTGAACATGAGCCGGCAGTGTGCCCAGGCGGCCAAGAAGGCCAACGGCATCCTGGCCTGTATCAGAAACAGTGTGGCCAGCAGGAGCAGGGAAGTGATCGTGCCCCTGTACTCGGCACTGGTGAGGCCACACCTCAAATACTGTGTTCAGTTTTGGGCCCCTCACTACAAGAAGGACGTTGAGGTGCTGGAGTGTGTCCAGAGAAGGGCAACGAGGCTGGTGAAGGGTCTGGAGAACAAGTCTTATGAAGAGCGGCTGAGGGAACTGGGGTTGTTTAGCCTAGAGAAAAGGAGGCTGAGGGGAGACCTCATCGCTCTCTACAACTACCTGAAAGGAGGCTGTAGCGAGGTGGGTGTTGGTCTCTTCTCCCAAGTAACAAGTGATAGGACAAGAGGAAATGGCCTCAAGTTGTGCCAGGGGAGGTTTAGATTGGACGAGAGGAAAAATTTGTTTACTGAAAGAGTAGTTAAACATTGGAACAGGCTGCCCAGGGAAGTGGTTGAGTCACCATCCCTGGAAGTATTTAAAAGACGGGTAGATGCGGCGCTTAGGGACATGGTTTAGTGGGCATGGTGGTGCTGTGTTGACGGTTGGCCTTGATGATCTTAGAGGTCTTTTCCAACCTTAATGATTCTGTGATTCTATTCTATGATTCTATGTAACATCAGGAGATGTTTCCATCTTTACATGCAATATATTGCACATAGATAGCCAAAATAGAAAGAGAAGAGGCCTCTGTACTTACAAGACAGTGAAAGACTTTGCATACTGCTATCTAGAACATAATAAAACCTATATATATAGGGAAGCTGAATGTTTAGGTTAAAAAAAAAAAAAAGGCACCAGAAATATTTGAGCCATTTTGGCAAAACCTGCAAAACTGTAACATGTGCAGAAATCAAGGTCTGAAGCAACGTAATGTTAATTCTGGACACCAGGCTTGCTAAGCTGATAATTATTTCCACTTCTTAAGCTTTGCATCCTGCAAGGTTTCCTGCCAGCAGGCTGGCTTCCTGCTAGTGCTCTTACGGGCAACCCAGAGAGCAGAGCGAAGCACCAGGACGTACAGCACTGCTTCTCCTGCCTGCCGGGCTGGGAGGGAAAGCACATGGGTGAATGTGAAGAGAGAGCTAACACGCTTCCACGGATGGGGAGATCAGAAGGTGACAGAACAGAAAGTCTCCCAGGCATAAAAAGGTAAGAAAAATAAATTACTTTTTCTCTTTCTTTGCAGTCTGAATAACATTTAAAATAATAATAACTTGTGTAGTAGCATAGTGACCCCTTTCTAGCCGTCCTGCACTGTTGGACTAAGCACCCTGCTCTGCTCCTTCCTGATGTTACTCTTGGGGCTTCTGGGGCAGCCTCAGCACTTTGCGGACAGCGGTGACATGAAAACAGTGACAAACACAGCATTACTATCAACAGCATGTGGGCCATGAACCCAGAGTCCTATTTAAAGGTGTTGTACCAATTTTAAAATATGCTCATCAGGGAGGATTGACGGGGGGCTCCAGCCACCCCACTGGCACCACATACTGCTGTGGCTGCTGCATGTGATGGAGCAGCCCATAACCAGCCACTGGCATCTGGAGCTCTGTTAGCAAGAGAAATAGCAGAGAGGGTAAGACAGAAGGAGGGGGAAGCTCTGAAACCGGACTGGCTCAGGTAATCAGATCCCAACCAATCCCAAGGCTAAGTCATACCGAACAACTGCGCCAAACCAAGGAACAAAACGAAGGTGCTGCCGACCCTGCACCAGTCTTGCAGCCGCTGCTGTCCCCCTCTCTCCAGCCACACACCAGCAGGTAATGCACAAGGTGCATTTCAGCGTTTGTAAGTCTGAAGTTTGCAGGGCTCTTTAGCAAGTTCAACCACGGGTAAATATGAAAATCTCTCCCCATGCAAAGGAGCAGGAAGGCTGCCGGCCGCTAAAGCCCACACGGAGGCAAAGCTCAGCTGGAGCAAGGCGCGCCGGAGCCACTGCTATCATCTTGCTGTCAGGAAGAGAGAGAGGCTGTTCCTCCTCAACTGCCACAGATCTTAATGCGACATGCTGCTTGAAAATCTTGTTAGAAATGGGAATAAAAAGCAAAATACAACCCTGTCTATGATTATTATTTTACAGAGATGACAGATATAATTTAGGGCATAATACCATGGTAACCCTTTCAGATGGAAAGAAAGACAGCAACAGGGCTTTCTCTGGTATGAGCCAGCAGGGAATATATTTTTTAAAAGCTAATCCACAACTCTGTCACTGCAGAGACCTGTCTTCTTTAATCAAGGGTAAATTGCCTGGAGCATACCAATCAATTTAACTCTGCAGTGCATGGTGGGACGCAAAGGCGTGAAAAGGTGCTATAGATATGCAAGGCAAAGTAGTGTCGGACTTCAACTACAGATGGGATCCGCTACAGAGGGAAAGTAACAGATAACACCTTCTGATGAGCCCAAAGGCTCATCAGATTATAAAGGCCTGAAGGGTGACCTTGACCCTGCAGCAGTAACATCAGTTACAGTAGGTGATACAGTCCAAGGACAAGCAGCCAGGGCTGCCATTCCTGCAGATCTTGCCTAATCCTACTCCAGCTTCTTCTTGCCCATCATCCTGGACTGTGGTTTCCAGCCTCTCCTCACCCTGAACGTTGCCAGCAAGATGTGACAGCAAATTTAAACTGGTTTATTACAGGTAGGTTTTACAGTACTTGCTGAGCCTTCTGTAACCATTCAAAACCAGCCCATGAGTCCGAACTTCAGCGAAGCCACCGAGGCAGCCCATCATCCTGGACTGTGGTTTCCAGCCTCTCCTCACCCTGAACGTTGCCAGCAAGATGTGACAGCAAATTTAAACTGGTTTATTACAGGTAGGTTTTACAGTACTTGCTGAGCCTTCTGTAACCATTCAAAACCAGCCCATGAGTCCGAACTTCAGCGAAGCCACCGAGGCAAAGGGCTCCGAAGCGGAGGATCGCGCCGGGGGACCCTTCCTGAGGCGGCAAAACCGCGGCAAAACCCGCAAGAAGCAAAGGCGCAGGGAGTGAGAGGGTGCCCCAGCCCCCCACCCCGAGCCGGAGGAGGGAGCCCCTGACGAGCAGCAGCTCTGACTCAGCGTGGGCGGGGACAAGAGGGGCGGCGGCCAAACCTCCCCACGTAGAAGAGCAGCCCCCAGGGAGCGCGAGCGACCCGGAGCGCGGCGAACAGGACGGGCAAACAGGGCATGGCGCGTCAGAAGGGCGTGGTGCAGCAGTTAGCGCGGCAGGTCGCGCAGGCAGGGCGCGCAGGGCCGGGGGGCGGG
>NW_008824059.1:1454901-1492128 GCF_000699105.1 Pygoscelis adeliae
GAAAAGGACCTGGGGGTGTTGGTCGACAGCCGGCTGAACATGAGCCGGCAGTGTGCCCAGGCGGCCAAAGAAGGCCAATGGCATCCTGGCCTGTATCAGAAACAGTGTGGCCAGCAGGAGCAGGGAAGTGATCGTTCCCCTGTACTCGGCCCTGGTGAGGTCACACCTCAAATACTGTGTTCAGTTTTGGGCCCCTAACTACAAGAAGGATGTTGAGATGTTGGAACGTGTCCAGAGAAGGGCAACGAGGCTGGTGAGGGGCCTGGAGAACAAGCCTTATGAGGAGCGGCTGAGGGAGCTGGGGTTGTTTAGCCTGGAGAAAAGGAGGCTGAGGGGAGACCTCATTGCTCTCTACAACTACCTGAAAGGAGGTTGTAGCGAGGTGGGGGTCGGTCTCTTCTCCCAAGTAACTGGCAAAAGGACGAGAGGAAATGGCCTCAAGTTGCGCCAGGGGAGGTTTAGATTGGACGTAAGGAAAAATTTCTTTACTGAAAGAGTAGTTAAACATTGGAACAGGCTGCCCAGGGAAGTGGTTGAGTCACCATCCCTGGAAGTATTTAAAAGACGGGTAGATGAGGCGCTTAGGGACATGGTTTAGTGGGCATGGTGTTGTTGGGTTGATGGTTGGACTCGATGATCTTGGAGGTCTCTTCCAACCTTAATGATTCTATGATTCTATGATTCTATGATTCCAGGGGGTTGAAGATGATCACGTATTTTGAGACTCCCTGTTATTCTTTTTCAAAATCAGGAAGGAGCATCCTTCAATCCAGACCCTAGTGGGTTTCCAGGTCAGCAGTGACCTGAATGTGTTTGTGTGTTCATCAGAGAAGCCATGCCTGGTGCTGGATTCCTTCTCCCCTTGGTTCCCCTTCTTCACCCACAGCCCTTCTGCCAGTCCCTACCTCCCTGGAGACTCATGTTCCCCTTTGGGAAGCCAGTGGCCCCACAGTGGGCATACACACATTACCCTGGTGCCACACAGGAGAGACCGACTTATTTCTACGTGAGGGCCTGAACTAAAGTTTCACCCTATGGCTCTCAGCCAGCTGATGCCAGAGAAGCAGTGACACCACTGGGTGCAATGCTTAGGCAGTAAGGGTTGTTCTGCTGAAGGTGAAGTCCGGAGACAAAAATCAAGTGAGAACAGTGGATAAAATCATTGTTGTGTGGGAATACATGGGATTTGCCACCACCTTCCCAAGTCAACACAACTAGGCTTCATCTCAGGGGACACTTACTCCATAGCCAAGGGAGCCTCAAAAGCAACACAGCTCAAGCAGTTCAGACAAGACATCCACATGGGGCAGGCAGATACAACAGAGGAAGACACCTGTGTCCTTGTACAGCCACTGGAGCCCAGGTGGGATGTCCTGACACGTTTCAAAAAACACTAGACACTCACACTTGGGCACTAGAGTGAAACCACATCTCTGTCCCTGGCAGAGGGAGCTGGACAGCCTTCTGTCCTCCCCAGCCTTGGATGAGCCTCACACGCTTGAATCTGAGCATCTTAATCTGGAGCCAAATCCCACCTTAGACAAGCAAAGTGCCACTGTCTAACAACAGGACAGTCACTTTGGACTCCTTTCATCTCCAGTGAACGAGGTGCTTCAGAAACACAGTTTCTCTGAGCTCTTCTCCGTTTTCCATGGGGATGAGCTGAACTTGAACTACACACAGAAATGCCCATTTTTCTCTCCTGAGGGAGAGGACATGACTAGCCAGGAAAAAAGGAATCCCACTGAAGATGCTCATATCCCCAGAGATGATCATTCCATTAGTCAGGACAAACATGAACAGTGCTTGACAAAGTCAACCCACTGCTGCCTGTCAAGCCTTCTACCCCTGGGTGTATAGGCTGCTCTTTTTCCCTTTGGTTTCACCAATACCTTTATTTACCTAGACAAATCTCTCTAGTGTTCTGCCACCATTTGGAGTGAACACCTGGAGTCACCTTCAGCTGAACCCTCACACCATGCAACACAGACATCAGCCTGACCAGCTCAGGCCAGGTGGCAATGGGTATCAGGTGCAGAAGGACAAACATGAGAGCAATAAGTTCCCGTATCTGTCTGCTGAAAGGAATTACCGCTGACTTGCTTTGGGGCAGTCTTCCTTGTTCTGCGCAACACTCACATGCATACCAGGTCCAAACTCGTTCATTCTTCATTAGCTGCAGCAATTAAGATACAGGTTCTTGGAGCATTTTGTAATGAGACAATTAGCACAGGACTCCTTGTCATAAGAGCTGTCAGGAAGTTTTGAGAAAGGGAATCAAGCTGGGCTTGTAAGGCCCTACTTAAATGTTTAGGTAGAGTATTAATATCCAAGATGGTATGATAACGCCAGAGCCACTGGACAGATTGCAAATGGAGCTGTTGTTAATGACCTGAGTAGAGCCAGCAGTATCACAGTACAGAGGCAGCAAGTCCAGCGGTTGACTCCTCCACAGCTGCAATTTGCATATGGTTTGTGCCTTTAACAGTTATCATTGGCTGCTTGTATAATTACAGACTAGCTGGTAAAAGAGCAACCCCCAAACGCCTTTTATGTATGCAGTTATTATGCACTCGGTGTTTGATTGTTTGTCTGGGATTAAAAGGAATTTGAAAAAGGTGTTATGCACTGACCTATAAGCCTTACATCCACCGATTCTCCATCTTCCCACAGGCCCTGGCAACCCAGATGGCCCTGCTTTTTTGGAGGTTTTTTGTTTTGTTTTGTTTTGTTTCCCTTTTTTATTTTCTTCTTTCTTGTTCCCAGATGCCATCATATCAAGCATCATAAAAGAACATGGACCAGATGGATGGACTGCAAGGTGAGTGGAGAACCGGCTGGACCACCAGGCTCAAAGTTCTTAACTGGAGGCCAGCTACCCACCAGTGGTGTTCCTCAGGGGTTGGTACCAGGGCAGTATTGTTTAATGCCTTCCTCCATGACCCAAGCAGTGCACTCTCAGCAGGTCTGCAGATGATGCTGACCAAGCAGAGAGGTTATTACACCAAAGTGAGGGACCTTGACAGGCTGGAGAAAAGGTGTGTGAGGCTCAATCCACTTTCGGGTCCCCCAGTACAAGAAAGACATTGACATACAGGAGCAAGTTCAATGGAGGCCACCAAGACTGTAAAATGGTGGAGCACAGGACATGCAAGGAAAGGCTGAGAGCAATGGGTTTGTTCAGCCCGGGGAAAAGGTGAAGGGAAATCTTACTGGTGTCTACAACTACCTAATGGGGAGTTATAGAGAAGACCGAGCCAAATTTTGTTTTGGAAGTGCATAGCAAAAGGACAAGAGCCAACAAACACAAATTGTAGCAAGGGAATTTCCGACTGAAATAAAAATATATAAACTTCACCATAGAGTGGATTTAGAAGTGCAACAAGGGCCAAGGAGGCTATGGGAACTCCAGCCTTGGAAACATTCAAAACTTGTCTGATCAGTCTGACCTAAGTTTGAAGCTGGCCCTCCTTGAGCAGGGGTTTGGACAAGAGAGCTTGAGCTAAATTATGAATATATGAAGATGTAACAAATGCAACATATGGAAGTGCATTCCCAGAGTTCAGAGCTTCTCTCACACTCAATTTCAGGAAAAAAATTGTGTTCCAGCAGAGCTAAACAGGAAATCAGGAAATCTCAGAACCCAAGAGTATTTAAGGTAAGGAAATAATTGAGAATGAATAGCACAAGGTAAGGAAGGATTTCAAGAAAATAATGAACTACGATTTAAATAAACGTTATGAGCCCAAGGAGCCACACTCCTCCACTCCTGCAGTCATGTGATAAAGGAAAATCCATATGAGCTCCTGTCACTGCTCCTACCCTCTGGCCCAGCATCTAGATGTGGCAGGACATTTTCTAATATACCGCAACCTTAGCACCTTTCAAGCAGACTACAGTTAAAATTAAACCTTCCCATTGAAAGACTTCTTTTCTCTCTCTCTGCCTTTCAAAGCACAGGTTAACTAGAAGCCAGGATTTAACATGACCCACATCTAACGTCAAAGGCTGCTGATGTTTAGCTGAGCACAAGTGACACGTCCGATTCCTTCTTGACACAATGGAGTTATTAACTTTTTCAAGATCCTGTTCCTGGATTTCCCATTGGCTGTCATTACTTCAAGTCCTGTCTGATGGACCAGACCACAAGGCACTGAACTTTCAGTACCTACTTTGTAAAACAGACGTTAATAAGGATAGCAACAAATTACAGACTGAGGTTTTACAAAAGGTTATGGTATCTCAAATCTCTTGATTTGGCTGCTGAAAATTTTCTCAAACTTTATTAATCAGCCTTAAACTCTACTGCTTCAAAGCATGAGATTTCTGGGGAAAAAAAAAATCTCCCTACTGTTGGAAGAAAACATTTCTAAAGCTGAACAACTTCCTCTTGGTACAGAACAGGCACCAGTGATAATTCAGTTCCAGCAATTAAGTCAAAGCTGGTTTTGATTTGTTTATCAATTTTTTAAATGCCATCCTTCATGCACATGCTGAGTACCTGACCATCGAGACATGCCAGTATAGGCCAACAAGCTGTACTGGCTCCAGGCAGAGCAGTTGAACTAGTTACTGCTTACTTGAACTAGTATCTTCAGGGCCAGTAGCCCACTAAGTATCCACCACCTACATCAGTGCAATAAAATAATTTCCCTCTGTAGTGGAGCAGTGCCATTAATCCCCACATTTACTTGTGTGGAACTGAGGTTCACAAAGACAAGCCCAGCTCCATCACACTCACCAACAGTCACTTAATTAAGTGCTGACCTCAGGAGCCCAAAGCTCCCTTCAGATGGTCCCTTTTACAGCCAGAGGGCATTTCAACCCACCCAAAACCTGCACCTCCTTCTGGAGCTATTATCCCTCCCCATTGACCACAGGAGGCTGGAAAGTAAATAAGCTTCTAACTGATGTTCCTTAAAGCCATGGGTGATGGCTCTGGAATCTATCCAAAATGAACCAGGAATTAGGGAATGGCCTGAGGTCACCCCCTTTACTCAGGGGACACACATGCATGGGAGACTGCATTTTCCTCACCGAGGCTAGCTGGGCCAGGGGAACACAGGTCCACAGCCTCCCATGACCTCGGAACAAGCTCCAAGTGCCACAGGACAGCAACTGCACTTACTTGAAAGATATTGGAGAAGTCTCTCAGGTTGAAAATGTAGTGGAACTTGATAGCCGTTGGCAGGAAAGTAGCAGCTACTTTCTGATGCAGTCCCAGGGCCAGGGCAATCACCTGCTGAGCTGATTTTTGGACAGCCCCTGAGAAATTCCCACTCGTCAGGTGCTGCATTAAAATGGTGCTGTAGATCCTGGACAAGGCATCCTGACCAGGGATGGAGAGAGCAAAGACGCAGAAGTGACGCTGAGGAAGAGAAAGGAAGACATGGAAAGCTCAGAGAGATGGGCAACCACCTCTCAAGCAAAATGCCCTTGGAGACTTGATGCGATTGGACACAGTGCTAGATAATCTCATCTAGGCTGCCTTTCCCGTGAAAGGTTGGACCAGATGATCTTTCGAGGTCCCTGCCAACCTGGGATGCTCTATGATTCTATGACTTGCAGTCCACCTGAACAAGGTTATTTCCCTCTTCCAATTTCCCAGCAGAGGACAGTTGGCAAGCGACATCATTCTGCTCGCTAAACAAGGGATTTTCAACTGCATTTCACAACTGCTACGCTGGAAGTTCGGTCCACTGAAGAGCTGAAGGGCTCTGAAGGTCCCACTGACCTCTGATGAAGCCCAGTTGCTGTCTCTGTTAGGAACAGACTCCAGAAGGTGCCATGTCCCAGAAGACCCCTTTATTGATTTGGAACTTGCAAAGACAGAGGAGATGCCCATTTCCAGCCATGGGACACTTTTTAACACAACAGGGTCTCTTGCTAAAGAGGAGCCAGAATCTGGGTTGACTCTTGTCATGAGGTTTCTCCTTGAGGGAATAAATTTTGCTCTCCGCTCTCCAGGCTCCCCCATGGCTGGCAGGTCCCTGCCTGCAGTGCTATGAGCAGGATCTGTCCCTGCAGCAGCTGCCCCACCGAGTTACAGCTGCTCTTGCATGGGCACCCGTTTCTCAGGGTATTTCTCCACTACTGCTCACATGACAAGCTTCTCCTCCTACGGCATGGCAAACACCCACCATGAAGCCGGGGAGGGCACCGTCCCTCTGGCTGCCATTTGTCCCCCTCGGATGCCAACAGGACCTGCTCAGTGGTTCTGATCTGCAGGCACAGGGAACAGCCTCCGACCAGGCTCTGCCACTCCTCATGGCTTGGAGAAAAGGGTAAGTAACCTCAGAGCTGATAATAACCAGCTCTATGACCCAGGTCAGGCCTCACAGCTCCCAAAAATCAAGCTCTGAGGTTTAAGATCTCTTCCCAGATCTGTACTTCTGTTACCATCAGCACTTGGACTGGTTGGGGGGGGTGGGGGGTGGTTTTGTTTGTTTGGTTTCCCCCCCCCCCTCCTTTTAATGAGAATACACTGCCAGCTCCATCAGGAAATTTTAGAAATCAAAAGGCTTTAACGAGCTATGCTCCAGAGGCAAATATGAGCTAAATGAAGGCAAAATCTGTCTGTATGAACCAGAAGGCTGTCCTAAAAGTAGGTGTTAAGCTGGCTGGCAACTTGTGACTTCTTCCTCCGACTGAGCAGCAGAATGTGAGGAAAAACAAACAAGGGAAAAAGGGAGCAAGTCTGCTGTTTCACCATTAGGAATTACAGTCACTGGACAGATTCATGCCATTTCTACTGATAAAAAGACAGCAAGATCTACCAGTGTTTTCCTCTGGCCTCACACTTAAATAATCCACCCAATAATAAAATCAGCGATGCGCCTGCCATTGTGCAGAGCTTTACCTGCAAACGCGGGTTGATGGTGAAACTCCCGGCAGTCGGGTTCATGCATGACACATACTGCACATTCGTGATCTCCTTCAGCGACAGCTTGGTCCTGTCGTACCTTTGGGCAAAACAAAAGCAGCGGCACGGTGACCACAGCCTGCGAGCAACAGCTGCTGCATTTCCCCCAGCGCATGTCCATGGGCTGCCAATGTCCAGTTGTCTTCAGTGGGGTCAAATTCTGCATCTCGCCAAGGCAGGGCCCAGGCTTGCCTGCATGCCTGTACCTGGCCTGGCACACGAGTCCTGCTCTTGGTGGAAATTTTTCAGCTTCAACAACCTGTAGCTAATATTTCTATAAGCTAGTAACAAACACTGAGAAAAGCCCGCAGGTTGTACCAGTCACTTGCATGGAAATTGTAGAAAATCGCAGGAGTGTACCCGGTTTGAGCCAGCCTGCGACAGGGGCAAGCAGGCTGCCCGCTGCCAGATGCAGCCGCCCACCTGCTGCCTGCACGGGAAGGATGGGGAGCCTGCTGACGGAGCCAGGGGTGCAGCCCCAACAGGGTTACCACCAGGGCCAGGGCAGCCCTGGAGTGAGCTGCAGCCCCACCAGGCTGCAAGAGGGGACACCGAGTGTGCAGCACCCTGGCAGGCGCTGCTGAGAGTGCGGGCAGAAAGCCTGGACGTGCCTGGGAGGGGACACATGGCATCCTGCATCCCCCTGTGCCTCCAATGCTCCCATGCAACCAGCAGAACCCTCTTTCTGCCCGACTTCCCAACATCCATAGCCCAAAATTTCTGCCTCCCCTCCACTATCTCCATGCTTGGGAAGCTTTTGGCCAAGCTCAGGCATGCATGCGGCTGAGGAGACTGCAAATTGGTATGAGTCCCTGCCCTCTATTCCCCACAGGGAGAGCCGCAAATATTGCTGTCCCACGCAGTGTTGCTGGCAATGGTCTAAAATGCACCACTCTCATTCCAAAACACTGTCACTGTTTTTCCTTCAAATTACCTCTGCCTAGAAAATGCTTGTTTGCTGCTGCCTGACTGAAAACAACATCAGGTGCTCACAGCAGGGGTGCTTCATCCCAGCTGAGGCCAAATCCATGGCCTTCGTCTGTATCACAGGGCATCGAGGCTGATCATCACGCCCCCCTTGCAGGCTTTGCACTGGGACCACAGTCACAAACTGCAGCAAGAGCAGAGCAAAGCTCCTCTCAACCAGGCTATGAGCAAAGGAGTTTCTTTGCTGGGGACAGGGGAAACCCTGAGGGTGCACAATGCTTCGTTCACCCAGAGCCAGCTCCAGCCCAGCCCAGGCAGATGTGATGGCAGACATGGGATGGGAAGGGGGAACCGCGCTTTGACCTCTTCTCAAACCCCATCCCCAACACTGAAGCTGAACAAAAAGCTCTCGGATGACCAAGCCCGAGCAGCCTCCTACCAGTGACCGTAGTCCAGGTGCTGCCTGATCAGCGTATGGGGTTGCACTGTGCCGTAAGCATCCACTTCAGGCATGTTCAGATCATCGATGAAGTAGATAAGCTTCTTGGTACCTGGAGGCCCATAATTTCTGCCAGCCTTTTTATCCAGAGGCTTCTCAAGCATGCCTGTATGGAGGCAGAGGTGCAAAGCTAAGCTACTGGGGGGGTCACTGCTGCAAAATAAAAAATGATTTCTCAACCCGGCTCGATGCCATTCTGTGTGTAGCTACAGCAGCCCCAGGAGGAGCTGAGCTATGCACAGGACAGGCAGGGCTCATCTCACAGCACAGGGGGAAGCCCCCGGCCCCCTCCAGCTGGCATCTGGGCTGTTTATTGCTTTTTGGGGAGGAAGAGTTGGTCTCGGCACAGGATGCTGCTCACCAGCAGGGTGGTGGCTGTCCCTGAGCTGTGGCTATAGAGCAGCCGGGAGCCCTGCACGGGGCTGGCAGGGACCCTTGGGCAGCTTTTTGGTCTGCCTCGACGCAGATCAGAAAGCTCTCAATTCCTCCTTTCAAATAAAATATGGCAAAACTAAGTCTCCTACAAAACAGGTCTACTTCAGGCCAAACAGAAGCTTTTCATGAGAGATAAAGCCTTTTGAATCCCTTCTGCATAATCTTTTAAACAAAATCTTGCTGGCTGAGGTTATTCTGATCCATATGACAGAGCAGTGAATATCCTCTGCTGCCTGCCCCAGCTATACAGCGACTGTGCTGTTAACATGGGCAGTATGGAAGGAAAAAAGGAGGTGCTGTAGGCACAGAAGCCCATGAGGAAGGCTGATTTTATGAGTGTATGTGCATTTTTTTACCCCCATTAGACAGAAGTAATAAATGATTTTGGGGCCAAATTCCTGGACTTCTTCAGGACAAACAAAATAATATTTTTCATTTAAATGCACCGAATACCCACAAGTTCCCTGATCCCCTCCCCAGCATTACCCAAACCTCCAGAAAATGTGACAAGACTCATTTCCAACATGAGCTGCCAAATTACCACCTAGTTTTAAGTAGGGTCATGCATGAGCAAGGGAAAGCACGGAGAGAAAAGTTTCTCATTTCAAAGCTTTGGAAGATTTTAATTTGTTTTAGCAGAAGGCTGAGGTTATGTGTTGCTCTAGATTATAAAATGTGGGGAATATTTATAATGCTGGGCTGATATTTAATAAAAATCACCCCACGTTGCTGCACATAATGTTTTATAGGTTATTGATTCCTTTGATTGCAGCCTGAGCAACCTTTACTGACTCAGTAAGTGGAAAAGCAAACAGAAGCAGCTCTCCTCTGCCCAGATCCTGGGATGGGTTTTCTGCCATGTGTTACTTGGAGAGCATCCTCGGTCTCAAGGGCTCACTGCTCAGGCAGAATTTGTTTCATTTACACAGTCTTGGGTTGTCAACAGACCTGTAAGGTGCTGTATAGCAGCACGGTAAGTAGCAATTCTTTGTAATAAGGGAAGACTGGCAAATGTAAATGGGACTGGGAATTTTTATAAAAATCTCCTTGTGAAAATGTACACTTAAGCCATTCATTATCATGTGCAAAAGTTATTAAGGAAGATTTATATTCTGTTTTTTTCAGACCACAAATCTTTTAGAACACCATTTCTTTTACTGCTTCGGTGCATTGCTGACAGCTTGTCTTTCCCACTACTCAAAATTCAGCTGATTTCTTGTCATAGACAGTTGCTGCACAAAGGAATGAATTGTGCTAAGAAAAATGATGAATCTTTCCTCAGTGGAGTCTCTCTCCCCCTTCAATAAAACCACAACATTTGAAATTTCTGGTAGCAAGTTAAATTAAGTGTTTCAAATAAGCATTTAATTTAAATTTAATTATTCCTTAATTAACATATAAAATCAGCCCTTTTTGAGGTTAAACAAGTATGCAGGAGATTCATCACACTGAAATGCAATTACTGGGGATCAAGTGACATGTTCGCGAAAGTTGCATTTTAATTCAAAGCCGTATCTCACAATGATAATAAAGGGTCCATGTCTCTGCCTCTGAGATCCTGACATGCTCAAATTAGCACCTGAAAGAAAACAGCTACTGCAAAGGAGACTTAGCAAGTGTGACTCCTCTTGCCTGCTGGCTGTTGATTGGGGGGGGGGTGGGTGGCACGACATGGAGGGGGGACGACACATCAAACCAAACCAAAAAAAACACATTTATTGCAATTTTCTCAAGGCAGATCTGGAGTGGAAAGGCGCTGAATGACAGGAGCAAGGCAGGAGCATGTGGAAGCCAGGGCTACATCTGGAGAAGGACTAAGGAGGAGCAGAGGTCCAAGAGGGCATGAAGCAGAGAGAGCAGCAGACCCAGAGGTCCAGGGCAATGAGCTGAGAGAGCAATAAATGCCAGAGAGAGTGGCACTCCGTCACAATATGCCAAAGAAAACCCCCAAAATGGCCCGAGGCTTGGGCAGAGAGGGTGTCTGGCTCCTTTTAACCCCTATGCATGTGGCACTTCTGTAAGCCACAGGGCCCGCAAGGATGGTTTGAACCACATAGCTGTTCTTCCCCTAAAGGGCAAGGTGCACGCTCTGCACCTTATAAATCTCTGCACCAGTATGCATCTTGTCTAAGAAATTACGGGCTTTCAGGTTTTTAAGTAAAAAAAAAAAACAACTCCAAAACTGCTTTGTATCCATGTTTACAAATTTAAAGAGGTGCCTGCTGGGGGAAAAAAAGCAGCCAACTGACAAACTACATAAAAAGGGACAAATTAAGTCTAAAAAATGAGCAGTAGGGAACCAGGCCAAGCAGTATAAATCATGCTTCCCAATGCAAATCTCACAGCCACATCTTCATCCCCACGCAAGATGACTTGCTCTTCTCTGCAGAGGAAGAAAGTCGCCATCTCAGCCCATAGCTCACGGCCAGAGTAAATAGGGACGCGCTGCCAGGTCTGCCTGTATAAATCTCAACACTTGCACACACTCGCCCCGTCCAGATGGAGATAAATGAGCGTGCATTCCCCCACTCAGGCAGCCGGGCGGACAGACAGACACCTCAGCCCATTTACCAGCTCAAGGGCATTTCACGGAGACCCCACACAGGGAGAAAAGGAAAAGAGGCACCTGGGAGGGGAAAAGGGAGGCTCTAACCATTACACCACTCAGGGCTGCAAGACTGGCCAAAAGGTGAGATTTTACCCATTTTTTTGCTTGAAGGACATGTAACCCAAATAATTTCCATTCACACTGTGGGCAGAGGCACAGGCACCATCCTGTGGGGCTGGTCGGCACAGGCAGGAGAGCCTGGTTGGGTGGGGACCAGCAGGCCCAGAAACTGCAAACCTGCCCCAGAAAGCTCTGATGTTGGCCTCACGACACGACCCCAGGTTACACAGCACGGGTTGAGCCTGTGCTGTCACCTCTCTGCAAGCAGATCAGTCCCAGAGGGCAATTTTAAGCTCTGACACCTCTCTTAAAATGTTTGCAGTGTTGGGAGCCTGGCAGAGCACGGACGAAGTCCCAGATGCTTACTGCCTTTGGAATCAATCTGGGCTGCGAGCATGTCCCCACCCGGCACCACTTGGCCAGGAACAACCCAGATGGTGAAGGTTAAATGCTTGGTCTCACCGACGCTTCATGGATGGTGGTCCTGTATAGGGCTGGGAGAGCAAAAGAATTTCAGGCCATTTGGGTCAAACCAAGGTATGTAAAGGAAGCATTTTGCTTTACAGTGTCCCACAGCTGTTATTCAACTCAAAACAAACCAGATTGTTTCACTCCTTGTTAATAGATACATGTAAAATTTGTTTTATGTCTCTTTATGTCAACTCAAAGTGAAAACATCATTCCAAAATGAGCAACTTTTAAAGGATTCCCTCCTTCTTCTTCACCTCTGAAGAGACTACACAGCAAAACTGACCTCATCTTGGTCCCAAACTTAATTTTTCACTGATGTGCCAAAATTGTCGTTGGCAACATTCTTATGGGCTTCCCCAGAGCCAGCAATTCCCTGGGACTCTGAGGCCCCCAAGGTCAGCAAGTCCTGTGCTCCCTGGGGAGGTGGGGGTATGGGACCTGCTCCATGGGAGCACGTCAGGCTGCGGCAGGACATGGAGGACAGCACCAGGAACCGGCAGCCCTGGCTTACAGCCTGCACACATCCATTAGCACCATCCTCACTGCTAATTGGGATTCAATTCCCGTCATTGCATCCTGAAGACAGTTTGGATCCTAGCCAAGAAACCCATCCTATTCAGCATGGGCTTAAATTCAAACATATTAAAGACACACCTCAAGTCAAGTACGAGCTGCGTGCTGTACAAAACAGCAGCAGATTTAAGCACGTGTTTTGGCACAGCCCTGAGCCAAAGTCGTGGTGTTCAGAATTCAAATCCTCATGTTGGAAAATGTCATATTCCACAAAACCAGGGGTCTGCTGACCTGAGAGTTTCACAGTGGGATTTAAGAGTCTGCGGGTGTCAGTGCAGCGCCCACAAACAACACGGGCAGCTCACCCACAGGTCTTCCCCTGGGTGCCACATCCCACCCCAAACCCCACTGGATGCCCCAGGAATTCGGTAAACTGCCAGCCAGAAGTCCTGTGGCTCAGCCATTGCCTTACCTTGCAGCATGGCAGAGGTGGTGTAGTAGTTAAACGGGACCTTCTTCACCACATATGCATCCGTGTCCAGTGAGGAGAGCTTGTCCCCCACCAGCACAGACTTCCCCGTGCCGGCATTGCCCACCAGCATCACCGGGCGCTGCCGCTCCAGGAGCCTGTCCATGAAGTACCGCACACGGACCGTCTCAGTGGTGGGCACCAGGCAAGTCTGAGAAGGGCATAACGAGCAGGTAAGAGTCCCCATCCTTGCCACAACCCCACAGCCATGTTCAGGGGAGAAGTAAAATTGGGAGAGTCAGGAATGAGTGTGGTGACCCCAGTTTCTAGATTGCACTAGGAAGGGAACGATACACTGCTGCCAGCCATTAAAATCAAACTGTCTGTACAGATGAAACCTTGACAGCTGGATGCTGGGAGCAGCATCTGGATCTCCCCACAAACACACATTTTGCTAAAACAGTAACAATTTTTACAAGTCATCTGCTCACTGTGGCACTTTAAAAGGAAAGAAAAGTGTAGCTGGCAATGCAATTCACTACCTGCGGAAACTCATTTTTTGTCCAAATCATAAAAACTTTTCTATTTTCAGCCAGGCACAGGATGACGACATTGTATCTCAGGGGCTTTGTCACTACATTGTCTCACATCCTGCAGGCTGCAGTCCTTGGCCAAATGTACCCCCCCATCATGTACCTCCCGTCCTGCACCCTGGGCACACCAGCTCCTGGGTCATTGGGGTGGCTCTGAGCCTGCCCCTCATGTACATCACTCATACTTGGAAGGTGGATGGAGGATGTGTCTTCATAAAGCACAGTAAAGAAAGATGGGTAATTTAGTTGTACCTCATAAGAATGCCATACTTATTATGAAGTGCTTGACCTTTAATGAGACTTCATTGAAATGCCCGTGTACAGTCACTAAAATGCATGTATCCCTCCCAGACAAAAAGCATGTAAGATTCACGCACCTGTAATGGCATTTCTGGATCAAATTCAAACTGGGGAATAAGTTTAGACCAAGACTCAAACTTCTTTGTTTCTGGGTCGATGTAAAAGTCAAAGACTGTGCCCTGAGAGGGAAACTTGATAGTCTTGAATTCTGCCACCCACCACTTGCTGAACTTCACTCTGTAGTCCACAAGCTGCAAGACAAAAAGTGGAGAAAATATGCTCATCTGGAAAAATTCATTAGTGATGGAGAACATTATTTATCCCAGTCCACCAGGGTGGGATTAGTCCTTAAAATATATTCCACAGCATAACGATCTAATCCTTTTTCCTATTATTAAGCCTAATTTTTCATTTTCTTCATTTCTTCTCATCACTCCTATTTATTCACCTAAATAATTCATCCTTTGTGTTGATCACTCTTGGTATGTCTGAGATTGGATAGATGGATCAATTTGAAAAAGAGAAATACGTGCCTATGACTAAACAGACTGCTTGATTGATTCTTGGTGCCTACTTCTTCCAACAGACAAGGACACAACATCCGTCTACATCTGTGGTCATGGTTAGTCAAAGCATGCATACTAAATCCTTTCCTCATAAATCACACCACTCTATTAATACTTAGTTGTTGTCTTCTGGCTTCTTTTCAAGCCACAATGTTTTGGAGAAGCAGGATTGTAGACACCAGTGTATCAAAGCACCAGAGAGGGATGTAACAGGACTAGGGAAGTGATCGTCCCCCTGTACTTGGCACTGGTGAGGCCACACCTCAAATACTGTGTTCAGTTTTGGGCCCCTCACTACAAGAAGGACGTCGAGGTGCTGGAGCGTGTCCAGAGAAGGGCAATGAGGCTGGTGAGGGGTCTGGAGAACAAGTCTGATGAGGAGCGGCTGAGGGAGCTGGGGTTGTTTAGCCTGGAGGAAAGGAGGCTGAGGGGAGACCTCATTGCTCTCTACAACTACCTGAAAGGAGGTTGTAGCGAGGTGGGTGTTGGTCTCTTCTCCCAAGTAACAAGCGATAGGACAAAAGGAAACAGCCTCAAGTTGCGCCAGGGGAGGTTTAGATTGGATATTAGGAAAAATTTCTTCACTGAAAGGGTTGTCAAGCATTGGAACAGGCTGCCCCGGGAAATGGTTGAGTCACCATCCCTGGAGGTATTTAAAAGATGTGTAGATGTGGTGCTGCAGGACATGGTGTAGTGGTGGACTTGGCAGTGTTAGGTTAAGGGTTGGACTTGATGATCTTAAAGGTCTTTTCCAACCTAAATGATTCAATGATTCTATGACCGTGCCCCTTTGGCTCTGCTGTGTTTCTGCACTACCATATTGCCCTGGAAGCACCCGTTTTCTTGTCTTTCCCCATATCTTTCTATGCATGGAGATTTTGGAGTATCTGAATTTTTTCAAGAGCTGGGGTGACAGTTTTAATTTAGATGCTGGGTCAGGACTTGCAAAATGTGCTTAGTCCCCTCCCCTGCCCCAGGTCTCCTGTATGACATCGGGCCAGTCATTCCGCCTGAACATCTTCCCATGCAGACAACAGGGACTACAGCCTTCTGCCCTGGGGAGAAGTGGGTGGGGGAAGGAGGGGAAATGTGCTGTTGAAAAGATGCCTGTGAAATACCAGATGCATAATTCAGCCATTTTTAACAGCACAGTTTTGTCCTGGGGCATCTGCAGGTCTCTCCTCCCCATAACCATTCAATGTACTTTCCCAGGCCAGAAGCCCAGGTGGGAGCACTAACACATTGCCCATAGACGGCTAAGCCTCCATCAGAAAACCCAAGTTTGAAGCTGAACTGAATTGAGTGTCCTCTGTAAAGTCTCCTGAACAACCATCCATCAAAAGACCAGAGGATTTGAAAAACATGTTATTAGCATCCACGATTTTGCAGTCTCGTGCTATTCAGAAAGGCAGAATAACTGTAATTCTCCATTCTCCTGTTGTTCTAACTCCTCGGCGCCGGCAGCAGAGTAACCTGCAGTGGAGAGGGACGTGCATCACTGCTAAAAGCTTTCTCACAAGGGTGCCCTTACCCCTGTGCAGGCAAACTGCCTGCGGCTGCATTGTGATGGGCTGCCTGCCCTCCCTAACCGAGCAGTTACGGGGAGCCGCTCCAGCCCCAGCTCTATTGCCAGAACGGTGTCGAAGTCAAACTGCTTCCTTAATAAAACCCCATATGGATTTCCACTAATTTCAGAGCCTGGAAATGGCAGATCTATAATCTGTTTTTATACAGGGGCCCCGCTACCCACCACCAAGCGCAGAGTAGCAGGAAGCCTTCCAGACTGTTTCTCCTGACATTTCGGCAGCAAAAGGTCAGCACGAAGGGCACCTTCAATGGAGAGCAATAAACAGATTTTATATTGGATCATTTTTCATCAGGCTTCCCCTCGCTCGGACTGCTGTATCCTTGCACTCTCAGCTCTGACATTTACAGAGCATCATAAGCAGCAATGCACAGTCCAGCCTCAAAGTCAAACCTCCCAGAGGGATGCTGTGCCCACACAGCACAGCTCCTCCTGCTACCCGCACAACAGCCCAGCAAGAGCGTGCTGCACCAAGGCCACCCCTCACTGGGGAGCCAGGCAGACAGCAGGCAGCAAAGCCTGCGATGCCAGGGACTGACTCTGTTGTGGTGCAGGGAACGCAGTGTCCATCTGCCACGCGACCGCACTCCAGCCGTCTTGCTCGAGGAGCTATAAGCTCCTATAAGTAGACAGCAGCTTGTACTGCTGAAGCAAGGACAAGCAGTGCTTCCCAGGTTTTGTTGTGTTGCTTTTTTTTAAGTCACCTTGCACTGACAACATTAAGGCTGAGTGTTTCCCAGCTGGCACATAGGAAATGGAGGGTTAAGTCCTCCGCAAGGACCAAGAAAGCTGGTCTTGCACAGGTCATTCAATGGCCACAAGGCATGATGGCACCAAGTGAGCACCAAGCTGAGCTTGACCTGTGTTATCACTTCCTGAAACATGTGCTCCTTGGCATGAAGCAAATGTGAAGAGTCCAGCAGATGTTGTTGGTCTAGCATTGAGGCACATGGAAAAAACAGGAAGAGACCCCAGTGAGGACCTGAGCAGCCTCTGAGAACGGCAGTGCCTCCACCTGAGCTGGGGAAGGATCTCTGGTGACACGTGCATGAAGAGACCTCCCACATAATCCAGACAACACCGAGCTTGACACAAGCCCACTAGAGACCAGATATGGATCTCTGAGCCCTCGACAGCAGTGTCCTGTCACTGGGCAGACCCACACATCAAGACGACGTGCTTTAGACCTGGGGACGAGGTATCGTCTGACCAGGAGATGCAACCACACGACAGGTTCCCAGCAGGGACTGGGCAGAACCAGAGTGAGCCGCCCAGCAGATGCCAAACGTACTTCCACCCGCAGGCTTTGCCGCTACTCACATTGCTCCCTGTGCCATTTGCTGAAAACCTGCTACTCAAAATCTAGGTCTTCAGGTGCCACACATGCTCTTAGACCCCTCTACAAGTGCCTCAGGTTTCTCCTGCCTGCCTCTGAACCAGTCACATTAAAAATCTCCAGCCTCCACAGCCATCAATCTGGAAACAACAATGCCAACAGAGGGTGGAAAGCCATCCTGCCAGCACAGGCACGAAACCATGGAACGGAGCCAAGGGTGGCCCCAATATTGGCAGCGTTGGCAGCAGGGCTCTGACACACAGCCCGCTGTCTTCTTGTCCATTATTACTGTTAACAGTTGGAAGTTGTAAAACAGCAGCAGCTTTTCCAATTACTTGGAAATCAAGAGACAGCCCTGCTGTGCCGAGCTGAGCCACGCAGCCAGGAAACAGGGCAGAGCAGGGCATGGGGGCGAAAGGAAATGTCCATTTCTCCTCTCCTGCGCACAAGACATTGAGGAGAGAAAGAGAACAGGGAGGTCAGAGGCAGCAGCACAACCCTGCTTCCCCCAGGCAAGTCCGGAGAAGATCCTTCCCAAGATCCCTGTTGTTCACATGCTACAGCTCCCACCAAAGCAGCTGTGTTGCAGTCCAGCTGGAAACGTCTGTGCTTCTCTCATGTTTTAAGGACCAGGACCTGAAAGGGGGCTGAAAATGGGCAGTATTCAAATGCTGACCTTGAGAAAACTGTCTTATAATAATATCACCATGCAAGAGATCACACCCACCTTGTCTAATGCAAGCTGATGGATTCAGAGGCTGACAGCTGCAATTAATCCACAGGATAGATGTACTGTGGGAAGTAGCATGGAGAGTAGTGCCCTGGCTTCCTCTGCTTCTCGGACATGAGCGTACTTTGAATGTCAGAGACACCACTAGTGAACCACAGCCTGATAAATCCACCTGGCCCAAGAAGATCTTGGTCTCTAGGCTGTGCTCTCCAGCACTACAGTCTTGGGTGTGGACATCCATCCACCAACAGCTTGAGTGAGCCCAGCAGCTCATGCCAGAGACCACCCAACAGCTGGCTGCCCAGAGGGGAGTTCAAGCTGAGTGCCTACAGCCCTCAACCTCGTCAGCATGCTCCCAGCAAAGAGTATTTCAAAGAGCAGAGCCACCGCCCACTTCCACTTAAGTGGAAGCACATAATCCCCAAAGCCCATCCCCTGCCTTGCTGACCACCCCTCTTTCTTATGTACTTCTGTCAGAAATTGAGGACAGCCAATTCTTGACATCCACCTATCCAAAGTCAGAGGTGACAAAGCACCGGATGGTTAGTGTTACATAGTGCAACGTCTACCTGTGCAGTCAGATGGCTGAAAGACTGCTCCACTGATATATTCATCTGCTAAGTCAGTCTTAATTTGATCACATTATGCACATCCACAGGCCTCTATAAATTAACCTAATGTTTCTCCCCAGTGAAATGTGTCTGCATAAGCAAACATGCCTCCACCTTGACCCTTCAGCCGTTCTCCTCTGGTGTTACACCCTGGCTAATGAGATCTTTTGCAAAAGGAATTGTTGCGTGACGGTTTCTAGTTTATTATCACCTATATGAGAGCCCCAGGAAAACAGCATTACTGATATAGCACTATCTTTTGGGAAGTAGAAAAAAAGAAAATAAGAAAAAAGAAAAAAGAAAGGAAAAAAGAAAGGAAAAAAGAAAGGAAAAAAGAAAGGAAAAAAGAAAGGAAAAAAGAAAGGAAAAAAGAAAGAAAAAGAAAGGAAAAAAAGAAAAAAGGAAAAAAAAAGAAAAAGAAAGAAAAAGAAAAAAGAAGGCCTGTATAAAAGATGCCAAAGTGGCATTTTCCTTCTTACCTGGTCTTGAAACATTGATCCACCAAAGGCCCAGACAGCAGCAAAGACAAAGTAAAGTTCATAAAGCTCCTTGGGACAGTCAGGAGGTGTGTTCTCCTCTGTCAGGAGGCATTCGAGGAGGTAGCACAACATCTGAACCGTACTCTGCTCAGGAATGGGAATAATCTTCTTAAATCTAAGGGGTGGAAATTAGAAGCACGGGAAATTTAATTGGGTCCAGCAACACAGTTGCTCACAACCAGGAAGGCAAGCCTAGAAATGCTTTTCAGAATATTAGCATTTTACTTGTCAGCAGCGTGTGTCTTATTCCCGGGTGCAGCAGTAAAGAGAACACCTATTCTCTCCCTCGGACCTGCTGGCACTGGCACATATACAAGTAATAACAGTAATCAGAAGTTTCAAGCATTTTAAAACTTTGATCCTCTTGAAAGAAGTAAAATGGAAGACTTGCTAAAGGCAATGATTTCCTGTGAACACAATGAGTTCAAAAGCGGTCAAATAGAGGAGTAATAAAATAAACCCTTTCATCTTGCCATTTTACATTCATTTAAGCTACACTTACAGAATTCCAAACTAATATTGTAGCAGCACTGAAGTCCTCCATAAAGTAATTATAGCTATTTGAAAGGTTGGTTCTACAATTTCTGAATTAAGCAAGCTACCAAAATACTCAGCTCAGGGCTGCCTGCAGCTAATCCCGTGGATTTCACGGTCTGACACAACGTTCAGCAAATAGAGTGGGAAATGTCCAATGGACTTTACTGCCAAGAGCTATAACCAGCTTGGTCACCTAGGGAGCAGCTCCCTAGTAAGATGCCTGACTCCTACTTCCAAAGACCACTGCTTTCACTAATGCAGCCCCTTCTGACACATCCCCATTGTGGTTGACAACTCCCATGCTCAGTTGTACACTGATACTTTTTTTTTTTTTTTTTTTTAAATGAAGGTGGAACTATGGGAAGCAAGCAGAGGATGGGAGAAGTTCCCTTACTCAAGTTTGTTGGGACTCTACTTTGGCCAGTCCTCACGACAGTATGAGTAAGAGAGCTGTCTCCCATGATGATAAGCAAGAACCACACGACTTCTCTGTGGGCACCGCTTTGAAGCTAACTCAAGCCAAGGAGCACCAGGGCCCTTCCAAATATCCAAGTTCTTCATGTTCATTGGATTGGTGTCCAACCATGAAACATGCCCAGGCTGGATGCCCACACAGACCGTCTTAACTTTGTCTAAATGCATCAGGAAAGAAATTCAAGACAGAACTGCCTGTAGAGCAATCCCACCCTCTCCCACAAACACCAACTTCCTTCTCATCACCAAGGGGCAGGAAAAGAAGTAGGGAGAGGATAAAAGAGGATCTGCTCTCTCCATCTTCCATGCCACATACTGAAAACTTCCCTTCAGCAGTGAGAAGTGGTGTGAGACTTGCTCTACTGAAACATAACTTGTGGAGTGAACTCAGGTCCAGCCTGGCACATCAGGACACTGAAAAGACCTTCTCTTTAGGATCTTCTGGATTTACTTTCCAAGAGATACAGAACTGGTACAAGAACTACAGGAACAATCAAATGAAAATCCAATGAAAATCAGATGAAAACCAGATCTGACCGACAAAGGATGGGTAGGAATATCAGCTCCCCACCTCCCCTCATTGTTTCTCTGAGCTTAAGCCAGTGATGCACAGGGCTCTCAGCACCAAGGAGGACACCAGCCACCCATGCCACATGCAGCACAACCCCAGCACAGCACAGCTGGTCTGGAAAGTGGCGAGTGCCCCCCTGCCTTCACCAGCAGAGATACACTCACTCTTCAGATGGTACCTTGTTCTGAGGGTGTCCAAGCAAGTCGGCAGGTACTTATCAAACAAAATGGTCAGATTGGCTCTTTCGGACTGGATTTCTCGCCTGTCAATCCAGCTGCTCACTGGGGGATTCCAGCCCAGATCCGATGGGTTGATGTACAGGATACCTTTAGGCCCAGGGTAAGAGAGAACATACAGTAAGGACACAGCAGAGACTATTCCTTTCCTCCAGCAGAATTTCTCATCTACTTTCACACAACTAAAACCCTGTCAAATACACCTGGGTGCCCCATTACCTAGCCCCTCCTCCTGCCCCAGTGCGGAGTAGAAATATTAACAGTGAAGAGACTTAACTCAGGAAACCAGGGCACCATTCATGACCCTGCCCCAAATTCAGGACATGGTCTTGCCTGAATCATGTTACTGCTCTGGGTCCCATTTCCCCATGTGTAAAACTAGGGAACACCTTCATTCCCTTCTCCCGTACTTCATGCACTTCTCCAGAAGATCGGGATCTCTTTGGGATAGAGACTGTCCCTCTCCTCATCAAGTCCATACAGAGCTTTGCACAACAGGACCACTCTCTTGGCAATGCTGAAGCCATGATCAGCCGTCAACAGTCAGAGAGCCCTGGGTAAATCTCCAAGATGATGACAGCTCCCCATATGGATTTGGGGTCAGGATCCTCAGTTTGTCCATATGCTTCAGGAACCTACCCTGTCCACCAAAGACAGCTGTGATCCCAGGTTGGGAACTTTCAAGAGGGACCAAGTTGGCCAACAAAAGACTGTTTAATGGCACTAGATCCTACTTGGTCCATGCAAAATCCCAGTGTGAAGCTCAGGCCAGGACTCACCCGCTCTGGACACGGTCGCTGGGGTGGCTGTGCGCAGGTGGCTGATCTCAAAGACCAGCCGCATCGTTGGGTTCAGAGGGATTCTCTCATTGCTTGCCAGGGTCAGCACCTGCATGTGGCATACAGACAGACAGACTAACACCTCCCCCAGGAATAGGAGTGAAAAGCATTCAGCACTTCGCACTAAAAAGCTTGGTTGCTGTCAGCACAATTCCTCGAGGCAAAGCAGCTGATTTCTAACAGGTAGTAGAACAATCCTTCCCTCTCCCATGACCCAGAATCAACAACGCTCCCTTAGGGTGGGGAAAAAAGGTGTGGGATTATGACCCCACTCTATTTTTAAAGGACCTGAAGTTATGATCAGGAGATTTGCAGTTACTCATGAGCCCAACTCTCCAGGAAAGGGAAATTCCAATGAAAACATGCTTTGAGCTATTTCCCTCATGCACCATTTTCTTTATGCAATATTGTTTGGTATATCTGAAGAAACACAATTGCATTATTCTAGGAGGTGTTATTTCAGCATCTGCATTTCTCCTAGGCTGAATCACACCATGCAGTCAAGGAATACCTGCTTCTTTAACTTATATTCATTACCTTATTATCATCCATCACAGTATTAAGAGATTCAATCCACATCGGATCAATATCTCCATCTAGTACGATCCACTTGGGACCATCATGTGTGATGTTGGCCAGCTCCCGCATGATTGATGAGAACAGTCCTGGGAGGGTGACAGGAATATGTTGATGAACACTGAAGTTGCCACCTGCTCTAACAGTTTTCTCTAGCAACCTACTAAAAGTTATCCTAATTAATGTTTTCCTCTTAAGTATTCAAAACTCTATGCATCTGTACATAAATATTACTATATCATGATATGGGTCTAGTCTGCTTTGAAGAAAAAACAACATTATCGGTTACCACCACTGAAAATGACTGCAGACCTACACATGAGCTTCATTCCCACCGAGAATCATAAGGGATAAGAAAAGTGAAGAGCAGATACTCAGAGGCAAAAGAAGGCATGAATTACACAATGCAGAGAAAACCATCTGAATATGCCTTGGAAATTCTTATAAATGTTTTTTTGTGGCTCGAAGTATATCAGGGAAATCAAGATATGTTAAATGCTGGGTCATGGCTTTAGTGAGATTGAGGGGAGAACAAACACAGAATGACATTGAATGACAGAACAAAATGTCAGTAAAATCAAGGAGACAGAGAGGATACAGTGTCTCGAGGGGAGTAAATAATGAATGTTAAGGAGAGCAAGAAGGCTGGGAATAGAGTAGCAGTACTGCAGAGCAAATGAAAACTCCACAAAACTATCGCTCTCCTCTACATGTGAAAATACCTAGGGAGACGCTGGTCTTCATGAAAAAACATGAGGCAAACATTAAAAAAAAGCCTCTCTTCTGGTGAATCGTGGCAAGCACACTTTTTTCCTCCAGGACAAGCTATTTCATTGTGATCCAGGTCAGGAACAGCTAGTGGCATTATATGACTGAAGACAAAGCTTGTGCACAACAAATGCAGAACAGCTCGCCTGAAACAGGTATCCGATTCTGAGATAGGGTCAAAAAAAATAACACTTCACTGGCTCTGCCTCGACTCAGTTCCTCACATGTTGGACACATGCCTTGGAAACCGCTCCAACATCATTAGTATCAGAAATAGCTACCGTCTCAGAGCATCAACGCTTCCCTCACGTACACCACTACAGCAGCGGAGAGAGAAGTGCCTCTCTCCTAACCTTGTACATCCACACCACAGAGCGGTCTTGGATTTAAAAGAGTTTGGTTCTACAAAGAACACTTTTAGGATTGCCTTGTGGGACCTTTTACCACCTAACGTGTATAAACTTTTCAACCCCTGATAATGAAAGGAGTGACAGGATGAAAACTGGAAGAGGAAAAGAAGGGGCTGATCTGTAAGGGAACACATCATCTCTTGCTAGGCTGTGGTGAAGATCGCCTTGCTGGTCTTTGCAACAAGAAACAAAATTTTCAGGAATGGTTAATGCAGAAAATATTTACCTTGAAACCTCAGGGAGGAGTGCTGTAAGCTCCCTTGAAATGTTACAGGCTAAAAGCCACTGGACAGCCACCTGTAAAACGTCCCTCCTGCTGTTCAGTGCCACCTGCAGCCCTCAATCTGCAGTCACTGCTGCAGCCAGTCTGCAGAGTTCAGGCTGTATCCCACACTTCCCTCTGTCACTTTGATTTAGGGTCCCTAATTACAATTAAAAATAAATTAACCCTGGCACTGGAGCAAATCAAGGAGTCAGGAGGGGTCTGTGGCAGGGGCCAGGGGAGGTGGGTGGCAGCTCATCTCCTGGCGGACTTCTGGCCGAGGATGATTTATGGCAACGTCTTCTCTTACCTCCCCCACACCTCCCAAACCAGCCACACACGTAAATCAAAGCTGCCTTTATGTATTAGTCACAACTGAACATTTTCACTCCAGATTTCTGTAATCTTTCAGCAAGTTTTAAATGCTCATCTTATTTTCCTCAGGAGCAATCAGGATCAACAGACTGGCAAATGCTGGTGTACTACAGAGATTGGGCAGCAATATTAAGTGGAAAAACACCACTTTAAGGCTGCTGCGTTTGTGCTACCAGCTATGGAAACCTGGGGACGGCACATTTTGGGGGGCCCCAGTGCACACCATAGGGCAGGAGGGAACTCTCTTCCATCACTGGTCCAGCCAACCCCGAAAAACTGCCTGCCCCATTTAGGAACTGGTAAGTGTTGGTATTAATGGACATGATAATTATTCTTATGGCAATAGGATAAAGCAGGTTTCTGTTATACTTCCCATTTGAAGACCAAAAAGCTAAAACATCCCACGTATCCTTTTAACAACAAACTCTCGCATGGCTGTGAGCAGCAGACAAGCACCTGGGCTTTCAGACCCGCATACAAAGAACCAGTCATCCTGCTGTTGCTCAGGAAGTTCATTAAAAATACCCTTCTTTATCTACAGATTCAGGCATGAAAAGACATTTACCATCTTTCCATTCTCTTGTTGCTGGGTTAATGATGCCAAAAAGCTCATCGTTGGTGACTGCCTTGGGGTTGAGGTCTGTCCAGACAGGGCGTCGCTTCATTATCTGGTAAGTCTTGTTCAGGGATCTCATCACCTGCGACTTGCCCGTGCCTGCGTTACCCACCACGAAGACAGAGTGCCGGACTGTCAGCAGCTCCTCCAGCTGCACCACCTGAGAAACAACATTCCCAAATTTTAGACAAACATGCCAAACTGAAGTTCAGATCTACAAAATAGCTTCCATTGGGCCTCTTCTTTAGAAAGATGTGACCCAGAGACACAAATGGATTTGACATTGAGTTTGGTCTAGACACTCTAATCACGATGGGTAAAATCCTCAGCCTGCAGACAAACCTTCAGCACTATTTGCATCTGACAGCCATCAGCCAGCAAGGCTCTGCTCTCCAGGGGCCACACTTTCATGAGCCTACAAGAGTTAGCCCCTTTGTAAACTCAGGGACCGAGCCAGTGCTGGCTTTAGGGGCAGGTGCAACTGCATCAGACCCATCATAGCTGACTCTGTCCTCCATCAAGGTCTGCCTGCAAGGGAATATTGTGCAGGGCGCTCTGTGTAGAAGCAAAGATGGCTGAGAAAACCCAAATGATTTGGTGGTGGTGTAGATACAGCAGGAGATCAGCTGATCTTACTTTGAGCACAAAGTTGTCCTCAGCCTGCAGCCGGAGGTCCAGAACAGCCTGCCTCACAAACGACTCAAAATTCAGGTCACGCTTCCGAGGCACATCCAGCGCAGGGAAAAGATCTCCAATCAGCCCCATAAACACCGGCACATCATCGGTCACAATCTTGGGGATGTTAAAGTCACGAAGTGAGCGCATCAGAACTTGGTCTTCAGGTCGCTCTGGGTCATCTCGTTTGAGGGAGCCGGCGACAACTAGCACTGACTTGATTGCACGCAAGCCCCAGTCATAGTGATCCTACATGGGGAAAAATGCAGTCAGCACGCCGGATACGTGGGTGGCTCAGGGTGGGGGGGGGGGGGTAGGGGAAAGAGGGATGGGTTTATGCTTAGACAGTACACCACCACAAAGGGGTAAGAACCAGCAGCTCCAAACTGCCAGACAAGTCAGCAGTGGAAATACCTCCAAATCTTCTAGTTGCACTGAGGCCAGAGACCTCCACCAGGCTGAGTTACCTGATTTCCATTTCAGTAGGTGAGATTCCCATCAGGGACAGTATTAAAGAGTCAAATAATTCTGATGTTCCTGCCATCACATGGGCTCAGAGTTGGCAGTAAGACAGCAGTAGGACTTGCACTCTGGAGACCTAAGAAATTTGTTTCACCTAAATCATAAAGCAGCTGAAGCAAGGCCGCCAGACCCCTGGATGTGCAGGAGCTACTAAGGTGAAAGATTTGTTAGTCCATTATGAGGCCCCAAATACCCAAGTTTCTCCATCCTGCCCAATCACAAGACTACCAGGCATGTGTGGTCCCAGAGGCAGTCTACCAAGCAGGGGCCAGTAAGGACATTGCTGAAAAAGAACCACAAAGAGGCATGAGAGGAACTCTCAAGCCAACAAGCAACTCTATATTTCTGCTCTGTTAAGACCCTCCAGAGCACAGCTCGACGGCTGACTGCTTTGTGTGGGAGGCCACGGCTTCCACCAAGACCTCCAAGACACAGCACAAAGTTTCTGTGACAAGGCATCTCCCACCCAGCCTCATGCTGGCACAGCCAAGATCAGGTTTTCCATCTGGAGTCCTGATTCACCTCTTCTCTGGACCCAGCTTTGATCTATGCAAATGACGACAAGGAAAAATCTGATTAATTAAAGCTTTGCACTGGAAGTGACCCTACTTGGTCAACACCTAACATGACAGGGAACTGTTAGGCTAAACTCAGAGAGGGACAGACATCATAAACCCCTTGCAGGCAGGAGAATCAATAGGAACTAAGAGACTGGAAAGCAAAGGGTCACTGAATACTACCCCGAACATGGTGTCATTTGAGCCCATTGAAAAATCTCTCCCATTAATGCAGCTGGTCAAGTGCTTTTGTCCCTGCAGATCCTCCAGTAAAGCAGATCGAAAATTTCATTGCTCTGATGATCACAAACCTTCTCTTCTCCCAGCAGCTAGCGCAAATGCAGTCATTAAATAAAAGCTGTGAAGCTTTAGCCATGGAGGTGAGTGGCAGAGTATGGAGATCAACAGGCTTCATTGTACCATTCAGCCACAGAAGCAGGCTCACCTGTTTGGACAGGAGCTCTTTGCAGAGTTGGTACAGAGTAATGAACTTCCTGGCTAACGCCCGGGCCTCAAGGAATCCCTCGGCCACCAACATAATTTCACAGATCAGCTCAAAGTCTGGCACAACCATCGCGCATGGCCTAAAAAGACAGGCAAGAAAAGATTGCAGAACAAGTATTTCTTGGCTACAGATCTTAGGGGCAGTGGATTTGCAGCTTTATCTTCCAGGTCTTCTCCAGTGAGCCAGGTCACACACTGCCTTTCTCATCACAAGGGACAGAGCTCCTTTGCCCTGCCTGTGCATTCCCAGACCCAGGATTGTTGCACAAGGCTGAAACTATCTGCGATTCCCCAAGGAAATGAAATCAAGCTTGGATGTTCCAAACGACAATTTCTGCCAGTCTTATACTGCAGGTCACAAACCTTGACCTGAACTCACCTGAAGAGAGCTTTTAAATTCTCAGGTAGCTCGGTTCGCCCTGCATAACCAGGGTTCATGGTGATGAAAATGCCTACCGAGGGAACTAAGCTAATGTCTTCTCCAAGAAAATTGAAGGATTTCTTCTTCTCCCGTATTGCATCCTGCACACTCTTCACCTAGGAACCAAGACAGCATTATAGTATTGGTGTTCAGTTGTGAAAAACACACCAGACAACGGTGCTGCCTTCCTTACACTTGGCCCCATGATGACTGGGGCTTATCACTGTTTTGTTTTGGTTTTTTACTGACCATATAAAGCTTTATACACTGTTTGGAGTAAATCTCCAATACCAATATCAATCTCCCACCACAATCAAACTCTGACAAAGCAGAAAAGAGAGCTGAAGAGACTGGGCAGTCAAACTGCAAAGGAGTTGCAAGAATTTGCACCAGTGCTCTGTAAGACAATGATGGACGTGGGTGAGGAAGAGCAGCTCAGAGGAAGGAACCTTGGCGTTTGACATCACCTGTGGGACACTTCTCAGCACATCTCACAGCAAAACCACCACCAATGGCTAAATAATCTCTTTCAACTTCCCAACCTAGCAGGAGGTCAGACACCTGAGATGAGATGCAGGGCTGTCCAGGCATCCACAACACAGCCAATACCCAAATCCAGTCCCAAGAGCCTGACACAATACAGGCCCCTGATTCCCTCCACCCATCTTCACCTCTCCCCATACACCACTGCTCTTCATGACAGCCCAAAACCCTCCTGTGCCTGCTCAGTTCCTTGACTAGGCCTGGAAAAGGAGCAGCTTTTCCCAAAAACTTGGCCTCAGCTCAATTGCAAACTGATAGCTTGATATTGCTTCTAAAGATTTTGGAACATCAGATGCTTAATTTAAAATCAAAACCACAAGGCAGAAGCTGTAAGAACTCCCCTGACACCTTCACTCACTGATATTGTATTGTCTTTTGATATTTGCCTGATTGCAGCTTTGTTCTTCTCATTCTTCACCTTCCAAAGAAAGCAAGTTTATTAAAGCTAGATCACCTTCTTGCAAACAGAACTTCAGGGAGGTATCTCTCTATGTTCACTACTCTAACCTTACTGCTGTTTGCCATCTTAAAGTTAAGCAATTAATCGAATTTTTCTCTGTAAGGAACCATATCGACATTAACTGCATGACTAAGAGCCAATTAAACATCGCCATGGTTACACTCCTAATAGCAGCCAGGAGACACGATGATGGAATGACAGCCGTGCTGCTTTCTTCAGATGCGACGCTCCAGCCAGGAGCAAGGGAATCATTAGCAGTTGAGTCATATCTGGGCTTCTTTTGTTCAGCTTCCCTTTTTATTTTTAAGATCCTCAAAGACTTTTTTCAATGACAACTTTAAACTAGAACCTGACGGAAGAGAAATTGAGAGGGAACGATACATAAACCCCTGTACCCGCCTGGGGCTTCTTTGGGACATCATGTAAGGTACCAATTATGAGTGAGAGAGAGATGAGAAGAGTGAGGAGTTCATGGAGGAGTTCAGAACAACGTCTTTGACCGAACATTTACAAAAGTGTAGAAACTTCTGGGCTCTAGATATTTTTTTCTGCAATACCAAGCCCAAAAGGGGGTCTAGAAAGAATTCAGCACCTCAGTCAGACACTGGGATCCTAAAACCTGCACTCAGCTAACACTTGAGTCCAGAAGAACTTAGATACTTCAGCACCTCAATTTTCAGCACTGAAGTCCCCCAAGGCTCAAAACTTTCAGTTCTGCCCACGTCAGAGCTGCCTCGGTCTGGACAGTGCAGTTGAGCACCCACCCTCTGCTCAAACTCCCCTGGTAGCTGGATTTACCTGGCATTTTCAGAGGATACCAATGAGATTTAGGTTCTGGACAACATCCAGACACAGCTCTCCTTCAAAGCAAGGGCCAGAAGGAGTACCAGGGCCTGCTCTCATCCTGCTGCCCCGTGGTTATACCTGGGCTGCCCCAGATTTCAGCCCCTGCCCGAGGGGATTCACACCCACAGCACCTACCCTGGGTGCCTCCTCACCACTCACTGGGCAGGCATGAGCAGGGTACGGAGCACCTCTCCTCCTGCAATCTTTTCTCCTGTGTAAAATATTTCCAGATTTCCTCGTGGGCCAGTAAGAGGAAGGGAAGGAGGAAGCAAAGTGCCAGATTATATATAAGCACAAGAGAACAGGACTCTCTAGCATGATGGGGAGGGCAGTCTCCTTTCCAGCCCTTCTACAAGGACTGCTGTTGTGCTTCACACAGGACTCACCAATAAAATGCACTGAACGGTTAAATTACAGGGGAGACAAGAAATCATTCTACAGGGAAAACACCTATGCATAGCTGGGCACAGCTCAAATAGCTCTCTCCTAGCTTTAATCCCACACTCTCAGCGTATCCTAGGCAAGCACATAAGCAGGGGCTGCAGATCTGCTGCAGGTTCCCGATACCAAATGTCACCCCAGCTGACACCAGCCTTCAGGAGCACCGCACTGCATCCACGAGGCTGCACGCGTGTCTCCTAGGAATTATGCCACTCGGCCAGGAATACCCTCCAAAGCCATTTTGCAGAGCTCTCATTACAAACACTGGAATTAAATCTACAGCCATATGAAAAGGGAAGGAAGGAAAGAAGACTGCACAGTCTTGGTGACAGGTAAGCGTTAAGAAAATTAATCTTGAATATATTCCTATTTGTTGAATATGACACACAACCTATGCCTGACTGGAGGCAATAAGTAACCCCAAAAAATCCAGCAGGCCATGGATCTTTCCCAAATACCACCCTTCCCCTCCATGGAAATTATTCCCTACATGGTAGGCTGAGTAGCCATAAGTCAAGGCAGCTCTCCTCCCTAAAATGATACGCTGCAATTATCTCACAGCACATTAATGACACGAGTGTCTTCCTCAGGAGGAATAGGTACAGAGCCACGGCATATACTGATCTGGGAAAAGATGCTATAAAGAATCGCCTCAATACAAATGCTGTAACTGGGAGAAGAAAAGAAGTGACAAAAATGTTTGCAGCACATCACTGCTACATTTTGTCAGTGCTGTGATATTCATGTGATTAATCTTGAGATATAATCCCTCACCTGTCTACACATGGAACTAGAACCCGCAGCATGCACTTTCCATGTTTACCCTTGCTCCAAAGGCTGCAGCACGGCTCTGCCTTTTCTGTATTTATTTACGATCATTTCTCCACTTACCTGTACAGCAACCACAGAGAGGACCTCAACTGAGATCCTGTTAAATTCATCAAAACAGCCCCAAGCTCCTGTCTGGGAAAGGCCTTTGTAAATATTCCCACAAGACTAGGGAAAAAAAAAAAAAGAAAATTACAAGTGTGAAATCACAAATGGAATCAACTCCAGCAAAATATGGATTTTATTTCCCCGCTTGTTTATTTATAGCAATTTACAGTCTATTGTGGGTATTTGGAAAAGTGCATGGAAACAGCAGGCACAACTCAATTATAATATTTATAGCTCTTGCACAGTTTGCCACTTGATTTGCTAATTGCACTTTCTTGATATATCTGTGCACTAGTTTCATTTAAAGGTCACCTGTGCTGAATTACTGATGGCCCCACTTCCTGGGAGAGCCCATAAGCTGAATAAAATATGATCTGAGGCTACCAAAATCACTGTACCGTGCCAGCCCGGCAGAGAGCAAGACTCAGCCTAACGATTCAGCATTCTACAGCGGCTGAAAGTTCAGCACGTTTTGGCCTTATTCTGGGAGACAATCCTGAGAAAACCAGGACAGGTCCCTTCCCATGCCAGGGCCTGTCAGCCTGCAAGCATGCCAAGAAGAAATGACCAGGTTGAAGTATCAGCACAGTGTCCTTGTTTCGGCTGGGATAGAGTTAATTTTCTTCCTAGTAGCTGGTACAGTGCTGTGTTTTGGATTTAGGAGGAGAATAATGTCGATAAGACACCGATGTTTTAGTTGTTGCTGAGCAGTGCTTACACTAGCTAAGGACTTTTCAGCTACTCCTGCCCTGCCAGTGAGAAGCTGGGAGGGGGCACAGCCAGGACAGCTGACCCAAACTGCCCAAAGGGACATTCCATACCATGTGACGTCATGCTCAGTACATAAACTGGGGGAAGCTGGCCGGGGGGGCTGCTGCTGGGGGACTGGCTGGGCATCGGTCGGCGGGTGGTGAGCAATTGCATTGTGCATCACTTGCTTTGTGTATCTTTTTTTAAATTATTATCATTATTATCATTATTATTATATTTCAACTATTGAACTGTTTTTATCTCAACCCACGAGTTTTCTCACTTCTACTCTTCTGATTCTCTCCCCCATCCCACCGGGGGGGGAGCGAGCGAGCGGCTGTGTGGCGCTCAGTTGCTGGCTGAGGTTAAACCACAACACACAGCCTCGGTCTCAACTGAACAGGCCAAAATTTTTGAAGCATTTCACATGGAATCTAACTCCAGAAGGGAAGGGAAAGGCATAACAAGGCAGAGAGCACAGTTTGGGTCTCTGCCTCCTGAAGAACCTTGTGCAAGTCTTAGAGAAGAAAAGGGAGGAGGAGAAAAAGGCGTTCAGCAGAAAGGAATGCAGCAGGGATTTAAGGAGAAGTGATGGATCAAAGCGATCTCAGAGGTCAAAGTGATCAAAGCTGGATTACTCTCATCCTTCAGGTTTCATCGGGCCCCGAGCATCCCCAGCCCCATGTGACAGCACTGCGGCCAAGGTGGGAGCAGTACCTTGTAGTCCATCTGCTCGGAGCAGTTAAACACATACACCATGATGCCCAGGGCTCGCCCCAAATCTTTCGTAGTCTCCGTCTTGCCAGTGCCTGCAGGGCCCGCAGGTGCTCCGCTCATGGTCAGGTGCAGCGACTGGGTCAGGGTGATGTAACATCTTTCACAGCGAAGGATGAAGGAAAAAAGGAAATAGACTGAGACTTGGTCCAACAGGTCACTGTTGGGCTGCAGAGAAACGGCACTAGGGCAATGCACTCAGGAGAGCCTTTCTTCTGAAGAGCTATACATGAGCAGGGTGCATGTCTGAGCTGGAAGTCCTCTTGGGCATTAATTACCACCTCTGCCCAGCTATGTCTTCTCCAAGAGATACTTGTCTTCCACCAGGGTCTGCCCAACGTCTTCAAGTCCAGGTTGTGCTTTCTTTGGATCCTCATACCACCCATTGATATTGGGCATGTCCCAGACAGTATGAGAAAAGGTTGGCTTTTCTGAAAGACCTTCCTCTTGCTTCCCAGTGCTCTTCGGCCCGAAGGATCCCATTCCCCACCACCCACAGAAACCTGTTCAGATGGCCTATGAATGATCCCATTCAATGCTGCAGCAAGCCCCAAAGCTTCTCCATCATGCTGATGATGGACACCAGGGAGATGCCCACATGTGGGTGTCTATACTCCCTGCATAAGCCACAGAGCTGTAATCAATACGGCCAACAAAACCTGATAATGCATGGGGACTTGGCTCAGCTGACTAACATGGGTGACTAGAGCCACCTGAGATGCTCCTGGCTACTGAAATGTCACATAGGGTGGAAAGATATGAGAAGGGGTCCACAGGAGACTTGCACATTTCTGGATTGGCAGCTGGAAGCCAGGTGGGACAACGCAGAGCATCTCAAGTCACCCTAGGTGTCCCCATTGAGACAACTGAACCAAGTGGTAGATGTCTACTTCAAGACAGGATGAAAGCTTTCTAGACTCACCAGCTCTATGGGGTGTGGTCTTCTTGTGCACAGGCAGACACCCACAACCGAGCGTCTTAATCTGTGAGCTGAATCCTACCCCGAGATCTGAGGCACAGATACCCCAGAGGGTACCACCATCAAATCACAAACCAGGTGGGAGTTAGAGCTCTGCCACCGGATTTCTGGGACACGGAGAAAGAACAAGAGGGATGTGGGTGTCCAAACTAAATCCATCTTTGGTTGGCAGCTCTTTCTCTAACTGTGTGGCAAAGCCCAGCTATGATGGTGTTTCCCGGGGACTTACCTGTCTGTCAGTGGAGTGATCACAAGCCGAGGGGTATTGCCAAGGTATTCATAGGAGTACAGGAACTGGGCATCACAGATGTTGGCAAAGCAGTGCCGTTCCTCATCCGACCACCTGTGTCGGAGCTGTGACAGCCAAATGAACGCCTGGGCATTGTCCACCTGCAACACACCCACAAGCACCATCACGGGAAGGCCAGGGATGCCAGGCACACACAGCTCAGGTGCCAAAATGGTGACTGCAATGAAGTTTTCATCAGGGATGCATTGGTCCTCACTGTGAAGGCAGGTGTGGTGAGGAAGGTCACCTCCCTGTAATGTGGTGAGAAATGTCACCTCCCCATCTCCCATCAATAGAGGGTAAGAACGAAATTAGTAACTACGTTGGTGGGAGAGGAAAAAGTGAATACCCAAGAGAAAGAGCAGCACAAAAAGACTCCTGAAGAGGAGATTTAAGAAGCAGCAAGCCATGAAGAGGCTCTTATAATGCAAACAGAATGAAAGAAGGAGCAGAGGCTGTCTAGACAGGGAAGGGACCACAGACAGCACCAGGGAGACAGGCTGGGAACAGGGGGACAGGGACAGCCATGGCCAGTGATCTCTGCACAACCAGCAGACAGGCCCAGCAGATGGACCGCTTCACCACAAACTGGGCCAAGGCACCACCAAGCCCATCTGAGCCTTTAAGCCAGAAACCCTGCGAGCAGCCTGGCTGCCGCCAAGAGGACACAGATGAGGGTAAAGCCACAACCCAGCACACTCAGGGCACCTTCCCACCCACCTGCAGGGCTGGATACTTGACACAGTGTCAAGGACAGGGGAGTGGTGTGGGAGAGGTAGGCAGGACAAAGGAGTCCCAAAGGAGTCCCTGTGGCCCCACACCAGACCAAGGAAGCTACAAAAAGAAAAGCCCAAACGCTTTTTTTTACTTTCTAAAGACATAATCCCAACACAGTGCCATCATCCACCAACACGTGCCTTGGCAAGAGAACACAGGGCTACACTCTCACTCCTGGTGTGAATGTGGCAAGTACAACAAGCTCCTTGGTGTTGCATGGCCATGATACAGAACAGCACTGCAGGCTTACGGTGGCTTTCTGCCTCCTTACCGCAAACATTGTAGAAGTAAAATTAGTTGTGTATCTCCCACTGAGACAGGCAGTGATCTGAATGGCCTGTGGTTGGTCTATCACTCCTGTAACCCCCGCTCCAACGTCCAACACAGGACCATGCTGAGCTGCGAACACAAACCTTCTGAGCTACCATCTTTGCCACCACGTCCCGAGCGTGCACATCGATGGTGCATATGGTCATGATTTTCTGCCTGTCACCCTTGGAGAGCTGCCCAATCAGCATGGTAACGAGGGTGTTCAGCTGGGTCACTTGCTTCTTGTGATATTCCTTCATCGCATTCTCGTAGCCTTCCTCCACCCTGGCGAAGGCAATCTCAACCTCCGTTGTCCACCAGATCTGGGTGCAGGAAAGAGCCACCTAGGGAAATGGGCTGGCTCAGTATCAGGGAAAACACCAGAGCTTCCTTATGTTCAAGAGTGTCTGATCCACAGGGAGATCAAGGATGAAGTATCCGTGACATGAAATTAAGTATTTTTTCACACAGTAGTCACAGCAGAGAGGACAACAGGGATGTGCCCTGTGACATTCATTTAAAACATCGTATCAGTGGTAGACACATTTAGCAGCTACTTATTAGTAAATCAGCACCTTTCACATGCCTGACACAGCAGAGGAGGAAGAGCTGGAGACCACGAGTCTGTCAGAGGTGCATCTGAGGGGCTCTTTTCTCTCATTAGGCCTCATCACTTTGTTTTCCTGCTGCACCTCTCACTCCTCTGGATGTATAGACTCCCCATGACCCACAGGGTGCAGCTGGCACTGCCCAAGCCCCCGAGCTCTGTAACCCAGCCGAGAGTGTATCCTCCCTGGACCCCCAATCAGAGCATGGAGCTCAGCCTGGAAACTCCATCAGGAGATTGCCAGGATAAAGGACAACTCATCCTTCCTCCCTCCTGGAAAGCACAGTGGAGGCCAGAAACGTCCCCATCCATAGCTAGAGGCCATTACTGAAAGAAGGGAAGGGCAGGACTGAAGGGGAAGCCAAGCACTGCCTTTCCCATGTGCCAGCCTGAGTGGAGATGAGGAGCAGTGGCAGATACCTGGGCAGGGTAGTCAAAGAGCCACTGTTCCCTCGGCTTCTCCTCATAAGCCATGACGGCTTCCGTCATCTCATCTCTCACAGTAGCCCTCATGCTGTCTAGTACATGATTCAGCCAGACCTCAACCTGGAGAAGAGAAATCACAGTAACACATTTGCTCTTCTTAAGCGCCTTTGGTAATTAGTGAAGATAGGGAATGGGACAAGCATCTCAACTCTCCAGTTAAACAAGCCTCACAGACTCCTTCAGACTGGGTGGATTTAGCCAATTCTGGTGCTGCAGGATTAGCGTCTATTTCCAGATACCAAGAACACAAGGCAGAGTTTTCTTGAACTCCAGCTGTAGGAGAAACCAAAATGAACTCTACCGATGAGTAATTTAGTTCGGTGCGTTCCACCTCCAGGCCATGACAGAATCACTCATGGGACTTGGGCACAATCTGCCAGCAGCAGGAGAAAGCTGCTGCTGAACTTGGGAACACAATTCATGCTGAATTTAGTATTTCACAGGCAAAGCCCTCACTGAGAAGATAGTTTAAATGCAGCAAGCTCCATCACGGGGGAGCTTAGTAGCTGGTATTTCGTATTTTAGCTTCCTGTAATAGTCTATGGAGAAAGGTGCAACTACAGGGACAGATAAGATGAGCAGTAGTTTGATTCTTGAATTTCGTACTTTAACTCATCCTTTGAAAGAAGGAAGATTTGGAAAACAGTAAAAAAAGCCTTCTCTTTCAAAAGATACCCATGCAGAGGTACTATGGAATAGCTTAGTCTATTTTCAATCTGCATCCCCTCCCTTACCGAGGATATTTGTAATGAGCTGTAACACTAACCTTCAAAATGGCTTAGAAAAATTCAAATTAAAAAAAAACCTAGTTAGAAAAAGGCCACAGCCCTTTCTCTCATTGTGGACTGTGACACCTATGCCCCACCTTAGTAAGGACCTATCCAGAGTGGGACCAAAATCTGTGGTGTAAGGAGGAATTAAATTACACACCACCTCTTCCAGCCTTTCTTACACATAAAGGAAGAGTAGTGAAGCTCTACGATGTCTTGGCAACAGATGCCCACACAAGGGGCAGGAGAGCAGACTCCACTGGATAGTTTTGATAGACAAGGTCTTCCCTCTCACCTGCCCACTGCAATCACAGGGTTCACTGAAGCTGACGTATTCCTCCTCTCTACTGTACATTCCCAGGCCAATTTTGGTTGCCTTTTGCTCAGAGTCCAGCTGGAATTTCATCCTGGCCAAGTTGTCAAAGAGTTTGGAAAGATGACGTTGCACCTGCAATAGGAATTGCATAAATAAAGCGACTGAGACAGGACATGCAGAATGGAGATCACCATACGTGTCACAGGCACAGTCATGTTCACAAAGCATGATCTTGGACATCTTGGTAGCACCACATCTTTTCATACGTGGCCAGGATACTGCCAACGTAAGCCTATTGCTGTCTCTCTCAATACTTCCACTTATTTCTACATCATTTAGGAAACAAACTTGCCTTAATAAGTCATATTTCCCCATTGGGAAATCTCCCATACAGGGCAAAAGCACAGAAAACATTCAAACATTGCATGACCTCCTAG
>NW_008824059.1:1492214-1524145 GCF_000699105.1 Pygoscelis adeliae
AGAGGTCTCTAGCCATTGCTCCACCTCATCCTGTTCTCAGCATATTGTGGAGTTTTCTTCGCTATGAACCTTTCTGGTTTTTCATTACTAGAAAGCAATTTTGTGCCAATGAAAAGTCCTGAATTCTCCTACATGGAGAATAAAGACCTTTATTTCTGTCCAAGACCCATGATAAACAGCTCAACAACCCAGACCTTCTACAAAACCCCATCTTGACTAAAAGCACTCTTCCAGAAGGAAAAGAATAATTCAGTCCTGTCCTGTTCACACCCAGCTGAGTTTGAAAAGCCAACAGGGAGATGCTAGCATCGCTGCTGCAGGCTCTCAACATCGGCACCTGCCTGCTGGGAGCCGAGCAGGTCACCAAGGCTTCTTCTAGATCACTACATAACACACAACTAAATCACTGCATGTCACACACCACTGCCAACAAAGGCGGGCTTCTCCCAGGACTGATGTTCCCACAGCAAAGGTCAGCTCACAAAGCTGTCCCAGACAGGAGCTGCCTCTCTCAATGACAGCCAGAGACAGGGAGATGGACAGACTCCCATGGGTGGGATGAGAAATGAGAACAGCCCATGACGCCTAGTGCTCTAATGCTTTCAGAGAAAGATGGGTGGACTTGTCCATTTAATTCTTACTCACTGACTCACAAAGGATTACAACACTCCTTCTCACAAGCTGTCCTGCAGGTGGACATAGCTCAGTAGTCTTCTTACACACGTTCAAGCAGGGCCAAATCCTGGAAGGTACTAAGTACCTCTGAGAAGCAATGGGCACTCAGCTTCCCCCCAGATAAGCATATATCCTTTCAAATCTTAAGTAAACCATAGAACCTTTTCTTACATCTAGAAGTTTCTGCTCACAAATCCCCACTGTCAGTTCCCAGACCCTGGCCAGTCTGCAGGGCTGGATGTACTCCAGCCCTTGGTGCAATCCTGCCACCGGAGCCCTGAATGCACCTGAACCTGCACAAGTTCAATACCCAGTTCAAGAGGATAATATCATTGTGCATTTAATCCTCCTTTAGGAATTATCAGACTTTGAAACTACACTGGAAAGGCTGAGAGTGTATCCATGTATGATCCTACTTGACATTTACTTTGATTTTACTACAAATTGTTTTGAATAACAGAAAACACCAGGAATTTCTTCTTACTCCATGGAGCATTTCAACACAGTATCTTTTCTTTGCTTCCTGTGTTTTTTTTCTCTCCATTTTAAGTATCAATCAACTATGTATTTATGATACTCTGTGGGCTGAAATCACCCAGCAGCAGAAACAGATATAAGCAGTGTTAAAGGTTAGTGGCAAAACCCAGCATTTCCAAATACGCCTGCAAACCTGCTCCGTTCATGTGCTCACATGAAAGCTGAAAATGATGAAAAGCTTAGAGAAGGTGAGATTACTCATTACTGAAAGATGGAATAAGGAATTCACTCCTTATCCAACAATCTCCGTTTGCTGTGAACATTTTGATCGGTTTTACATACCAACCTCAGGATAAATGATGCATCCCAAACAAGGCCAGCCAGAGCACAGCATTGCCAGGCAAAGTGGCCGAGGCTTCCTGACAGCAACTCCTGTAGCACTAATAATCAACCCTAACGCTGCTGTGCTCTGTATGGAAAAACATCTGCAGGACTGAATCCTCTGAACTCTGCCCATTGGGGGGTAGGAGGTGTCTGTGCTCCTCCGGGGAATGGGGGGAAGAGCACAGTGAAGCCATTTCCTGAAACAGGAAGGTTGCTACAGCTTCCTCCACAGGATGATCCAGCAGTCCACCAAAGCCAACAGGAGGAATGGTATATTTGGAGTGATTTCCCCACACCTGGCATTCAGGCACCATCCCCAGAAACCCAGCCTGGAGAGGAGAAGCCTCCTTAGATGGCGCAGAACCTCAGTGCAGGTCAGATACCCAGCCTGGCCCCTGAGCTGCACAGGGATGAATGGCAACCCAAGATATCTACTTGCTTGCCTTGGCCATAGCCACTATCCAACCATCAGTTGTCTTACCTCTTTCAGGTTGTATTCTTCTCTCCCCCTATAATCAGGACCTCCCCAAAGGCCTTTACATGGGGGAAGGAAGAAGTGGCTGACTAGCAAATGCCTCTTCTGCCTAAAAAAAGGGAACTCTCCAAGCCATCAGTTGTCAGCATTTCCACATTTGAATGCCCAGTCTGTGGCTCTTTCAACAGCAGATGCTGTTTGGTGGCATCCCGGGTTGGGGATCCAAGGTCAGCAACAAATTTTGGCTGAGATCCTCAGGAAAGATGGTTTCCTCCAGCCTCACTGTATCCCAGCAGAAACAAAACGACTGTTTTTATGGCATCAAAAACATAGCTCTACTCTGTGCAATGCTTTCAGAACCATCTGCAGGCATCAGCAGGGTTAGATCAGACAACGTACAGTGCACATGTTGCCTTTCAAAGATGACAGATGAAGGCCAGATGTGAAAGAATTACTATTAATCCAAGTGAGGGTGGGAGAAAAAGCACTCAAGAAGGGATAAGCTACAGGAGAGTCCCAAGACAGCATCTTCCACCATGACATTACTGACAGCTGCAAAATGCAAAAGTGAAGCAGTACAAGGCTTACCAGCTGTGGGTTGGTGCCACCGGAAAGAATATCCAATAAATCTGCAGAAGAAATGAAGTAAAATCTGGGAAAGGCCAGCCTCTTCATGTCCAAATATTCAGCCAAAGCCTTCTCACACAGAGACAACCTGGGGAGACAAAGCAGATAAACAGAGCCCAGGACAGGTGGGTAAATATCCTTTCGTGTTTCATGCTACAGTTATGGTTATCAAGCAGATTCTCCTCTACCACGGGGAAATGCCAGACATGAGCTGAGCCTGCAGGCTGGTCCTCTACAGCGTTTTCCAAACAGATCAACATAGCACTCAGTAACTCATAGATCTCTCTCTACTCCCAAGGGTCAAACAGCCTAAGAGTCAGAGAAGCCTCATAAGAAAGCAGAAACACAGGTGGAAGAAGAGGCTAGAAAGGGTTTGCAGTCTGACCTACTGTTTTAGACAAGCTCATAACTGCCACAGGTGATTTCACGCTGGGATGATAATTTCCATAACTGCTTTTATTCTAATGAGCTGCATTTTAAAGTCTGATTCAGACCTACTCAGCTTTTTGTGTTTGTGAAGCCTGAAAGGAAGCTTGTTTGCTCCGATCTAAAATGAATCTTTCAGTGTTTACATGCTAAACTGCTGCTGAGCTTACAAAGTTCATAAATAACATGCAGCTAGTCCTCTGTGAGGAACATTGGCCTTATCTGATTAAAAAAAAAATAAATCTTTATTTTAAATGAATAGTTATTACTGACACAACAGCTATCATATTAACTTTTAAGTGTGTTCCAGGCAGACGAGCTCATATGTTAAGAAGTGTATCCATCTCAGGACACTAAGGTCTTTCTCAGAGAGTCTAGTTATACCATGTGTCAAGGGTATACGTGCAGAGATAATTTCGTAAATTAAAGAACATGGGCTCAGCTCTGCTGCAGATATCCCTGCTTGGACTGCTAAATAGATATTTAAGACATTGTATTTGGGGTGGTAGTGAGACCACGTGTTAGTAAAACCAGCTGAATGCCTAGCTTTGTATGTGTGTAAATCAATATTCAGGATGAGAATTTGCACGTACACAAAGCCAGACTCCATTTTGGGGGCTTCAGAGTGATGGATCACAAATAAAAAGACTCAAGAAAGATCAGAAACGCTGTGACTTGTGAATGCAAGGAATGCACAGTCTAGGAAGAAAGCCTTGGAGCACAGGTTAAACAAACTTATTAGACTTGATCCCAGTCTCTGCCAAAATCCTGGGATTTTTGAAGTTCTACCTACCTACTCTGAATGTCCTCCAGTTGTTGGGACAGACCTGGTTTATTGGTGGCCTCAACTACATTTGGGGTTTTCTGAGCTTCATAGGTCAGTTCTTTAAAATCCACATCAATCCCTTCAAAGCGTTTGGAGTCCTAAAAAGCAATACAAGGAACACATTCACAGTAAAACACTAATTTTGTGCTAAAAGATCCTATCCTCTGGGTGCTGTCTTTGGGTTGAGGGGAAAGACTCTCTGCAGAGAGCCTTCTGTCTAGTGCAGAGGGACCTCTCCACCATTTCAGAAGGGTTCTTCCAGCCATGTGCCCGAAACAAGTCTCCAGTCGGGCACTCGCCGCCTTCTCACTGTATCCCAAAGGGGTCACGGATAAAGTGATCCATGCAGAAGCCAACGCCTAGAACCAACCGTTTTCATGGGATTGAATTCCCCTTTGAGTGTCTCCTCATAACTCTTCCTCTCCCATGTCCAGGTGAAATACCAAGTTTTCCTGGCCACAGCAGCAGGAGATGCCCCCATATGGGGGAAAGGCTACCGACTCCTCGTGAGTTCACTCTTCCCCTCTTGCTACAATGTAGGAGTGCCAGTGCCCATCCCTGAAATGGGTGTGATGACACTTGCAAAGAAGAGCCCTTCCTTGCCTTGAGCAAGGCCATGGAAACCCCATGTTGGCAGCAGAGGAGCATGCTGACAATTCTGCTCTGCACCTAACAGCGACCCTGAATTTCTGGAGTTAACAGTGAAGAATAAATAAAGCTATGTTCAAAACGTCTCTGCTCCTCCCTTCTTCCCACACCAGGCCTCCCAAGTGAGCCAGGACACTGAATAAAAGTGCTCCAAGCTTTCCTGCTAACAATTCCATGTTAACCTGTGTTCAGCCCTGGTAGCAAGGCTCTGGCTGGTGGGTTGAGCCCTCCCTGCATGCAAGGCATATAGCCAGCTTCAGATGTGCATCCCATGCCCTGCCAGCACATCCTCCCCCAGCCCTGGATGTATCCCGAGGAGGTTCAGCCTCTAGAGGCATTGAGCTTCATCTTTTCTTCTAGGGAAGGGAAGAGGCTGCTGATTCGTGCCACCTGCCAGACGGGTATTGAGATGCAGACAGCTGCCCAGTAGGATGCAGATTTAAATCATGATGAGATTTCATACATGCCATTAGATAGCTGTTGGATATTAACAGCTTGCTGGCACATGGTACAACCTTCAGGGCACTGGTTATTAGCCCCTGTATATATTGCCCAGTAAGCGAGATATGCCCAGCACTCTCCAAAGCAGGGGGAGGAACAGTCCAAGCAGACCAGGATGAAGGGATGGAGACAGGGTGGTGTATCGTCCGGGTGTCACTGGGCTGTGCGCACCCCCTCTTGGGTGTCAGTCCCCCGGCAGTGCTGTCAGTGATGCTGCACGTGGATGGGGACGGCAGTGACACAGTCAACTGCAGTTCACTCGTGAGTGAAAGGCAGGTTCCTCAGCATGGCTGCGAGTGGTCCAGCAGGGCCAGGAACCAGCTTGGAAGATTTTCTTAATAATCAAGGGAATCTGGAATAAGACTGGAAGCTGGACTCAAAGACACTCACGAGGAGGTCACCAATGACAGCTCTGTTCCATTTCCCAAAGCAGGAGTAGGAAAACAGCTGCTCTCCCCCCTGCACCAGCGCTGAAGGCAGGGAAGGGGATGCTGCCAAAGCTGCCTGGTCCAGCTCTGGTTGGATGATTTACAATGTCTGAGTAATTATCCCGGTCCTCTTGCCTCCAAGGAAAGAGAAAACATGCCTGCAGCACTGAAGGAAGCTAGCAGCCTCACACTCAGTCTCCAGGAGCTCTGTATTTGCTCTGCAGCAGTGGAGGGGAGAAAATCAGCTTCTCAGCATGGCTTAAGCACAACCTACAGTACAAAAAACATCCTGGGGCAGCACTAGGGAAACTACTATAGCACTAAGGGAGCCTCTGAAAAAGCAAGGCAGCAGGAGAAAAGCCCTGCTTTGGGGAACCTGGCATTATAAATAACCCTATTTTATATAATGGAGGCTCTTCTTCAACACTTTCCAAACAGGAAAAATAGGATTTGGGGGTTCATACCTCAGGAAGCTGTGCCCGTATATCTTCTGAGCCTATGAATATGCTCTCCAAGTGAGACCATGTACGCTGCACTTCAAACCAGAGAGAAATGACGGAGTCCGCAGTGGACAGCTTCCTCTGCCATGCAGACACTTCCTCCAAGAAGAAAGCAATATATTTGGATGTCATTAAATTCTGCAGCTGCACCTGGTTGTCTTCTAAAGTTTCAATGAGTTCCTCATCTGACTTCAACAATGGGATGTTCGTCCGGGGGTGAGGCTCATACTGAAACTCCATGGTGCTCCAAGTCATTTTTAGCTCCTTCAGGACTTTCTCCATACTCATTTCTCGCACTGCTTTGTCCACAATGCCACGAACTTCATCCTCAAAGTTATGCAGGTTCAGCTTCAGGAGGTCAGCCAGCGTGGTGCCTGAGTCCATCACAAACCTCACACCTGTCATCTGCATCAGTTGACTCCAGTGTCTTTCTCTAATGGCGGGATTTTGAAGTTCTGCCACAGCTTTCAGGGCTGTCATCATGTTCTTCACCTTGCTGTCCAGTCCAGTGAAAGCATCCCATGCCCTCATTTCCTTATCCAAATTCCGAATCTCTCTTGCAAACTTTTTGCACTCTAGATCCATGTTTTCCACATTAATATCCACCCATTTGGTGGTCTGCCAGTCACCAAGGCTAGTGTTCACAAGGGAGATCATATCCCAGAGCTCTTTGAGAAGACACAGCTCCTTTCTGCACTGCTTCAGTTGTTTATAATCTGGCACCATGACTTCAAACAGACCAGCTGATTCATAAATTGAGGTCATGGCTGACTCCATTTGTTTAATCTCAATGTGCTTTGCATCCAGCATTTGATAAGGCTTTTCGGTGTCAAACCTAGAAAGAAATGTTTATTCTTCATAAGTGATATTGTAACAACTTCTAAAGAAAACATAAAACAAACAGTGTCGCTAAGAGACAAAGCAGAGATGAAACGTCTATCGTACACATTGATGGTACAGCCACATGGCACTACTGATGCCACCTTAAAGCAGCATTGTGCACTCAGCATCCACATTCAATCTCTTGCTAACACTGGACAGTGTTCCCAGGGACAAAATAACCCCAGGCATAACAGATACAACACTGTGAGAAGGCAGGAAATAAATGTATGCAAGGGCTCAAGCATATGTCCTCAGGACACTTGGACATGATCCCACAACACTTTTTTTCCTTGGGGCTTTTCTGATGCTATAATTTGCCCGTACCTGAATGGTGCTTCTTTCCGAAATTGCTCTCTGAATCTGTGCTGTTCAACATCAAACGCCGCACAGCTCTTGCGCAGAACTGTCATTTCGTTCGCCTGCAGAGGAGCCACATGCTGTTTCACAGCTATCGCCAGCTTCTTTATATTGTTCCATTTTTCTGGCAGCTCCTGCAAGCAAAATTTAAATGCTGGTAGGCAGTATTTGATATTCGATACAAGATACATCTGATCTGTTTATGGATAATCACAGAACGGGAAAAGCAACAGATTCCATGTCTAAAACTGTAAGGAAGTTTTGTTGTGATGCAAAGGTTAAACACACAATTTGGAATAAAACTTACTGGTTACTCACAGTTTTGAAGACTAGTGAAGACTGAGACCTTATAACTGACTGCTCTGATTGTATAAACGTGTTCAATAACTTCAGAATAAGGGTCCCAGACTAGCTCCTGGGCTCCCAGAATGGTTCAGTGCTTGAGAGAGAACAGTGATCCTAACACCACGCCCAGCGGGACCCCAAGCCTGCTGGGGGAGGCTGAAGGTAGGAGGATGGGCTGCGGATGCAAGCTCATCAGATCGTCTGGCTTCCCAGAGCTAATTAAGAAACAGAGCCTGGGAAATTTCCTGCCAGCTCTTAGAGCAGGAGAAGAGGTTATACCAGAAGGACTTCTAGAAAGCTCTCTGGGGCAAATCCCTCCAGCCTGTGTATATAATATTAGTACTAAATAAGACTGGTTTCTTTCTCAGGTCTGCATCCAAGCTGCAAATGCACAGCACTGCTGACAATCCACCCTTTGTACTTGGGATTTTCTTCAGAAAGGGATTTTATTTCTTCTCACCAGGCCTCTCGAGGCATATCCTCAGCCCAGGCAGTGACACCAGCCAAAGGCTCTGCTGTCCTCAAGTCCTGGTGCTTTGCTCTCAGAGAGCCTACTTCCCCATGTACTGTGCAAGCCTACAGGAAAGTCTTTGGGTTTCTTTTCATCCCAGTTCACATAGTTGAGGAGATTTATGGAGATGCACCAACACTATGGAAAGAAGGGAAATAACCCGGGGGCAGCTTTGAGGCAGCAGAGATTGCCAGAGCAGGGCCAGTCCCTCCTGAGGGGTCTCCTTCTGGCACTTTGTATTCCAATCTCAATAGAAATCACTATCCATGACCTCAGCAGGGCACACATGGAGCTTCTTTCTTATCCTTCTCATACAAACTACCAGCTCCAGCCCACCCATCTCCATGGCCATGGAGGGAGCGGTACCTTGAGGAACTTATTTCTGGTTTTCCCACCGTATACAGGAGTGAATGAATCACTCAGCTACGTGCTGCTGTCACTTGCCAGAAAGAACAAAACTGTTTTATTATCTCCTGCGTCTGAACGGCTGCCCCGCATCCCTCATTTCTTCTATCAGAAAAATAGATCAGTTGTTTGAATGTACTTGCACAAGCAGGCACCAAAGAAGCCGCTCTTGGGCAGAGGAATTAGCAGAGCCAGGTTCCCCGCAGCACCATGTTTTATGCTGGACTGAAGCTGTTGCAGCAGCCAGAGCATCCATGTAATGCAGCTCTCCTGGTTTTCAGGGAGTCTGTAGGAACCTGGGCATCTTTAGGACCCTCGACTATTCCAGAATTGGTGACCCGACCACCCACAGATCACAGATCACAGTTGCACAAGCAGAAAACCAGGGGATTGCTAAACCCCACTGAGCTCCCATCCAAGCCTGTGGCAGAGAACTGGAGCCTTTGCTGCACGGGTGCATAAGGCAGGAACATCTCCCCAAAAGTTTCTGCTTTAAACCTTGTGTCCTACACAGACCCCTCTGCCCACAGCACCCCATGACTATAGGGTACCCATCAGCACGTAGCCACATGCTTCTCCACTGTAACATCTTGGCTGTTGCCAGTGCTTGTCTCCTGTTCCCCAAGGCTGGCTGGGCACCTCAGTCTTTTCTAACCTCCATCTTATGGTCCCCTTTTCAGAAACGAAAGGAATTCCCAAAAGAAAACTGATTCATCAGAGCCAGATGTGGAAAGATGCCAAAATACTTTCATAACCTGCTCCTAGTGATGTCCTCTGGGTCAAGCAGATTTGGTGTTACAGACCCAGTGGAGGACTGAAGTACTATGAGAAGGCAACTCCTCTGCCAACATTATCCTTCCCATCTCCACAGTTGCCAAGAACTGGCTTATTTAAAAATAATTATAATTCAACCTAATTAACAGATGTATTTGAAAATGCATTAATTTTTTTCAAGAGTAATCGCTGGGAGTTGTAGCAGGCAATTCTATGTTTTTCATACATAACAAAAGGCTTAATCTCTGCTTTAAAAGAAAAATCTCAATATAACTCCAAAATTTAGAGCTATTAAGGCACATCCCACAATAGCAAAATACTATCCACTGAGGCCCTCTAATGACAGGGAGTGGGGTCTTAAATATTCCTGCAATGCTCTTAAGCTCACACTCTCTTTGACATCTGCTACGTGGCAAATTGATGTGTCCACCATAAGTTTTCACCCACCTCCAGTTGCTTATAGACTTCCTCCGGCAGCTGTTGCTCATATGTCTTCAGCAGTTCGATGGTTTGCTTCAGGGGCTCAAACATGGCATCGGTGGCACTGTGCCTTTCTTTAACGGCCAGGAGATGACCCATAATCTCCACCAAGCCATCATAATCGCCTTTTTCAACCTTTTTGTTCAAACCTTTATCTGCAGTTTTTATGAACTCATCAAGGTCAGCCAAGCTATGTAACACAAAGCAGGAAAGCACAAAATGAGAGCAGTTCCTATTGAAATAATCATCAGCCTTACGCCAGGCAGCTGGACTGGCATGGACAGGGGAAAGCCCTGGCTAACCCTGTCCATTGCATGGCAACATGCTGAGGGCATCAGAACCACAATTCATGCTCAAAGGGATCCACAGATTTGGTACAGCTTCCCACAAGGAACAGATAAATAGGTTGGGACCTCTCAGGCTGGAGAAAAGATATCGGAGAAAGAGTATGACTGAGACCTGTGAGCTCGGGAGTGGTCTGGAGAGAGCGAGTTTGAAAGGACAGTTTCCATCTAGTCTTTTCCAATACAAGAATTCAAGATCCCCAGATGAACCTGGCAGGTTGCAAAGCTACAACAAACAGGGATTCTACCTCACACACTGCCTCATTTCACAGGGTAACTCCCTGCTGCAGGAGGATGCAGATGATAAAAATTCACAGCAATTAAGAAAAACAGTCGAACATTTGTGGGAGAAAAAAGAATCCATCCACGTCTTTAAATACAAAGGCATGACCCCTGTCTCTCAAAGTCCTTGAGCTATAAATTGTTAGAGAAAAGAAGAGTATTTGGGAGAAGTTTCCCTACCTGCTTACCCTGTTCTTAATCTCACCGGCTACTGGGCACTGTCGGCAGAGGCATGATGGGCTCCTGGATCTCTGGTCCTTTCCAGCACAGCCGTTCTCCTCTTCTCAAAACACTTACTTTTTAAGTGCCCACTTAAATTCTGTGGATGCTGCTGGGCCAAAATGTATCCTTAAATACTTCACCTAATAAAGACTAAACTGCTGAGTCAGACACTCTTAATAAGAACTCCTAAATGCCTGTTCTAAGCTACACAAAAATGTCTTCGCACAGACATTATCTAACAGAACTATGGTGCTGAAAAGAACACAAGAGATCATATAATCCACCACACACAGCAGCCTTCACTACTACATATGTCTGTAAATACTTCTTTGTACGCATCCAAGACCTATGACATCCTTCAGTTGCGATTACTCAAATAAATCACCTGACGCATCGTCCTGCACAGACCTGGTGTCTGAGCAGCTATTCAGAGCAGGGAACACGTGTTAATTTAAAACTTGCATCCGAAGCTTCTCATTTTTGTAACCTTGAAACTACCTCCCCATGACTGCTCATGCCAGGCAATCTGAATTGCTTTTTTACACAGAGTGCACTCAAAAGAGCAATACATTTAGAAATAGAGCAAGTATCTCATGGCATTAATGCAGCTTTACTGATGGCTAATTTCAAATTCAACAAAGTAAGCACAGAGCCCTAGCAGAGATTAGTTTAGTTGAATCAGGATGAACGGACAAACAGGCATCCTATCTAACACCACACAGCAGGTCCCAGGAGCATCAATGGTACCAAGTCCGTATAACTGTTTCCACTTTACACACTCAGCCGTAGCAGTTCCCAGCAGAGACCAGGGGATGGAAGATACAGGGGATGTGATGGAGTTGGCATGCAGTATAGGCCCCTTTCTTTTGCTCCTGTATTAGTCTGTTAGTTACCAGTGTGAAATGATAAAGCCCAGTCAAGACAAGAGAAACCCCCTTTGGTCAGCACAGGGCCTGGGGAGAGGAGGCAGGAACAGCTCTAACCTGTGTGTGACGTGGTCCATGAGATGCTGCTTGAACACCAAGCTCCACCTTTTAATCACGTTCAGCAAGGACGCCTTGAAAGGCCGAGCATCGACTTTCATCCAGCTCTGGAAGATGCTGATGGGTTCGATGCGATTCACCTCCTCGTAGATTTTCTCGTAGGAGTCGATCTGCTCTCTGAACTGCTGCAGCGTGGGAGTCATCTCAGGGACCCCGTCCTCCGCATGGGCCTCAATTTCTGCAGCGGTGAGGATGTGCCCGTAGAGGAGGAACTGGCGGCAGAACTCCTTTCTGTCGTCCCCATAGAGGTAGGAGTATTGGTCGAAGGAACTGCGATAATCGCAGCAGGCTGCCATCACGGCTTGCACACGTCCCATCAGGTCGTGGCGCATGTCGGCCAGATCAGCCATGTCCTCCATGTCAGCCTAGGAGAGGAGAGGGGATCGCAGTGATGTGGAAGCAGCATGGTACCTCCTCACTGCCACACAGCATGAGGGAGCTCCACAGCCACGGACCTGGTAGTGGGGGAAGCCACTGTGCTCGGCCAGCCTGGGCACCAGCGATGAGATCCGGTAGATGTCATTGAGAAGACTTTCCACCATGTCATAGAAGCCATCGTTTGTGCCAGGGTCCAGGGAGGGATGAAATATCAAATCTGGGATCGCCAAATCCAGCTGCACCTCAAACAGGGGGGCGAGACCTGCCTTGGGATCTGGTAGGGAAGAAGAGAGATGCCAGGACCTTTTTCAAGGGGAGAAAAGTGCTCTTGAGCCACCACTAATATCCCACCACAAGATGCACGCATGCCCCACAGGGACACCGGGCAGGTGTGATTGCAGACACCCACTCTCTGGGTCCAGTGACATTATGTCTGCACATAACACAGAGGAGATACTGGCAAACTAGCTGATGTTCTGGTACCCGCAGGAGATACCAGAGAAGGGATGAGACACAAGTGATTTAAGGACCGGAAAAAGTGCTGTGGAGGAAAGCCTTAAAGAGACCAGGCTCTTTAGCTAATCAAAAGTGAGTCTGAGAGCTGAACAATTGCAGCGCATAAGTACTTGCAGACGAGAAAAACAACAGGAACCAAGAGGCTCTTTAATTTAGAGGAGAAAGGCATGAAAAAAACCCAGCAACTGGAAACTGAAGCCAAATGCAAATGTGAAATTACGTGCATGTTTTAACAAGATGGTGAAGAACTGGATTCGATTCTCCAACTCAGTGTGCCTCCATATCCAAGAAGGAAGTGTTCCTGGAGACGTGCTTTAGCTTGACACAAGCTGATCTCAGCAGAGTGAGTGAACCTCTATGGCAGACTTAGGCAAGAGGTCTGATTTAGTGACTCCTGAACCCATGTCATCTCTTCACTGGTCTAATGCTCAGGGACTGAGGTTTTTCTTTCATGCCTTTCATCAGCAGACCTGGCTCTTGAGACTCTCCACAAATGAAAGTTTGTGTCACCTTGATGCTTTGTTCATTGGAGGGCAGGAGATGGCTGGTGCCCAAGCACAGACTTGGGATGACGCCTCAACTTTGTCCATTAATCCCTGCAAATCATGCATAGTCCTCTCCATCCCTTCCCCCTGAGCAACACTTTTCTCCAGTGACTGGGGGATGGAGTCACCCACCCTGTCTGGAGGCTCCCCCAGCACTTGGTGCAGACAGTGCCAGAGGCACAGCAGAAAGCCAGGAAGAAGAGAGCAAATCTTAGACATGAGGGGGTGCACAAAACAGAAGCCTCCCTTTGGTGAGACTGAAGCAGCCATAGCGACCGGGGAGAGGAACCAGCAGTCACCTGTGTTTTCCAGGAGGTACTTGAGCGAGCACTCAATGGCAATGAAGAATCCATCCAGGACTATCTCATCCACATAATCCACATAGGCCTTCCAGATGTCAGATGCTGGGTCTGCAAGTAAGAGGCTCTGGTTTTCCTGGTAGAAAAAGAAGATGCCTTCAAATACCGCAGGGCTGAGTCTGCCTTACAAGAGAGCTGCCCACAGCTAAGGACTGATGCCCGTGAGCACATGGGTACCAGCCTCGTGGAGGGATAGGAAACCAGACAAATGGATGTTGCTGCTGGTGGCATGGCCATGATTTGCTCCTTCTGTCAAGGGCTGCTTTGTCATCTGAAACAACTCAAAATAACTACAGGGTAAAAATGGAGTGCAGAAGAGGCTTAGCAACTCTGCGACATGTTCTTCTCCCTCTTCTCCGAGGCTACAGGGCTCAAGGCTGCTTTGCACACCTGGGGCAGGGAGCAGTCAGGGGTCTTGAAGGCTCATCCCAATACATAAAGACCCAGTCCTGGTGGCCCGTATAATGTTACCTTGAGTGGACGAGGCCTTCAAGGACTGCTTACACCTCTGCCCTACAAATGGTCATCTCAAGACCAGAGAACTTTTAAATTCAAGAAAGGGATTTTAAATAAACCACATAAAAACAGATAAAGGTTGGGATCAGAAGACAAAGGGTTTGCTAATAACCTCCCTCCTCAGCCTATTGCATTCCTTTCCCCCAGGGAAGCTCCCAGTCAGGAAATTCAGGGTTTTCTGGGTTACAGCAGGGACCCATCCTTCTTGGGTTTCCTCTTCCCACCCCCACAAGGCCAGGCTGTGTACCCACTCCCTGCACCTCCCAGCAGCTTCCCATGCTCCGTTGTGATCCCATCCCCTGTATTGCCATGTCCTCTGAATGCTCCTTCTCCTAAGACTGCCAGGGGCTCTCAACAGAGGCATGGTCTCAAAAAAAATAAGGTCCAGCTTGCAGTGAGCAGAAATCAACACACACACACCCCAACTGCCTGTTGCCAGAGGGTCGATGTTGGCAGCATTTCATGTATGGGGGCACAGAAGAGGGTGCCATTCCCAGCACTGACATGGCAGCTTGGCACACGTGAGATAAAGCGGCATTGCCAGTTGGGCTTGAGCCAACCCAAAGTTGCTGCTCCCCAACTTGACACATCATAGCTGGGTGCTTAAACTCTCAACAGAGCAAGCCAGAGCTCTGGCCCCTTGTGGACTCACCCTGGCCACGTTGAGCTGCCACAAGAGAAAGGGGTACTTCATAGCAATGAACTCTGTGGGAACACCCGTCTAAAAGCACCACCTTCTCTTCACCATTCCCTGTCCTTGTAATCGATAATGTCCCCTTGTTACTGGCATTTTACTGAGCCTTTACTCCAGAGGCCTCATCCTGGTGAAAGAAGGGCAATGGGAGCCAGCATCTAGCTGTCCTGCCTTTGCCTGTTGGTGCATGTACCCAAACCCTAACTGTGCTTCTCTCAGCAGCCTCAAGACTCACCTCCCCCTAGGAAGACTTGAACAACTGGGAGAAGCCCAGCAGACCAGCTCTTAGCCCTTCTGCTGCTGCTCCTCCAGGCTTGGCCAGCACAGGCAGGACAGAGGCATGGGGACACCCCATTTTGGGCCGTGGTGCCTTTCCCTCCCCAGGACCTTCATGCTGCTTTGCAGTTGGTCCCACCCCTGTGAGCAGCATTGGCAGTGCCACCCCACCAGCGGTGCCAGCCCTCCTGCCATGACCACAACCCCACATTCTCCTTGGCTAATCTAGGAGGTGCCCTGGTCTTTTGGGTGGTAGCTGGAGGTGGCTGAGCCGGTTACAGCTGTGGCAGCAGAACAAGATGGGTACAGTAAAATGTTCGCCACAGGTTCAGTGTGCAGAGAAGGGGGTTAGAGGGGTCCAGGGCCGACTGCAGACAGCAAGGCAAGGCGAGCAGCAAGAGCTCAGTGTCCTAGAGAGGGTCAGCTGATTCTCTCCAGAGTCTGAGGCCATATGACGACCCTCAGGAGAGGGCTGCATCTAAAACCTATCTCCTTCCAGGCCAAGGTGCTGTGCCTGACATGCACAGCACCTCGCTTGGAGCAGGTGAGGAGCAGAGCTTTGGGCTTTCTCCTGGCCTGCAAAGAGGACTCTCAGTTCTGGCAAAGTTGCTGGAAAACACGGAGGTTTCAGGCAGCAGCTTTTTTCCTGTCACTCAGCTTCTCCATGGACCGTCAGCGTCACCTCCCGCTCCCGCAGGGGGACAACAAGTCTGAAACAGAAAGGTCAGCCACAGCCAGCTGCCTCTCTGTTTTCAGGTAAATATTTTAGAGGGGGATTTTTCCTCTGAGCAGGACCCCAGAGCCTGATGCACGACTCCCCTCTAGTGGCTCCACAACAGCCAGCACTGCTGGAGCCAGACTCCTTTGCTGGGCTGCGGCTGCTCCCGTTCCTGCCCCAAACTGGGTCCCCAGTGGTGCCCAGCCAGCAGCCCCACACCACACAGCCATACCAGCTCGCTCATCAAAGCTATTGTTAATTAACACTGGGTAAGATTTTCAAATGAATTGAAACAGCTCTAGACATTTTCAACAGAGCAGAAAAACATACAGAGCCTATGAAGAGCCAACAAACCCTTTGAGAATGTCCCCCCTCACCTTCATCAGCGAATGAATCCTCTGCCCTGACTCTGTGACAAGGCTGTAACGCCTTTCCCGACGGTCCTGACAGTCCTCCAGGCTCAGCAGTGATTCCCTTTTACCATCTTTCCTCTCAAATATGGGTGACACCCACGACTGCACGGTGGTCTGGATCTCCTCAACATTGTTTTTGGCTTTCTGTATCCTCTTCTCGAGGTCGTGGACATCATCCATCACCATGGACATGTGATCCCAGATACCTGGTAAAAAATGAGATGATTGACGACATGTTTTTAGAGCTTCTGGGCCAAGCTCTTGCGCACCCTTAAGACCAGTCTCTGACTTTTTCCCCTTGGTCTCATGAATTTCTCACCCATCATTAACACAACAGACTTACCATCTCAACCAACAGAGCCACTTCTAGCTCCCTCCTCCCCCACCAAGCCATGGTACAGACAGCCGCAGCCTCTGCTTTCTGCCAGGAGTACCAGCACCGTGGGGATATCTGATAGTTCCCACTTCCTTCTACCCAGATTTGATCTCCCACGTTCTGCTACTGGAGAGAGCAGCATGGGGAGGATGAGTACCACAGGCTGAGTGTCCCTGCCACCATCACTAAAGCGGGGACCTCACACCTGTAGCCCTAACACATGGACTGTGCCAGCCCCAGGTACCAGAGAGGGCTGCACTTAAATGCAGGGAACTTAGGGTTCGACTGCAGGAAAATCCCTTCATCTTTATTGTGCAATGGAGAAAGAGTTTTTCAGCACAAGGGCTTCTGCTTTGCATGTTCCCAAGGGAGGACACTCGTTCCTGTTCATACCACAAGCCTGATGACAGAAATATATATTCCACCTGTGAGCAGTTTGCTTTCACCAAGAGGAAACAAATTGTCTTCCTCCACTCTGCTCTGCCGTTAAAACTGCTCAAGCAAGAACACTGGTTAAATCATCCCAAAGTCACGGTGCACAAACCCCACCTCTAGCTGCAGTATTTCATCCTTCTGGAAAAGATAACGAGGTGGCCCTGCCTCTCACTGAGACAATTCCATCCCAGTGTCAGATGGCTGGGCCAGGGGCTCCTGCTCCCTGCACAAGTGGGTGAGAAAGCAGTGCTTCGGGGACAAAGGCACGCAGCCACACAACAGGTCACTTGGGCTGGCACAGGGGGGCCGGCACAGGCAGTGAGCAGATGCTTCAACCCCAGACTTGCCAGCTCTCGCAAACCCAAGTCTTGCCATCTCCTTGGTGGCGCTGCTTACAGGGGCAGCCTCTCCTCCCCAAAAGCCCAGGCTGAACCTGAAGGGAGCAGAATCCTGTCCACAACCCCAGCAGATCAAGGGAACGTGGAAATGAGCAGGCAAGCTGGGGGCTGCCCTTCATCTCTCCAATGCTGGATCTGCTGGAAAGTCACCTGCCCTGCTGGGAACCACAGTTGGGAACCAGGTGACGGCGGCTGGGGAATCTGATGAGACCCAAATGTATGTGCTCTTTACCCCCTAACACAGACACAGCTCACCCTCCACCTTCCAGTTCAGTGTTTCTTCTGCCTCTTTCAGTTTCAAGTCAATATCCCGCAGCTGCCCCTGTATTAGAGGGTATTCGACCTCCAGGGCTGTCTTCAGGACCTTGTTGTATCTGTTCACCATCAGTTCCAAGTTGGCCACCATCTGTCGGTATGATTCCTTGGAGGAATAGATTTCTGCTGCTGTCGGTGGGATGGCTCCCATCTGGCTGCCAGACAGGTAGCTCACCTCCCTCAGCACCGAAACCAGCTGGAGAAACAAGGCAGAGAGCTGAACATGGGGCAGTCATCCCCGTTTACCTGGCAGACATTCTCCAATCAATTCTGAGCATCTCAGGAGTTTCCTGCTGTTTTATTCACAAAGCAGCATGCTCCGAAAAGGGCCTGGACACCTCCTAGTCCATACCATCTGTCTCCCATTGATCTTTGCCTCTGGTTTTCTTCCCAACAAAAGACAGACAGCTCTGTTAACTACCCAGCCAGAAAACTCTATGCAGCCTCAAAAAAACATGATGATCTCTGGTTCTCTCAGCTATCCTCATCAATAGAGTCTTTCAGCAATACCATGCCTGCAAGCGGAGCTTAGCAGTTATCTAAGTAAAAGATAAGATGGCTCCAGTTCTGTTGGTTTGCTGGGCTGATTGGCATAAAAAAAAAAAGTAAATAGATAAAAATAATACCATAGCCCCAAACCCAGTGACTCAAATCCGCCTGCGCGCACCTTCCACCAACGACTTCTGCTGGAGATTTCTCTCAGCCCAACCAAAAGCACTCAGTGCCTCCACACGTTTGAGTTGCAATGGGACCAGATTGAGGGGGATTATTAAATTATAAACCCAAGTATAAATTAGTCTCTGCAGCAAAGGAAGCAGCGAGGTCTTCGATATATTACTTCTAAGATATATCTTTGATATATGTTTGCTTAGTTTAGTGGCTAGTGAGAGGTAAAATGCTCCTGGAACTGCACATGTTGGCAGGGTGACAGAAATTCGGTACATTGTATGGGCAGTGGCAGGGGTGAGGACCCCTCCTGGCTGCAGCTGAGTTTGGGGTGCAGCTCCCTAAAAATCACCTTTCCCTTAGGTTGGCAGACTGTATCATCCTTTCCTGTGAAGATGTGAGGAAGAAATCTCTCTCTGATCTCATCCCGTTCATGCCCTCCGGCCCCAGTTCCCTGCCCTTATTTTCGGTAGGAAAACTGGAAAGCTGCAGGTATGAACGGAAGCAAGTGAAGCCACAAGTGCAGGGACTGCATGGCCAGGAGCCTTTGTCACTGCCCTGGGTGACAAGCAGGGGTTACCAAAACCTCTCCACCACTGCCTGACGTTAGCCAAAACCCAACATCCAGCAGAAGTGGCCAAGGAACCTGGGAAGCATGCTTCCTTTGAAGGGACGGCAAAGGGGAGGAACATGGAATGCAAGTCAGGAAGATAAGTCGTAACACATTCAGAGTATCTACAATACTAAAGTGACAATGAACATGAGGACAAGAAGAGGAAAGAAAGAAGGGGTGAAGAAGGGGCAGGGGGCAGTCTGGAAAGGTGGACGAAGGAGAATGGGGTGGGAGGAAAGGGAAAACCAGGGGACTGAGGGAGCATGAGGGCAAGTGAGATAGAACCAAGCTCCCCTCCCTTCTTTGCACTGGAACGTCTGGGACATCCCCCCCATGGGGTCAAGGGTGTCTTCCCCTCTTTCCCCCTCCTCTGTGAAAGGTGAGCTCTGGAAGACTCTTCCATGCTGAAGGGTTGCAAATACATCCTCCCTCTAGGCAAAATGAGGTGCTCCTATCTATTCTGGAGGGCATGAAAGGGCTGCTAAGCAGGCACTTGAGGACATCAGGCAGTCCTCAGTATGGAAAGCTGAGAAGAGCAGCACAGAAGCACTCAAAGACTGATATTAGAGCTGAGAACAGGCATGCTCAGCACATCACAGGCTCCAAACCCTGTCACCAGGGTGAAGGGTGAAAAACATCCCCTAGGGCCATTTGGCTCACACCTTAGCAAGGAGCTTCCAAGGAGATGAACAAATCCTGTGACTGAGGGCCAAGCTTGAATGAGCTCCAAAACCTAAACACTTTCCTTTAACAGCAGCATGACCCAGGGAACAGGGGAAGGTTTTGATGCCAACGTTTCCCAGGCCCCTGAGATTCAGTGCCTCCCCAGCAAATGGCAGTTTTACAGTTCACAGACCCTGGCTCCCACCAGGCCCCAGAAGCTTTCAATCCATCTATGCACACTGCTGGCTTGGACCCCTGCTTCTGCTTTGGGCGAAGTGGATGCTCAATCCTCCCTGTGCTGGAGACAGACTTTAGGGGAGCTCTAGGGGACAGAGAAAAGATTTTAAATCTATCGTAAGCCTCATGCACCGCAATAAAGGAAATCCAACAGCCACAACATTGGAGTAACAAAACAAACCTTTCCTGGGTTTTTTATACCCTTTCAGGAAGCTCAGATTTGCAGGTACACATAACACAACCCCATCTCTGTAGATGATGACCCAACACTCCCCACACCCATATCAAATCTGGTCTGGAGATGCTGACACCAGTTAAACATCTGGCTATTCAGGGACTTTCTGCCACGGGCTTTAACTAGAATTTGCTCTGCTTGAACCATAATCCTGATATTTTACCAGGAAATAGAGCCCACAAAGAGGATGGTAAATTCATGTTACCAATCACAGAAGGGGTTCCATGGACCTCAGCAGAACAGATCTAGTGCCAATGCCACCAGACCTCCCGCGCACGGTGGGGCACAGCTTGGAGACATGCCCACAGGCAGGCAGGAAAGCTAACTGGCAGCAGTTTTTACCTGGGGATCAAAATTGACTGTGATCAGTTTGGTCTCTGGATCTCGCCGGATGAGCGGTTGAGTAAGGTTGTACTGTGATTTTTCAGAGACTGTCTGGGACCAGTCTACATAGAGCTTTTCCTGATACCTGCCAGAAGAAAAAACAATGTCCACCATGTAGCTCCCAAGCCAGCAGACCAAGGCATATAACCAAATGAAAGCCAAGTCCACTTCTGAGGCCATCTCCATAAGCAACATTGCTTCAAAAACAAACACCCGAAAACCGGTGACAGCATCAAGTCAGCAGGGCAAAGATCTCTCTAGTACCATTTTTAGCAGACGATTCAGATTTGGAGACAGACTTTCAAAAGCATTTAGCCTAAAGTAATAGGTAAGCGGCTACGGGGCATTTCCAAAGCGTCTAAGCAGGACGGGTGCCTAAACTTATACAAATAGGTTTATTTGTATAGGTGGCCTCAATTATGCTTGTAATCATTTTGCTCATTTTGCCTTATTTATGGCCTCAAGTTGCCCCAGGGGAGGTTTAGATTGGACGTGAGGAAAAATGTCGTTACCGAAAGAGTGGTTAAACATTGGAACAGGCTGCCCAGGGAAGTGGTTGAGTCACCATCCCTGGAAGTATTTAAAAGTCATGTAGATGAGCCACTTAGGGACATGGTTTAGTGGGCATGGTGGTGTTGGGTTGGCAGTTGGACTCGATGATCTTAGAGGTCTTTTCCAACCTTAATGATTCTATGGTTCAATGAAACGCCAGGGATGGATGCAGTTGCCCTCACTTCTCTCAGAGTCACTGCAGAGAGACAGTCAGCCTCGGGGAAATTCAGCTCTTTGAGAGCTCAGTGACACACTGGGGATGGAAACACAGAGGGCTGAATAGGGGTCCTGGTATCTCACGTCATGCACAGTCCCAACCACTCAAGCAACAAAGTCTCTTCTGAATCGTGTTGTCACCTGAGCACTTTGGGAAATGTCACTCAGAAAACACCATCTCTGTTGAAGTCACCAGGGATCCTCTGTTGGTCTGCTCCCTTCTGAAAGGCTGTACCATAATTATTCAGCCTTTGTTTTGGTAATCAGGAACAGGGCTCCCTCCAACTGCCCTGCAGGTGTCTCAGCTCCCTTCATTGCTGACAGAGAGCAGGCCCTGCAGAGATATCTCCTTCCTGGAGAGGTGGCTCTTCCCAAGGAAAAGCCCAGAATGAACAGTTGAGATTTAACATCAAATGTAAAGATATTAAGTCAGAGGCAATGAATCCCACTCCGAGTTGTGGAATGTACACATTACAGCCACTGTAAATACACTCTGTGAATGGGCACAAGTGGATTGAGACTTCTGGTCAGCCCAGATTTTCCACCCCAGCAGCTTCTACATCCAGCAATTGTTTATTCTAAGGTTTCTGCTAGGCTGCACGGCTCCTGTTCCTCCCATGCGAACTTCCCATTTCAAGACATCACAGAAAGACTGTGGTATATAGCAACAGGATTCCTCCTCTGCTCTCATCAGAAAACTTCCTCTGGCTTAGAAAGGGACACTCCCAGGCCCTGGGCTGGCAAACGTGCTGGAAGGTGGCTTAGAGGAGGAGAACATTTTTTCATACAGTTACAGCCTTGCCTGAGCCACCACTTACCTGTCAAGCAGCCGAATCATTTCTTCATACTTCTCTGTCACCCTCCTTCCTTCAGCAGAGTCCAGGCAGCTGGTAGCACAACAGACAAGCTCAGCATTACGTTTAGCTCTGTGAGGCTGCAGTCTGTATTTACCCCTTCCCAAGATCACCCACCAGTTTGCAGGCAGCTTCTAACTGACCGGGGACCTTGGATTTCACCCCCGCCACATCACCGAAAATCATCTCACTGCACAAAGGCTATCCAAGCCCCACTGCGCTTTCTCAGATACTGCAACCTGCAATAGGGGAACCACGTGCTGGGGGGCAGAAGGGCTCAGTGCTGCTAGAGTAAATTTCACACTCCGTATCTGCATGGAGCATGGCAACCTCCGCTTACCAGCCAGCACTTCCCAAGATCAAAGAGGCTCAGAAGGAAGCAGCATGTGGCTCCTGCTAGATGCAGCTCTTTGCGGTGTCAAATTTGTGCTCCTCAAACCGTAGGGGTAGGGAAGAGCAAAGACATCCCGGAGTGTGGGAGGCAGAGCCCTGGCCACGCTGCCTGGGCTGTGCAACTGCCTTCGAACCCAGGGAGGCAGCCGGCCAGAGTAATTCCTATAAGGCCATCTTTTCCCCACTGTTTCATGTACAATATCCAAGTTTTCCTGAAAATGGTAGTTGATTTTGGAGGACATTTTGACAAAACGTGAATTAACTTAAACAAAACCCAGCAAAGGGAGTGACCGAGCAGTCACCACTGGGCAAGCGCTGATCAAACCTTCTGGAAGTAAACAAGTTCCCTAAGCAAACCCAGCTAAATCATCTTCGTTTTTCCTTTTTAATCCTTTTTCCCCTTCAAGTTGCACATAGGGAACAGCATCACATCACTCCTGCTGCAGTGCATGTTACTAACTGCTCTAAACAGAGGAAAGAAAATCAATGCAAAATGCAGATCTGGGTCCTTCTTCATGGTTTACAAAATTTGCCATTCAGATTCAAACCAGACATGATAACTTGGTCTCTGTGTTGGGGACAGTCAAAGAGCCCGTTTCATCACACTGATGTCTTTATTGCTGCAGAATAACTGCACTTAAAGACACTTACTTAATGGCAATACACAGTGAGGGAAGGCTACAAATATTGCACAGTGATGGAAACGGCTTATTTTAGTCAAGCACATTAAACAAGTGGATCCATTTACTCAAAATCCTATCCAGCACAAGTAAAGCTATTCCTGTGAGCTGCAAGGTGCACTCCCTGGAGCACCTTCAGTTGTCCTGAGTCCAACACTGCTTTACTTACAGGGCTTTTAAATGCTGTCTCATACGATGCCATGAGATGTGGCAGCTGTGAGTGTGGGGTCACATTTCTCCAAGACTACCCACAATAACAAGCATTCGGGTGATAAGTATTCCAGCACTGGCTTCTTTCCTTGATCTTGGGAGATTGCTCCTTTGTTTAATGCTGAGCAAGTTATCTTCTGCCAGTGCCCAGCCAAGTCCTCAACTGTTCACCAACCTGGAAACTCAGCTCCATCAATCCATCTTAGATGAGTCCAGTCCAGCACCTCTCTGCCCTTCACAGCTTGGATGATCCCAGAACCAGAGCTTGCAGCCGAGGCCTGGGCTGTTCCCAGGGAGGTCCTGGAGCACATGCTGAGTGGGATCGCAGTGGGAAAGGTTCCAATACCTCCTTCAACTGCAACCTAGGACTATGTCTGAAAGCTGAATAGCCCATGTACTATCCCACTGTGCCTCTTAACCACTTCAAAACAAATCCAATTAATGAGTTTCTTAAAAAAAAATGATCACAGGGAAGCTGAAAAGCACCAGCGCAATCACTTCACACATGCCGAAACCAGGACAACCTCTTTGACTAAGAACTATTTCAGCTATAACCATTGGATAATGTTCAACACAGAAAGAAAATCAGATTGATTAGAGAAAAGATATCAAGATGGTCATAAAGCAACTTAGCTGGAACAGACACGTACAGATGTGTGATGTGCCTGAAGTGACCAAATGACACCTGGATTCGTGCTCGCAGCTCCTGAGCCCAGCCCAGCGCTCCAGCTACTGGTGGCATGTTCTTGTGCACAGGGGGTGATCCTGGGGAGGGCACATTGAAACAGCATTTGACTGGACACCGCACTTGTAATCCCAAAGATACACCAACAGAAACTCATCTGCACAAAACTGCTCTGACTTCCCAGCTTCCTTCCTTAAATCGAAGCATCTGCTACACTGATGTAGGTCTGTGACCAGGGCAAGTCTCCTAGCACCTCTGGACCTTGAATAAGGACCTGAGATCAAAGGAGAAGCCTGGCATATGTTAGCAACAGAGGTGATACAGAGGCATCCTTTGCCTGGGATGCATTCCCTGCTCCCCACAAACACTGATGTAGGTATTTCTGACCAGGAACTAGTTCTGACCATCTTATCTAACACCCACAGAAAAACACCCCCCAAATTCACAGCAAATGATGGACTTGTCCTCCATGAATCTCTCCATTCCCTTTGTTAACCTGCACTGGCTCCAGCAGTGCTGCCTCTTCTGGACTTGCCTCGTTCCAGCACAGTCTTTCTGAGGCAAGTAAATGGGTTGTTGTTCAAAAAGACACGTTCTAATCCTCATTATCTGATAGGAATCTACCCACTTCCTCCTGTGCCAACATTCATGGGAAATAATAAACCTGGGAAAAGGTTGATTAAATCCTTGGTTACAAAGCCCCACAAAGCATTACAACAGAAATGCAATAAATTCACATTGGGGAGCACATGAGCAAGTTTGCAAGTCCCATGGGATGTTCAAGGCAGCGCACAAGTGTGGAGAGAAACCTCTTGTCACAGCCTTGCTGGGGGAAAAGCTCAGCATGTGTCTTCATTCCCAGTCACGTACCATGTATACACATTTGAAAAAGGATATTTTCCCCCCCAACAGATTATTTGGTTTAATACTAAGAAGAGAGCTTTCCCAGGCTTTTCCATTTCCACTAGGAGCTATAGAGGCTGAAAACGTTTGTATCTTGGGAAGTTTTGGTTTCCTTAGAAAAAGCAAATTATTCCCCCCCCCCAAATTAATCCAAACCCAATTTATTGTAAAATCAGTTTTACTCAGCACATGCCACCCACCGAGCTCCAGCTCTGCCCGGATGTGCCTGGAGTAGATCAGCCTAGCATGGTCCAAGGTACTGTTGAACATGCTGATGAGGGCAGAGTATTTGTCAGCAGCATCTGCAGCGATCACTGGTCGCTCCAAAAGGCTCCCGAACATGTCCAGCAACTGTGGAGGTGAAGAAGCAGGGAAAGAAAGGGGAAAAAATTCACAACCCTGACTTCTGCAGAGGCATCCACTGGGATTTTCCTTTCTAGCCCAGATGTCTGCACCAATGGGCATTTTGGAAAAGGGAAATTTCTTTTCTTTACCCTGTTTTCCAAGTAGTCCCTCCCTTTGTTACAGAGATGTTCAGACTTTCTCTGTGGGTGAACTATATTCCAACTGTCATTCTTCAAATGCTTCAAAATTTACTATTTTTTCAAAAACCTTAGAAAAATAAATACTATCATTTTCTACAGTCTTTTCTACAAACATTTATATTGAAGTTTTTCAGAAAATACCATTTACTTTTTCTGCAAGACAGATTGACTGGTAAACAAATAGCCTTGTTTCTAGAAAACCTCAGTTTCCAAAATTGAAATACATCCATATATTAACAATATTAACAAATTTATATTAACAATAACCACCTGTTTTTTAACAGCAGTTCTCACCAGGGAATCCTAGAAATAGCATCATTTCCTCCAACTCACAGACAGAGACACAAGTAAAACTCCTGGCATCCGAAAGCCTGATTTGAATAATTTCTTTGACTATACTTTCTAAAACTGAAAAAAAGTCTGTTCTGTTTGTGTCTTAATGGGAAGAGCAGAAATACTCCCAAAGCTTTCAGCAAACACACTGCTGCCAGCTCCATGGCTTGACAGTTTGCGAGGGACCCTCAAGCCTGAACATCACTAACCAAGACCAGCCCAAAAGATACAAGTCTCACTGTCCCACTGCCCATTCCCATCGGCAAACACCAGCCCCGTGTGCCTGTAGCTACAGCACTGCCTGGCCTCCTCTGTGTGATTCTCACTGAGACAAACCATGGGCGCCCTGATTTTCCTTCTGCAAAAGAGAAGGGACGTGACAGACAAACCTTGAAGGCATGCTCCAAGTCCGAGGCATCATCGAAAGCCTGGATGAAAACAGTGCCCAGCCGCCGGTCGATGTCTTCTACTTTCTGCTGGAAATCAAAGGCGTCTTGCTCAAATTCCTGCAGGAAGGCAAAACAGCGAGCTGAGAGGCTGCAAGATGGCACCAGGAAGGCACCAGCAACCTCCTGATCCAGAGATCTCTTGTCTTCCTATTCACCATGAATTAAACCACTCCTCTGGCCAACCTTTGGCCATCACAACATGGCAAAGCCCACCAGAGCCTGAGGACATTTCTGTACTGTCCCACGGCTGAGATCATGGCCCTTTCTCTGGGATGGACCCTTTAGTCCTGACAGCTTTCCACTGTCCAACAAGCACTAACTTCGGCCTAGAGGCAAGATGGACTATTTCCGCACCCTCTCCACCCTCACTTGGCCTGAAGACTACACCATTATCCAGAAAACCCACAGATGCACCTTCTGAGTGCATCTACTTTCAAGCCAAAACAAGCCGGTGGTGTTGATCGCAAGTTGGCTCTAAGTGGGGCAACAATAAAGGGAGTTTCAAAACACTGGCACAGCTCACCCAGAGAGGCTGTGGAGTCTACACCCTTGGAGATATTTAACCTGGCTGGTCACAGTCCTGCTCTAGCTGAGCCCGCTTTGAGCAGGGGAGGTGGACTAGGTGATCTCCAAAGGTCCTTTCCAACCTCAACAGTTCTGTGTTTCTGTAATTTCCACCAACTTCTGGCACTGCTTTTCTTGCTCCAATTGTAATAAATCCTTTGAAGTTCAAGAGTATAACCTAGGGGTTTTTTCTTACAGGGAAAAGAGCCCAAATCAAAGATTGAACTTGACAAACTGGGAGACCGGTCCTTCTGTCCTAGCTTGGACAAAGCCACTAAAAATGAGGCCATGTGTCTCTCATCTGAAAGGACAAAGCACAAGGAAACAGCTTTTACTATTGTCACTGCTGAGCTCCAGCAGGACCAGACACCATGTGGTGTCAGCTAAAAAAGAGGCTCTAGGCAGCAACAAACGGTGCAAAACTCAAGCACTGAAAGAACAAGCATGACTCAGAGTCACGCAAAAGGCCATGGGGTCACCAAAACCAAGCCAGCTCCTGCGGAGCTACTGTCACCACTCTTTCTGTGCCCTCCCTCCTGAAGGAGGGGTGACACGGAGCAAGCAGCTTTCCAGCAAGATCCTCCCAGGCAGCACTGGGGACATGCCACCCACTGCAGAGATGCACCCCAGTACGGGAAGCAAAGCCCAAGCCACCCAGCACCACACCAGACAGGTCCCAACACCCGAAGGAAGGGCACACCAGCCCCGTGTCCCACCACCAGCCCAGCCACCCTTTACCCCAGCACAGCCCTTTCTGAAGGAAGCAAGGCAGGATCCTGCTGGAGGGAGGACTTTGCCCCGGGATTACCTTCCACTTGGATATCTGCCATGAATGGCTGCCCCACGAGCAGTGTGAGACTGGAGCTCCTCACCATGAGCTTCCCTATAGCCACTCCAGCGTAGCACTCCCTCCTCTGGATGCGTGAACAGGCCTAACCATGTCCAGCTCACCAAACACAGCAAACTGACCCCAGGGCAAATGGGACAAGCAGCAGAAGAAATCAAAGATCCTCTGAGATCAGACACAACCACGGGACACAGGTCCCTTTGGAAATGCCATTCCCACCCTTCCTTTATAGCTCACCCAGGCTACACTGCTCCAGTGTCAAAGCCAAGAGCAGGAGTTTCTGAATGCAGTAAGGCGGCCTGTGACACGTTTCCTTTGCCCTGCCTGTACAACACATGCTGGTGGGAGCATCTGTGATCCGGATGGCCATTGAGCCATGACCCAGAGGGCTGGGAATATTCCTTTAATGAAAGCACTACTGAGCATAAAACACGGAGTCCTTGAATTCTGGGAGCGCCAGATGCCATGCGTTCATCTAGACAAGAGCAAACACATCCCCAGAGATTACCTGAGCTGGCCCTCGTCAGGCAAGCTAGGCACCAAGAGCAGGAAAGCAAAGAGACATGGGTGTTGGTACAGCTCATACACCCCAGCAAGCATCACAGACAGGGAAAGGTTGTGTAAAAGGCATGGAAATCCAGGTTTCCCAGCTGCACTGGTCTAAGGTCCTGAACTAGGTAGGTACAGACCTGCAAGAACTCCCAAATCTCTGCAGGAAAGGCCAGCAGCTCCCTGTTCCTTACAGTGACAGATCAGATCATAACGAAAGGAGGAAGGAGCTGGGAAGAAGTCAGCAGGACTGCACATGAGCCAGGGCTCCATCACAGAGGAAACTGCTGCTTTGAAAACATGCACATGTTGCTGGTGTTCCCGCAAGCTGGTCCCACCTACCGTGTTGGTCAGCTCAAGACAGTCATAGGTTCGCTCTGCAAACACCTTGTACGCCTCCTGGAATTCCTCATACATGTCCAGGACCTGCTGGCCCAGGGCCTTCCCTTTAATCCCACTGAACTCGATCTTTTCCAGCTTCATCAGGTCCAAGGCAGTTGCCAGGAGATCCTTCAAAGTCAATGGAGGCACACACAGGTTAAGATGTTGACAAAAGAAGACGACAACAGTTGTCACAACACAGAGCTGTGCTCACTGCTGTGCCGAAGGACCCCCCCAAGCACACTGCTGGTGCTCAAGCTGAGGGGCACAAATGGGAAGGGGGGAGCCAGATCCTGCCTGTCCTGGGCACCAATGGCTGCTCATAACATGTCCATCCCTAGCGGGACGTGCTGCTGCCACTGGAAATACTACGCCAACTGTAAAATTGCTTTTAAGGGCATATAGGGGACAGAACCAAAGCAACACATGAGATCCTGATATGTCATCCAGCATAGCTAAGAATTTTAAGGTTTTAACCAAAAAGAGACCTCTAATGTTTACAGGTATCCGAACTGTCCAAAAGCTCCTGCTCAGTAAAATCTCTGTGTCCAAGCTGGTGTTACTGAGCCTGCCCAGCTGGCCCTCTCTGCTGAGATGAGAACATGGGTCCTTCCCTTCCCATCCTCTGCAGCCTGGCAGGGCCTGACCCCACGGTGCCACCTCTCAGGAAAATGTCCCGCTCACCAGGCTATGGCAGCAGCGCGGGGCAGCCCTGCCACCACCCCTCCCCACCCATCTCTTTTGGTAGGGCTAAGCAAGGGCTGGTTGAACGTCCGTTGTCTCAGAGGACTGGGAGAAACATGCTGATCTCAAGCACAGGAACATACTGGTGGCCATCCTGCTCGCGCTGAGCTCAGGGGACAACCCCGAACGCAGAGCTAAGAGGGTACGGAGCTTCACTCCAAAACGGGCAGCATTCAGCCACTGTCATTGCTTCTCGGACAGGCGCTGCTGAATGAGTCAAAGCCCAGGACGCAGCCCATGGCCCAGAGCTTCCCACACTATGCTGAGGCATCACCAGGCGTCGGTGCCACCCCGTGATGCTCCGGCAGAGGCGGGGAGATGCCGTACGCTTACAGCTCCTGACACGGTTGGGCTTATCAGGAACAGCCTCCAGCCAAGGGAACCGCTGCTCGCAGGGCCCCGACAGCTAAACGATCGCTGCTTTGAGAGCCCTCCTGCATTTCTGAGAGAACAGGGTGCAAGCAGAGAGCCGACCGAGCCAGGCGGCAGGTTTTACACGCAATGCAAAACAGTGAGATGAACCAGGGGAAAGAGACCCTTCTCTCTCCAGGTGTTCATGGGCTACTCATGCACCGGCGTAATTCTAGTTTTTATGAAATTTCGAAAACAAATGAACACATGCTATTTAGTAAGAGCACATTCACTTTAACAAATACTTTGTAAGGCAAAAATGATGTGGAAATAATAGCTGCCCCTTGCTTTCTGTTACAAGGTTGCTTGAAATGAAGGAAGGGGGAAAATAGAGACACAGAGAGAGGCAGAAACTTTCCTCATTAACAGGCTGGTGTGCACTATGCTTTTAATTATTATTTTACAGCTCACTCCAAAGGCCCTCCCCTCTGACTACATATACTGCAGCCTGTTACTGTCCCTGGAGGTGTGGGGCAGCCATGGAAGGAGGACATGGGCACTGGCCAAAAAGCACAGTGCTCTGCCACCACGGCAGTGCATGCGCAGCTCAAAACCTCCCTATTGTTTTTTCATCTGTAGCCCATACCCATAGTATCCAAGCAATGAGCAATCAGTGCCCAGAGCCTTTGCAGAGTGACAGTGCATAATTAGTCACTCATATTGTTCTCACGATGACCTGCAGCTACTCCTGTGCCTACTTATATTCCTCTCTACACTGGCCAGCAGAATTTGGTTTACTGCACACCAAACCCTATTGGAAACCATCATTATGAATAGTTTTAAAATAGACGTCAGTCATGCTGGTTTTCAACATAGTTAATTAAAGAACACATAAAAACATACAGCGTGTTTAAAGCAGTAAAACCTTCTGTCCCACTGCAGAGAAAAAGAGAGGGAGAAAAACAACCCAGACCTTCCTTTGAATAGGCAAATGTTGGCAGCTTGTACATTGTACACGATCCTACATGCCGGGAACGTGGCAACGATAAACAAAGAGATTCACTTTGGAAGCGCATGGATAGCAGATGAATGCGTGCTGTTAACTGCCTGAGAGAGAACAGGTATATACAGTGTCTGTATAACAGGTATGTATAGTGCCTGTACGCCTGCGGTCTCCAGCCACAGCCACCCGACAAGGAGAGCACGGAGAGCGCTCGTACGCACAGGGCTGCCCCCACACATTCAGACCTGCTCTCTGCAGAATAACATCCCCTCCAGCACGAGGAGCCCTCGGCCACGCTGGGAGCTGAGGGATGACACCAAATGTCCCTGCCTCAGGTGACCACCTCACAGTAACAAGCCTTGGCAAACAGGGACGCCCCTGAGCCACAGCACCCCTGTTGGACAGTCCATTAGGATGTGAAGGGATGACCTGGTGAGGAACGTGTCCCTGCTCCTCCCCAGGCCCATGTGGCACAGCCAAGAGGCGCCCAGCCTCAAGGGGAGCATGTGCCCTCTCCGAGTCAGGCAGGACCCTGCTCTAGGGTGTCTCTGATGGCAACTGGAGGACTAGGAGATTGCATTGCTTTATTTAGAGCCGTGCAAACCACAGCCCCTAGTAATCCCCATTCCCTTGCTCCAACAGGAGCAAGGAGTCCAACAGGACTCTTGGGAACAAAAGGCACACCTACCAACCTGACCAGAAGGACACAGCTGCGTAACTTACACATGCACTGAGCAGGACACGGTAAAACCAGGTCCCAGCCTTGCTGTAACAGAAGACCTAACAGCAAAGAGAGTGGCCCCATCCCCTGGCATCAGGTGAAGGTACAGGAAGGGAAGACACCAGCAAGTGAGTTCATGGCTACAGAGCTCTCCTGAAGGCTTGCGATGTTTCTCAAGACCAGAGTCTCACCTCCACCATCTCCAGTCTCTTCAGGAAGCTGTCCAGCCTCGCAAACACTATCGTGGCGTGGAAGTCCCACTCCCTCACTTCTTGGCCTGGTTCATAATACGTGTGCAGTTTTTCCCTTCTCTCCTCAAACGCCCCTTTGAATGCATTCAGGATGCCGAGCACCATTTGCACCTTGCCCAGGCTCTCTTCCATCTCCCCTTTCAGAAGGTCTTCTGGAGACAGGTACACCAGGGCCTAGAAGAGCAAAATCACACCTGAGAGGTCACTTCTGCCATCACAGAAAACAGCGACTTCTTGCACTGAACATGTTTGAACCTGCCTCTCAAGTTAAACGTCACGTAAATAATCACTTTGCCAGGGAAGGACGGGGGAAAGGAAGAGAGAGGGGACTTTTATTGAAAAACTTCTTTT